>NC_041386.1:211149902-211230733 GCF_002162155.2 Triticum dicoccoides | reverse complement strand
CGAGCTCGGGTGGCGGCGAGCTCGTGCCGGCGAGCTCTCCGGCGATGGCGCGGCGGGGCTGGGAGGAGAGCGGCGGCCGGATCGGGAGGAGAGAGGCGGCGGCGGCTGGCTCGCGGGCGGGGAGGCGAGATGGGCCTCGGGGGCCGGCCACGGGCCTCCCGGGCCTGGCGGCGGGGTGGAACGGCGGCGGAGGCGGGCCAACGGGGCGCCGACATGTGGCGGCGGACACGGCGGGCAGACGTGTCCGTCGGTGGCGCCTTTGTCCGGCGGCGGCGGGTGGAAATGGATCTGAGGTTAGGGACGGAGGGGATCCGGGATTTTTAGAAGGGGGAGGTATATATATATATATAGGCATAGAGGGAGTTAGGAGAGTCCAAATGAGGTGAGGTTTTCGGCCACGCGATCGTGATCGAACGCTCTAGATGATGGAGCAGAGTTAGGTGGGTTTTGGGACAAATTGGAGGGGTGTTGGGCTGCAACACACACGAGGCCTTTTCGGTCCCTCGGTTAACCGTTGGAGTATCAAACAAAGTCCAAATGATACGAAACTTGACAGGCGGTCTACCGGTAGTAAACCAAGGCCGCTTGGCAAGTCTCGGTCCAATCCGGAAATGTTTAATCCCCACACACGAAAGAAAGCTAGAAATGGCCACCGGAGGAGAACGAAGCACCGGAATGCAAAACGAACAACGTGGAAAATGCTCGAATGCATGAGACGAACACGTATGCAAATGCAATGCACATGATGACATGATATGAGATGCATGACAACGATAACAACACCGGAGACAAAAACCCGAACCCGAGGAAATAAATGTAACTTGATGCCGGAAACGGCAAGAGTTGGAGTACAAATAGGGAAAGTTACATCGGGGGTGTTACACAAATACTGACTTCACCTCCTATGAGACATGTGTTGCCGGACACTCGGATCCGTCCCCGGCCATAGACTCCGAACCGCTCGCGTCCATGCCCATCCAATCTGATTGGGCACCAATCATGGAGTTCACCTCCGTGGATATCTTTCATCACTCGCCCCTAGGCGACATGCTAAACTCATTACGGTCTCTCTCCTTGTCAGGAGACCCTTCACCGAACTATGTCCGGATCGAGTGGGAAGAGGACGGCGAAGAAATTAATTCCCCACCCACCACCCACTTAGTAGCCACTGTCGACGACCTAACCGACATGCTCGACTTCGACTCCGAAGACATCGACACTATGGACGACGATGCGGGAGACGAACAGGAACCACCGCCCACAGGGTGCTGGACCGCCACCTCATCATATGATATATACATGGTGGACACCCCCAAAGAAAGTAATGGCAATAAGGAAACGGAGGATAATCCCCCCGGGAAGCAATCCAAGAACCGGCGTCATCGGTGCCGCTCTAAGCCCCGCCATAGCAAAAACAGCGATACCGGCACCGGAGACAATAACGCTACAAATAGTGTCGAAGACGAAGACAACCCCCTCCAGCCAGGCTTTGAGCAGGAGGATGGGCATGCCATGCCCAAGGAACAAGTAGCAGACAGAGAATCAGAGGATGACAATTACATGCCTCTCTCTGAAGACGAGGTGAGCCTCGGCGACGAAGAATTTATCGTGCCTGAGGATCCCGTCGAACATGAGCGCTTCAAGCGCCGGCTTATTGCGACAGCAAAAAGCCTGAAGAAAAAGCAACAACAGCTTCAAGCTGAGCAAGATCTGCTAGCGGATAGATGGACTGAGGTCCTGGCGGCTGAGGAACATGAACTCCAGCACCCAATCAAAAGTTTCCCAAAGCGCAGGTTGCTACCCCAACTTGAAGAGGAAGCATTAAAGCTTGCGTTTCCAGCATATGATGCGGCAGACTAGCCACCTCGTGGCCGAGACAAAGTGGCATATAAGCCCGAAGTCCAGCCCGCACCCTGTCGCTAGTCAAACAAGAATAGCAAGGCCCGGGGTAACACACATGACCTGCGAGACGTATTGGAAAACAAAGCAGGACACGAAAGATCGATCTTTGGATCACGAGGGCGCGCCCCAACACATGACGACGACCGTCATGCCGGATATACCAAAAGCAAATCCGGCCGGGCCGAACACAGCAGACAAGACTCGTACGAACTGCATCGTGACATAGCCGGGCATAGAGGTGCCACACACCCCCTATGCTTCACTGATGAAGTAATGTATCATGAATTCCCAGAAGGGTTTAAACCCATGGACATTGAATCATACGATGGTACTACTGACCCCGCGGTATGGATAGAGGATTTCTTCCTCCACATTCACATGGTCCGCGGGGATGATCTACACGCCATCAAGTACCTCCAATTAAAGCTCAAAGGACAAGCTCGGCATTGGCTAAATAGCTTGCCAGCAAACTCCATTGGAAGTTGGGAGAACCTGGCAAACACATTCCTGGACAACTTCCAGGGCACTTATGTGAGACCATCGGATGCTGATGATTTAAGTCACATAACACAACATCCCGGAAAGTCAGCCAGGAAATTTTGGACTCGGTTCCTAACCAAAAAGAACCAAATAGTGGAAAGTCCGGATGCCGAAGCCCTAGCGGCCTTTAAACATAACATCCGTGACGAGTGGCTTGCTAGACATCTCGGTCAAGAGAAGCCAAAGTCCATAGCAGCCCTCACAACACTCATGACCCGCTTCTGCGCGGGCGAGGATAGCTGGTTGGCTCGTAGCAACAACACAACAAGCAACACTGGCAAATCAGAGGCCAGAGATAGCAACAGCAAACCCCGGCGCAACAAACACAAACGCCGCAAACATGGTGAAAGCGCCGAAGATATGGCAGTCAATGCCGAATTTAATAGCTCTAAGTCCTGTCAGCGAACAGGGCCACTCAAAAATGACAATTTGGGTCCATCCAGTTTGGACCGCATACTCGACCGTCTATGCCAAATTCATGGCAAACCAGGAACACCATCCATTCATACCAACAGAGAATGTTGGGTCTTCAAACAAGCTGGAAGGTTAGGAGCCAAAAACAAAGACAACGGGTCTCAAAGCGATGACAACGACGAGGAGCCCAGATCACCGAATAGAGGAGGACAAAAGAAATCTCTCCAGCAAATTCAAACGGTGAATATGGTAAACGCCACCCACACTCCCAACCCGGACCGGATGCACACCCTTAGGGATGTCGACCTAACGAAACCAGTCAGCCCGCAATACAAACTAGGGCCGATCACCTTCAACCAAATGGATCGTCCGGTCAACACTAGTCACGGCAATCCATCCGCACTTGTCCTCGACCCAATAATTGACGGGTTCCATCTCATACGAGTCCTCATGGATGGAGGCAGCAGTCTAAATCTGCTTTACCAAGACACATTGCGCAAGATGGGCATCGATCATTTGATGATCAAACCCACTAAAGCCACCTTTAGAGGTATCATACCAGGCGTGGGGACCAGCTGTACCGGCTCCATCGCCCTCGAGGTAGTCTTCGGATCACCAGACAATTACAGCGCCGAAGAGTTAATCTTCGACATCATCCCCTTTTGTAGTGATTATCAGGCACCGCTTGGGCGAACTGCGTTCGCTCGATTCAACGCGGTGCCACATTATGCCTATCGTAAACTCAAGATGCCCGGTCCGTGCAGCGTCATCATGGTTAATGGCAAGGCCAAACTCTCCCTCGGTACCATAGAGTACGCCCCCGCTTTAACAGCAGAAGCAATGGAGGGCACCTTTCATGCAAATCTTGAGTCGATGGCCAAAAACCGGACACATTCAAAGTAGTCCGAAATACTTCACGGCAGAATAGCCCGGATCGTCCAGGGCTCAACTAAACATTCCAGCGAAGTCCAGAACATGCCACATATCACGGCTCAACTGCTCTCCGGCACACAAATAGTTCTTACATTTCCTTTGCAGTCTCACCTTTGCGTAGACCAGGACTGGTGACATGGTAACAGCTCGAACGCACAAGGGAATCTTTAGATATTCCTCGCGACGTCCATTCGACTATACTCCGGATCTGCACACAACTTCCTCCTCCCTGGTCCCACCAGGTTCCACAGTCATATTCCCCTTTTTGTCACATTACTTGTACTCATACGCATCGACATACCATTCAAATACAACATCTGGATTTATATGACGCTTATTTGCTGTTATTTCTCATTGAAACTCTTTTGTTAAGTGGAATTTGTACACCGCGATATGCCTTTGCCAGGGGATTTGTTTTACCCATAATACGACAATAAAGTCTGAACACCTTCATGGAAGTTTGGCACCCCAAACTTATAGCATTATATGCATCAACTCCGAATCATGTCTTGGGTCAAATGTTGGGTTTGCCCGGCTTCCATGTTTTGCTGCCTTACGTTCCGGTATATCGGCTAAGGCGGCACATGGAGAACTTGTGTCCCGGTTCTTCCGGACGAGCACCTCAGTAGAGAAAGCCGAAAACTGTCTGTCATGATACGGCGAGAGCTGGTCAGCTGTTTGAGAGGTTGTAAAATCTTTAAGAATTTCTCCCGCATAATGCCATAACAAATGCAGCGTGCGATGGATTGGTTCTTCTTCCGATCAGGTGCCTATAGGGCCCCTCGTGCGGTCTTTCGAACACCAGGGGCTGCGCCTACCTTCCTAATGCTCCTATGGCTAAGTGAGAATGATAAAGCCCTATAGTCCGATTGCCTGGTTCGCTGTGCTGAACACCTCCTTCAAAGGACCCAACACTGGGTAAAGAGTGATCAGGTTTATCCCAAACACCCCCGTATTTCTGACGAGGGGGCAGAATCCAACGACTGGCCAATTCTTACGTTAAATATATAAAACGGCCAGGAAGGAGGGTAAACTTTTATAACAGGCAATAAATAATAGAAATGACCTTGTTCACACATTACAAAGGACAACATGACTATATTCATTGAAATACAATGTCCTTGGTGCATTGCTCCGCTGCAAGGCAGGATCCTTTCAGGACACTTTCATAACACAATTCAGGCTTGCAGTGCTCCTTTCCCTCTGGTGCTCCTTCGGTCATCAGCTTTTCAGCATCCATCTTCCCCAGTGCACCTTTGCGCGGGCAAAGGCCATTCGTGCACCTTCTATGCAGACTGACCACTTGATAACGTCAAGTCGAGAGCAAGCACTAACAAGTCGCTTCACGAGCGCGAAGTAGCTACCTGGAATCGGCTCGGCGGGCCATAGCCGGATAATCAAATCCTTCATGGCTAGTTCGTCCGCCTTATGCAGTTCGGTCAGCTGTTTCAGTTGATCGGTAAAAGGCACTGGATAATTCGGTGCAGATGCTATGACTAGAAGAGCTTATCCACAATATTCCCCTCTTCGGCTCGGTATAATTGGGCGGCATCCAATATGCTGCGAGGAAGTTCCGCAAATACCCCTGGAGAAATCCAAACTTAAAATTATAAAGCATAATTTTCTCCTAAAATACTTGCTTTACATGGAAAAATACCTTACCCGCCGTGATCTCCCTCGCCTCTTGGATCTCCTGCAGGGCGCCTTGGGTTTCCCCACAGGCATCGCACCCGGCCTGATGAGCCCTGGTGAGTTCGGATTCTTTCTCCGTTAAACTCTGCTCCAGGGTCTCGCATTTTTTCATGGCCTCTTGGAGCTCTCGCCTAGCTTCCACAACCTTGGCCTCGTGCTTCTCACGAGGAGCGTGCTCTGCGGCTGCCTTTTCATCGGCCTCGGCAACAGCCTTCTTCAGAGCTTCGACTTCGGTCATCACTCCTGGCGCATATCATGATACATATTCTATCATACTGAAAACTCGTTCGCACTAAACGCAAACAAGATTTGTGCATACCTTGTTGATCTTCCAACTGCCTTTTTAACTAGCCAAGCTCCGTTTCGGCCCGCTCCAGAGTTTGATTCAGTCCGGAAACCTCCGCGGTATGAGCGGCAGTAGCCGCTACAGCCGTCTTCTTACAAAAGAAGAGAGATAGATGTCATCAAATGAGTCTTCCTTCCAAAAATATATTTGATCCTCTGTCCGGTACTTTCGTTCACCGGACAGTGTATCAGGGGCTACTATCCATATTATGACACTCTTCGAAACCATATAAAACATACCTCAAAACATCTTATAAGGTCGATACAGGATTTATTCAGTCCATTTTTAGTGGACTGAATCTTCTCAATCACCGCACCCATAAGGGCACGGTGTTCATCAACGATGGAGGCGCTCTTTAGTGCCGCCAATAAAGCACCCGGCGCCTCTGGTTGGACAGAGGTTGCCGGTGGAACAGGGACGCCCTCTCCAGCCGAGGAAGGCCGCCTGCTTGATTCCGGAGCTGTATTGGTCTCTGAAACTATGTTCGGCTGGGGGCCGAATTCAAGATGGTCCCCGCCGTCGACTCCTGTGGGGATCTTCTCCCCCATGTCTCCGGCCCCTGAAGTTTGGCCTCCAGGCGCCGCCTTCACGATATTCTCTGCCCCTCCTTGGACGGAGTCCCTCTGGGACGAAGCCTCGGTGTTGATCACATGTTCGGGGGGAGGGGCCTTCGGAGGCGTCCCGCTCTCCATAACATCCGAGCTCAGCAAATCCTCAGACGAGGATTGTTCAGAATGGGACCCCGTCGGACTACAAAAAATATGGCTCATGTTAAAAAACTATGCCATGATGGGTCCGGACACATGAACATGTTAGGATTTTATATACTTACGAGTTCACTAGGGGCTAGGCCCTAGGATCCCGCGCCAGGCTGCTATCAGCGACGGTAGTGGACTCTTCCGGAAGAAGAGTTTTTCCCCTTTTAGGCAACTCGGCCTCCAGGTGTACGAAGGCCGTCCTCTTCTTTCTTCCCCCTGCTGGGGATTCATCTTCCTCCTCGTCGTCCTCTTCGGAGGCGGGTCGGGCACGGTGACGAAGGCCGCGCCGGGTCTTTTTGGCCTCCTTTTTAGTCTTCTTCTCCGGCACCTTGTAAGGCGTCAGGTCCAACATCTTCGTCAGAAGTGGGCCGTCCGGTTCTTCGGGCAGCGGGGCCGGACATTGGATCCACCCCGCCTTCTTCGTCCAGCCCTAGGACAGTTGTGTACAACACATTAAGCATTTCCCTTGAGTTTTGCGAATAAAACATATGGTAACTTACCGAGCTTGCAGGGCGGGACAGTTGGTACCCGCGGTCCTCGGCCGAGTCCGGCCATGATTTGCAGGGCTTAAAAAGCACCTTCCAGATGTCTTCGTGCGAGGAGCCAAAGAGCTCTTGTAGGGTCTGGTGCTTGGCCGAATCGAATTCCCATAGATTGCAAGTCCGGTGTTGACAAGGTAGGATCCGACGGACTAACATCACCTGGACTACATTGACAAGTTCGATATTCTTTTCTTCCATATCATTGATGTGTGTCTAGAGCTCCAACAGTTTGTCGGACGAAGACCAGGCCAGGCCCTTCTTGAGCCAGGACGTGAGCCGCAGAGGGGCTCCGGATCGAAACTTGGGAGCAGCAGCCCACTTCGCGCCGCGCGGCTCAGTAATGTAAAACCACTCCTGTTGCCACTCCCTGACGGAATCATTGAAGGTACCTGTTGGCCATGTGACGTTGGGCATCTTGCTCACCATAGCGCCCCCGCACTCAGCGTTCTCACCGCCCACTACCTTGGGCTTCACATTAAAGATCTTCAGCCATAAGCCGAAGTGTGGCGGGATGTGGAGAAAAGCCTCGCACACGACAATGAATGTTGAGATGTTGAGGAAGGAATTGGGGGATAGATCATGAAAATCGATCCCGTAATAATACATGATGCCGCGAACAAATGGGTGGAGGGGAAACCCTAGCCCGTGGATAAAATGAGGGAGGAATACGAACCTTTCGTGTGGTTCCGGGGTGGGGACGATCTGTCCCGCCGTCGGGAGATGGTGGCCGATTTTCTGGGCTAGATACCCGGCCTCCCGAAGTTTCTTGATGTCCTTCTTCCGGACGGTAGAGGCCATCCACTTACCTCCCGCTCCGGACATATTTGGAATGGTTCTTCAGAGAAAATGCGAACTTGGGCGCTGGAGCTTGAGTGTGCAAGAATGGATGGGCATGAAGGCGTGGGTAAAAAGGTGGAACCCTAAACCATTTATAAGGGCGGAAGAAACTATGTTCCTCCCCACCTGCCTGGTAAATTTGCTTATTCCCCAAGCGCCGTGATTAATGGCGCAGTTGGGTTACCCACACCCGTATTGACGAGAATCCCGTGATAGGGGGACACGATCTCTGCTTCGACAAGACGTGCCAAGAAAACCGCCTCGCAATATGTCCAGTAGCTGGTTGAGAAAAACAGTTCGAATACTAACCGGGGCCATGTCATGATGTCACGTTATGAAAAGTTGTCAGCAGATTAGATTTGTGGAAATATTGTACTCTCTATGGTGGTATGTGGAATTTGTTTTGCAGGGCTGGACACTATCCTTGTGTTCAAAATCTTCTATGGAGTATTCGGAGCAGGAACCCGCCTTGCAATGCCGAAGACAATCTGCACGCCAGACTCGTCGTCATTGAAGCCTGGTTCAGGGGCTACTGAGGGAGTCCTGGATTAGGGGGTCCTCGGACAGCCGGACTATATACTTTATCCCGTGTCCGGATGGGACTCTCCTTTGCGTGGAAGGCAAGCTTGGCAATTCGGATATGAAGATCTCCTCCCTTGTAACCGACTCTGTGTAACCCTAGCTCCCTCCGGTGTCTATATAAATCGAAGGGTTTAGTCCGTAGGACAAGAACAATCATACCATAGGCTAGCTTCTAGGGTTTAGCCTCTCCGATCTCGTGGTAGATCAACTCTTGTAATACTCATATCATCAAGATCAATCAAGCAGGAAGTAGGGTATTACCTCCATCGAGAGGGCCCGAACCTGGGTAAACATTGTGTCTCCCGCCTCCTGTTACCATCCGCCTTAGACGCATAGTTTGGGACCCCCTACCCGAGATCCGCCGTTTTTGACACTGACACCAGCTACACCCCTTCTAACCCCAACCCTAGCAGATAGTAACCCAGTTCCAGTTGACACAACACCGTCTCCACCACAAAGCACCCAAACACGAGCAGTTAGTAAGGGAACTGCAGTGCCCAAAGCACGAGGACCACCACTCCGAATCCCAACTCAACGCTTAAAGGAGAAGAAGAATTGTTCTCAGGTCAGGTTCTATAGCTATGGTTCATACTCCTTTGCTCTTGCATCACTTTATTTACTCAGACGAACTATTTTCAAATTTGAAGGATGGAATTGAAACTCCAATGGTGCAACAGGTATGTTTTAAACCTGTTTCTTTAACTGTTTTGCTGTTGTAACTTGCTCTATGTTGATTTCAGTTTCAATTGAATAAACAGTTATGTTCTCATGTCATGCACATTACATGTGTTGTTATTGCTCTATAGTTTCCCACACTTATATTCTATCTATTCTGCTTTCTCTTGAACAAATATTATTTGAATTGTGTCTCTCTCTTGATTTGGCAACAAAAACTAGAATGATATAGACCATAAAGTGACCATGGTACATAGATATATGTTTGTTTAATGTTGTTATCATGTGCACTTTACTACTGAACTGATTTACCAAAATGAGTTTCATATACAACATGGTAAACCTGTGACGTGTCTGCTTGTTTCTCTTTTAGAATGCAGACAAAATATTGGAGAACAGTACCCCGTTATGCAATGGTAAAGGAAGTAATGCAGATAAGGTTCAAGATAGTGAGACATCCCTGTTGCTCTCCAAGAAAGTTGATAAAAACTACCTTGATGACAGTGAGAGAACCCAAAAGTCCTGTCTTGATGTAGTGTTCGAGTTACTGGCCACTACTACTGGCACAAGCTCTTCAAACTCGCTGCCTGAATCGGTTCGTCTTCTTGAGTCTCAGCTTCAAGTTGAAAGACATGGATCAGATGTGCTGCAACAGGAAGCTGCAGGACTAAGGAAGTCCCTGCAGAATTCAGATGCATACTTTCTGGTACAACAGCAAGCGCTGGAGGATTTAAGCGCCAAACAAGAGAAAGTTAATAATCTTGCTAAGCATCTTGCCATCATTATGGGTACCCAGGATATTGTTTCTTGAGATCTTCTGAAGTGGTTTCAGTTCTGGACTTGTTTTGCTACGGCGTTTATTTGCACTGGTCGCCAACTTTGACAACCAGTGTATATGATATGCTGCTTTGTTCCCTATATTTGCACTGGTGGCGAACTTTGATGCCCAGTGGATGTAATATGTGTTTTGATAGCCTAGCGTAAGTTGCTTGCTTATTTATTTCCTTGTTGTCTTGTTTATTTGTTTGCTTGTAGTCAGTGTTGTTCTTCTTCCGCGATTTTCTAGTGGCCGCAATAACCTATTTTTAAAAGTAGGCCACGATAACCATGGGCTACATATTTACCGTAGTGACATTGGGCCTTCTACGGGCCATAGAAACAATGGGCCTTCTACGGGGCATAGAAACAATGGGCCTTCTACGGGTCGTATCATCAATGGGCCTTCTATGGGCCGTATCATCATAGGCCTTCTGCAGGCCGTATGACCGATTGCCCAAACATGGGCCAATAACATACCGCATTATGGCCGTAAACGGGCTAGAGTTGGAATCATCCGTTCATGGGCCGACCATAACGGGCCGTCGTTAATCGGCCGTATTTGGTGACGCTATGAAAACGGCCCAACGTATTAACGGGCCACAAATGGGCCGACTGTAACCATGGTCTGAATTTGGCCCACGAGCAGAAAATGACAGTAACGGGCCGTAAGAAACCGAATGCTGGAAATGAGCCCAAGAATAAATGGGCCTTCAGAAGGCCGAAAGATAACATGGGCTGGAAACAGCCCAACGGTATAATGGGCCATTAATGGGTATAAAGTGATACACTATTCATTGTGGGGCAGTTTCACCACGGGCCGTTAATGGGCCAAGAGTTACAAAGGGCCTCATATGGGCCGAAAGACTTCATGGGCTATACATGGGCCGGAAGTTAAAACGGGTTGGAATCATATTGGACGGCCCAGATGACGCTACTGGGCCTAATTTGGATAAGTCGTAACAGGCCCTGGGTTAGCGGGCTGTAAATGGGCTATATGCGAACATGCCGTTAACAGGTTTTCCATGGGCCGGCCCGCCACCTTTTAACCAAGTCAAACGGGCCGACCTTTTCACAGGAATGGGCCTCTGTTGGGCCGTGCCACGTGTCGATGTATCATAGGCGCCTTCGGTCCAATGAGTGGATGACATCTGTCCCAACGGTGAGCCGACACGTGTTTCCTCCAGCCAATGATGATTTTACACGTGGAAAATCCCCATTGGTCGGGGCTGTTAACGGGTTATAGGATCCAAAACCGGACCTGATAGCGTAACGGCGAGCCATTATGGTGGATGCCACGTGTCGGTCACCCTTGACGAAAGAACTTCTGTGACATGGGATTTATTGTCATGTAAGTGGACACTTCCGTGATGATACTTTTGGTAATGTCATGGAACACTTCTACGATAGCACATGTATGACTATCTTGATTCTGTCATAAAATTGTCATGGATGTACATGCATGACAGAAAACGTGACCTACTATGACAAACACGTATCATCACGGAAGTGTCTTTTTTGTAGTGCAAGTAACGGCCGAGGGGATTGACAATCCCTTTGTTTGCGTTGGGTGCAAGTATTTGCTTTTGTGTGTGCACGTGCTGCTTGATAACCCACAAGTATAGGGGATCGCAACAATTTTCAACGGTAGAGTATTCAACCCAAATTTATTAATTCGACACAAGGGGAGCCAAAGAATATTCTTAAGTATTAGCAGCTGAGTTGTCAATTCAACCACACCTGAAAGACTTTATATCTGCAACAAAGTATTTAGTAGTAAAGTAGTATGGAAGTAACGGTAACGGTGGAAAAAATAATAGTAACAATTTTGTAACAATCGTAACAGTGGCAACGGAAAAGTATCTTACCAAAGATCAATATGAAACGAGCTCGTAGGCAATGGATCAACGATGGATAATTATTTCGGATGGAATTCATCATGCAACAGTTATAACCTAGGGTGACACAGATCTAGCTCCAATTCATCAATATAATGTAGGCATGTATTCTGAATATATTCATACATGCTTATGGAAAAGAACTTGCATGGCATCTTTTGTCCTACCCTCCCATGGCAGCGGGGTCCTATTGGAATCTAAGGAATATTAAGGCCTCCCTTTAATCGAGTACTAGACCAAAGCATTAGCACTTAGTGAATACATGAACTCCTCAAACTACAGTCATCACTGGGAAGTGTCTCGACTATTGTCACTCTGGGGTTGCTGGATCATAACACATAGTAGGTGACTATAACTTGCAAGATAGGATCAAGAACACAAATATATTCATGAAAATAGGTTCAGATCTGAAATCATGGCACCCGGGTCCTAGTGACAATCATTAGGTATAGCAAAGTCATAGCAACATCAATCTTAGAACAAAGTGGATACTAGGGATCAAATCCTAACAAAACTAACTCGATTACATGGTAAATCTCATACAACCCATCACCATCCAGCAAGCCTATGATGGAATTACTCACGCACGATGGTGAGCATCATGAAATTGGTGATGGAGGAAGGTTGGTGCGATGCTGGCGACGATTTCCCCTCTCTGGAGCCCCGGACGGACTCCAGATCTGGCCTCTCGATGAAGAACAGGGGGTGACGTCGGCTCCATATCGTAAAACATGATGAATCCTTCTCTCTGGGTTTTTTCTCCCCAAACGTGAATATATGGAGTTCGAGTTGAGGTCGGTGGAGCCTCGTGGGACCCACAAGACAGGAGGGCGCGCCTTGGGGGGTGCCCTCCACCCTTGTGGACACGTGGTGGGTCCCCTCTGGTTGATTCTTTCGCCAATATTTTTTATTTATTCCAAAAACAATCTCCGTGAAGTTTCAGGTCATTCCAAGAACTTTTATTTATGCACAAAAATAACACCATGGCAATTCTATTGAAACTAGCGCCAGTCTGGGTTAGTTCCATTCAAATCTTGCAAATTAGAGTCCAAAACAAGGGCAAAAGGTTTGGAAAATTAGATACGACAGAGACGTATCAACTCCCCCAAGCTTAACACATTGCTTGTTCTTAAGCAATTCAGTTGACAAACTGAAAGTGATAAAGAAAAACTTTTACAAACTCTGTTTGATCTTGTTGTTGCAAATATGAAAAGCCAACATTCAAGTTTTCAGCAAATATTATGAACTAACCATATTCATAATAATATTTAGGTCTCACATTTATTCATCTCAATGGCATAATCAACTAGCGAGCAATAATAATAAATCTTGGATGACAACACTTTTTCAAAACAATCATGAGATGATATAACAAAATGGTATCTCGCTAGCCCTTTTTGAGACCACAAAACATAAATGCAGAGCACCCCTGAAGATCAAGGACTGATTAGACATTGTAATTCATGGTAAAAGAGATCCAGTCACAGTCATACTCAATAACAATTAATTACAACGCATACAAATTACAGTGGTGCTCTCTAACTGGTGCTTTTTATAAGAGGATGATGACTCAACAATAAAACTAAATAGATAGGCCCTTCACAGAGGGAAGCAGGGATTTGTAGAGGTGCTCGTGCTCAAGTTTTTGAAACAGAGATAAACAATATTTTGAGCGGTATGCTTTCATTGTCAACATAACAACCAAGATATGTCCATATCTTCCATATTAGATACATTATAGGCGGTTCCCAAATAGGATCGTAAAGTTTATACTCCCCCACCACCAACAAGCACATTCCATGGCAGGTCCGAAACAACGGGTACCGTCCAACTAACAACAGACCTGGGGGAGTTTTGTTTGCAATTATATTTTGTTTTTATTTGAGCATGGCACTGGGCATCCCGGTTACCAACAATTTTCTTGTGAGTGATGAGCAGAGTCCACTCATCGTGAGAATAACCCACCTAGCATGGAAGATATTGAAACCCTAGTTGATACATGAGTGATTCGAGCATACAAAATAGATTATCATTTGAAGGTTTAGAGTTTGGCACATGCAAATTTACTTGGAACGGCAGGTAAATACCGCATATAGGTAGGTATGGTGGACTCATATGGAACAACTTCGGGTTTATGGAAGTGGATGCACAAGCAGTATTCCCGCTTAGTACAAGTGAAGGCTAGAAAATGACTGGGGAGCGACCAACTAGAGAGTGACAATGGTCATAAACATGCATTCAGATTAACCAACATTGAGTGCAAGCATGAGTAGGATATAAATCACCATGAACATAAATATCGTGGAGGCTATGTTGATTTTGTTTCAACTACATGCGTGAACATGTGCCAAGTCAAGCCACTCGAATCATTCAAAGCAAGATACCATCCTATCATACCACATCACAATCATTTTAAAAGCATGTTGTCGCGCAAGGTAAACCATTATAAACTCCTAGCTAATTAAGCATGGCATGAGTAACTATAATCTCTAATTTTCATTGCAAACATGTTTCATTCATAATAGACTGAATTGGGAATGATGAACTAATCATATTTACAAAAACAAGATAGGTCGAGTCCATACCAGCTTTTCCTCATCTCAACCATTTCATCATATATCGTCATTATTTCTTTTCATTTGCACGACCAAACGGTGTGGATAATAATAATAGTGCACATGCATTGGACTAAGCTGGAATCTGCAAACATTTATTCAAAGGAGAAGACAAGGTAATATGGGCTCTATGTTAGATCAACAATAAGGCATATGAGAGCCACTCAACATTTTCATCGTGGTCTTCTCTTTTCGACCCCCAAAGAAAAGAAAAGAATTTCAAAGAAACACACTGAAATGTTTTTGGAGTTTTTATTTTTCTGAATAAAGTAAAACAAGAACGAGAAAAACTATTTACACGGGAAAGCTCCCAACAAGCAAAAGAAGAACGAGAAATATTTTTGGGTTTTATTTTAATACTACTACTAAGTGAGCATGGAAAGTAAACTAGACATAAGCTACAACTATTCTTTTGGTTTTTCTTAAGGTTTTTCAAACACACGAGAAGAAAGCGGGAAAAAGAAAATAAACTAGCATGGATAATACAATGAAAAAGTATGAACACCGACAACTGGAATGAGTGTGTGAACATGAATATAATGTCGGTGAGAAATACGTACTCCCCCAAGATTAGGCTTTTGGCCTAAGTTGATCTAGGGCCACGACTGGCCCGGATGATATCCGAAATCGTAGTTGGGGTTGTACTATGCTGCAGTGGCTATGGCTTGGTGAGCTGCTTCCTAGAGGCGAGCAGCCTCCGTTTCCCTCTCATACTCGCTTGCTTCCTCTCTGGTTATAAAATATCTCCCTTTTTCCTGAAATTTAAAAAGAAAAGAGCAGGAAGGGTAACATGGACGGCATGTCATCTGTCAAAGATTAGTCGGTACTGGAGAGACTGTCCGTTCCTCTCAAGAAACTGATAGCGCACCATAGCATTATAATCAAGAAAATTAGGTGGCAACTCATTATCGTTCCCTCTTATGGGTACACCAAGATAATTAGTTAAACGAGTTGCATAAATCCCACCGAATAAATATCCATCTTTAGCATTAAGGTGTAACCTCCTAGCAATAATGGCCCCTAGATTCTATCGCTTATCACCCAACACTGCACACTTGAGGACACTAAGATTCGATGCACAAAGGTGGCTATGATCATCTCTACCATTATTGCATCAACCTATAAAGAGAGCAAAATAATGTATGGCAGGGAAATGAATGCTCCCCATGGAGGCTTGTGTGATATTTCTAGTTTCTCCCACAGTGATGCTAGCAAGGAAATCATTGTATTCAGATTTGCGAGGTTCACTATGAATGCCCCACTATGGGATTTTGCATGCAGTATTAAAATCTTCAAGGTCCATGGTATATGATTCATCATAAAGATCAAATAAAACAGTATGGGTATTGCGCTTAGATGAAAACTCAAACCTCCGCACAAAGGAATCGGTGAGGTAATAGTATTGTCGACACTTGCCTGACAAGAAGTCCTCGAGGCCAGCATTTCATACGTATGCATCAAACTCATCCTTGAAACCTGCATGAACCATGAATTCATCCGATGGACATTCACAAGGCTGCACTTGAGCTTCCCTTGGTGGTTCAAGGTCCGGCTCACGTATCGCGAGCCTCGGTGCTTGCTTCCTCGAAGAACCACCTTGGTACATTTTCCTAGAAATTTTTCTTCCTCTGAAAAATTTCTGAAATTTTTAGTGACTCAAAATAAAAGTGAACCAAACTCAACAATATTGATAGCAACAACTCCTACAAGTGTCTAGAGGCTATATCATGCATCAAGACTCCTTTGGACCATATAAATTTGACATGCAAGCTCAAGAACAGGGTCACCATAGCAGCAAAAAATTGCAATAAATAAAGCACTAGAACAAAAACTAATTGGACCATTGGAGGAGTCACATAACAAAGAACAATCACCCAAAGCAGTTTAGCAAATGGAGCTTTGAGCAAGGAGATCGAAAATGGCAGCAAAATGAGCTAGAACACGGGTTTGAGCTAGGGGATGATTTTTTCTGGGGGAATATGAAGTGGATGGGTGCTAGAATAAGTGGAGGGGACCCACGTGGGACCCATAAGATAGGGGGCACGCCATCCACACTTGTGGCCCACTGGTGCATCCCCCTGGTGCATGTTCAGTGCCAGAAATTCTAAAATATACTATAAAAAATCATACTAAATTTTCAGGGCATTTGGAGAACTTCTATTTTCGGGACTTTTTTTTATTTCACGGATAATTCAGAAAACAAACATAAGATACTATTTTTGCCTTATTTATTCTAAATAATAGTAAGTAAAAACTGGGTACATAAGGTGGTGCTTTCTAGATTCATCCGTCTCATGCCCATTAAAAGGAATCCATTAACAAGGTTGATCAAGTCTTATTAACAAACTTCTTCTGAATGACATGAAATTGGAGAATTTTTGAATAACACTAGGTTATCACAACGGGGGTATGCATGTCCCCAACAATAAGAATATCACATTTCTTCTTGACAATAGGAAGAGGGAATTCAAAACCTCCAATAGTAATAGTTGAAAATTTTCCAATAGAATTGATACTATGCACTTGAGGTTGTTTCTTCGGAAAGTGTACCGTATGCTCATTACCATTAACATGAAAAGTGGCATTGCCTTTGTTGCAATCGATAACATCCCCTGCAGTATTTAAAAAGGGTCTACCAAGGATAATCAACATATTGCCGTCCTGGGGAATATCAAGAATAACAAAGTTCATTAAGATAGTAACGTTTGCAACCACAACAGGCACATCCTCACAAATACCGATCGGTATAGCAGTTGATTTATCAGCCATTTGTAAAGAAATTTCAGTAGGTGCCAACTTATTCAATTCAAGTCTACGATATAAAGAGAAAGGGGTAACACTAACACCGGCTCCAAGATCACATAAAGCAGTTTTAACATAGTTTCTTTTAATAGAGCATGGTATAGTTGGTACTCATGGATCTCCAAGTGTCTTTGGTATTCCACCCTTAAAAGTATAATTAGCAAGCATGGTGGAAATTTCAGCTTCCGGTATCTTTCTTTTTATTTGTAACAATATCTTTCATATACTTAACATAAGGAGGCATTTTCAGCATATCAGTCAAACGCATACGCAAAAAGATAGGTCTAATCATTTTAGCAAAACGCTCAAAATCCTCATCATACTTTTTCTTGGATGGCTTATGAGGAAAGGTCATGGGTTTCTGAACCCATGGTTCTCTTTCCCTACCATGTTTTCTAGCAACAAAGTCTCTCTTATCATAATGCTGATTGTTTGATTGTGGGTTATCAAGATCAACAGCAGGTTCAATCTCTACATCATTATCATTACTAGGTTGGGCCTCCAAGCACAGAGTTTTGTAGGACAGTAGCAATTTTCCCTCAAGTGGATGACCTAAGGGTTATCAATCCGTGTGAGGCGTAGGATGAAGATAGTCTCTCTCAAACAACCCTGGAACCAAATAACAAAGAGTCTCTTGTGTGCCCAACACACCAAATACAATGGTAATTTGTATAGGTGCACTAGTTTGGCATAGAGATGGTGATAAAAGTGTAATATGGATGGTAGAAATATATTTTTATAATCTGAATAAACAAAAACAGCAAGGTAGCAAATAGTAAATGGGCACAAAACGGTATTGCAATGCTTGAAAATGAGGCCTAGGGTTCGTACTTTCACTAGTGCAATCTCTCAAAAATGATAATATAATTGGATCACATAACCATCCCTCAACGTGTAACGAAGAATCACTCCAAAGTTCTTATCTAGCGGAGAACATAAGAAGAAATCATTTGTAGGGTACGAAACCACCTCGAAGCTATTCTTTTCGATCGATCTGTCCAAGAGTTCGTACTAAAATAACACAAAATAATTTTAGATTCATAATACTCAATCCAACAGAAAGAACCTCTAAGAGTGCCCCAAGATTTCTACCGGAGAAACAAAGACAAGAGCATGCATCAACCCCTATGCGTAGATTACCCCAATGTCACCTCGGGAATCCACGAGTTGAGTGCCAAAACATATATCGAGTGGATAAATATGATACCCCATTGTCACCACGAGTATTCACATGCAAGACATATATCAAGTGCTCTCAAATCCATAAAAGTATTCAGTCTGATAACAACAAAATCCCAAAGGAAAAAACTAAATTCATCACAACAAGATAGAGGGGGGAAAACACCATATGATCCGACTATATTAACAAAGCCCGCCATACATCAAGATCATTACATCTCAAGAACATGAGAGAGAGAGAGAGAGATTATAGACATAGCTACTGGTACAAAACCTCAGTCCCGAGGGTAGACTACTCCCTCCTCATCGTGGTGGCCGCCGGGATGATGAAGATGGTCACCGGAGATGATTTCCACCTCCAGCAGGGTGCCGGAACGGGTCTAGATTGGTTTTCGGTGGCTACAAAGCCTCGCAACGGCAGAACTTCTGATCTAGGGTTACTCCGAGGTTATTTTGAATATTTGGGAACTTATAGGGCAATGAGGGGTGCGGGAGGCTACTGAGGTGGGCACAACCCACCTGGGCGCGCCTGGGGCCCCAGGCACGCCCTGGTGGGTTGTGCCCCCTCGGGGCACCCCCCCAGGTGCTGCTCTGGCCCAATGGATGTCTTCTGGTCCATAAAAAATCCACAAAAAGTTCTATGGTGTTTGGACTTTGTTTGATATTGATTTCATGCGATGTAAAAAACAAGCAAAAAACAACATCTGGCACTAGGCACTGGGTCAATAGGTTAGTCCCAAAATATAATATAAAGTTGCTATAAAATGATTGTAAAACATCCAAGAATGATAATATATCAGCATGACTACTTCCTAAATTATAGATATGTTGGAGACGTACAACATCCCCAAGCTTAATTCCTACTCATCCTCGAGTAGGTAAATGATAAAAGAAATAATTTATGAAGTGTGAATGCTAGCAAAGTGCACAAGTTTGATCAATGACAATTTCAATCACATTTCCTAGCGTCATAACAACAATTCTTTCTTATAAAACTTCTAATGTTAAAGTAGCAACAAATTCACATGTTAAGGTTCAAACAATGAATTCTCTTGAAACTCAACAGCCTATGTTCTTAGTCACCAAGCAATTGTAATTCAACTTATTCAATAGAGTTTAAGTAAGAGCTCCACACACTCAACCATCATATAGTCTTCTATGATTGCTAACACTCACCGCATACACATGAGCAAAACGTTTCAACCGGGCACATAGAAAGATAGGGGCTTATAATTTCGCCTCCCAACGTATTCACCTCAAGGGTGATGTCAACAATAATAACTCATGCTACCCATATCCAACTAGATATATGTGCCTAGATCTTTCCTCACCACGGGATGCTTGCCAAAAGAAAAAAATAAAAAGGAATAGAGAGAAAAACTTTGACTCTTGCATGAAAGTAAATACATAAAAGTAAAAGGTAGGCCCTTCGCAGAGGGAAGCGGAGGTTGCCATGCGCTTATTTGTTTGTATGCTCAACCCCTTAGTGCAAAAGAACATCACGTTATGTTGCCCCTTATGATAGCAACCTTTATTATGCAGTCTGTCACTTTTATTCTTTGCCATCACAAGTTCGTACAATGCTCAATTTTCTCTTACACTAAATGATCTAACACTTTTAGAAGCAATTTTTATTGCCTTATTGCACCGATGACAACTTACTTGAAGGATCTTGCTCAATCCTTAGGTAGGTATGGTGGACTCTCGAAAATAAGATTTGGGTTTAAGGGTTTTTGGATGCACAAGTAGTATCTGTACTTGGTGCGGAATTTTTGGCTAACAAGGATGGGGGGCAAGCACCACATGTTGAAGGATCTATGATAATATAACTTTTATGTGAATATGAACAAACATAAACCATTATGTTGTCTTACTTGTCCAATGTCAACAATTTTGGCATATAATATTTTGATGGGGGCTCACAATCACAAAAGATATCCATGATAGTGTATTTTCATGTGAAAGTTCTCTTCCTTCTACTAATCATTCATGAATTCCTTATATGACCAATATTGTGATTGTCAAGCTTCAAAAGATTTCACTTTCTAATCCCAATGTGAAGCTACCACTAGGCATGATATGAACATATAATTTCAACTTCATGATATTCAATTCATTCAACAATTTACTCATGTGATATAAGTTAAGCACAATAGTAAATGACAAGCTACTCCAAAAACATATAGGTGAAGATCATGCGAGTAGTTAAGTAAATGGGTAGCTAATTGAGGACCCTCTCTTATTAAAAAGTTTCAGATCTAAGAATTTTATTAAAACAACAAGCAAAACAAAATAATACGACATTCCAAGAATAGCACATATCATGCGAAGAAGCAAAAATTTAGGATCAACCAATACTAACCGATAATTGTTGATGAAGAAAGGCGGGATGCCTACCAAAGCATCCCCAAGCTTAGATGCTTGATACTTCTTGAAATATTATCTTGGTATGCCTTGGGCATCCCCAATCTTGAGCTTTTGTGTCTCCTTAATTCCTTTTGTATCATGGTTTCCGTAAATCTTAAAAAAATTCATTCACACAAAACTCAACAAGAACTCGTGAGATAAGTTAGTATAAACCAATATGAAAACTTTATCATTCTATACTGTAGCAAATCACTAAAATTATTATTCAACATTTCATACTAAATGCCTCTGCATATTTAATACTCCTATCCTCAAATAGAATCATTGAACAAGCAAACTGTCGGTTTACTAGAATAGGGGTACCCTAGTACCCCGAACTTGTGCACGGGTAGTTGCAGCACCCCGCGGCAAGGCTTGCCGGGCGAACGCCAAGATCCTCCGTGGTTCCCTTGGAGCCATTCAAGAACAAAGTATTTAAGCTCAGGAGACAAGGCCCCGGCAAGAGGAGCTTGCCGGGAAGGCCAACCAAGGCACTCCAAGGAACTTGCCGCGACGCGCCACACGCTCCGGCAAGGCAACAAGGCCCCGGCAAGAGGAGCTTGCCGAGAAGACCAACCAAGGTACCTCGAGGCCCGGTGAGCGACAAGCTTCCTGACCCGACAAGATAACAGCAGCGGCAAGGCGCTTGCCACGGCAGGCGGCCACTCTGTGCCCATGCTCCAGCACATCCACCAAAGTGTCGCTCTGGGGGCCTCTCCAGGTGCGCGTGGCGGGAGGCTGTGCAGCCAGCGGTGCGCAGTGGCATGCGAAGCTGACAAGATCGCCATCATGGCGAACGGTGGCGCCCCTAACGGTCCTTTTCTGCACTGTTTGGGCGACTCAGACGGGCATTTAATGCCCTTGTCCCCTGCCGTCAGGGTTAGGTAGGGTGCACTGTACAAGTAACTGTACCAACCACCTCACTTTTTACATTTGTACCCTTCTCTGCATTGCCACCTGTCGGTGACCCCTTTAGCGTATAAAAGGAGGCCCATGCGCAACGTAGAGGAGGTTCGGTTCGACTGGTTCGCGAGGTTCGACTAGTTCGGAACCCATAAAAACACCACTCCAGCAGAAGCTTTGGCGCGAGCTCAACTGCTCCTAGATTACCCTCCGACGTTGGACAAGATCGACGAATGGAGGGCCACCATTCAGAGTCTCATCGGCTACACCAACGGCGACACTCCATGGCAGCCGAGCGCGTCGCCGCCGCGGCAGGGTTGCCGGGCGCGAGCCGGTGGCGACGAAACGGGTGGAGGTGCAACTACCATGCAATCACCACCCCGAAGGCCAAGATCGCCGACTCGCCGGATCCACCTCGACACTGACTCCACCGCATCGTCGGATCCACGAGCTCGTCGCGATCAGCGCCAAGTTCTTCATGATCGACAACAAGAAGATGCTCGAACTCGCATCGAGCGCCGAAGAGAAGCGCGACGTCAATCCGACAAGCGCGCTGGGCCCTCTGTTGACATGGATGCGCCAGGGGAACCAGGCGATCTGCCGTACGCGGTAGGTTACCCTGCGTTCACTCGTGAGCTGCGGCAAGTCCAGTGGCCCAGCACGAAGAACTTCAAGCCAGACGTACCGGAGAAGTATGACGGCAAGACGCATCCGTCGGAGTTCCTCAGCATCTACACCATTGTGGTGCAGGCTGCCGGGGGACGGGATGACAAGATCCTTGCCAACTACTTCCCGCTGGTACTCAAGCCCAACGTCAGATCCTGGCTCATGCACTTGCTGGACAACTCCATATCCTCTTGGGCTGATCTGTGCCATCAGTTTGTCGGCGCCTTCACAGGAGGACACAAGCCTCATGGCCAGGAAAGTGATCTTCATTTGCTCGCCCAGAAGGAAGGAGAGCCCCTGCGCAAGTACATTCAGAGATTCAGCAGTGTGCAGCATAACATCCCAGACGTCCACCCTGCCGCGGTGATCAGTGCGTTCCATCAGAACGTGCGAAACCGCAGGATGCAGGAGGAAATGGCAATGTGCAAGATCAGGGACGTCAGTGAGTTATATGCACTGGCCGGCAAGTGTGCACATGCTGAGGAAGGGAGGAGACTCCCCGGAGAGAATGTAGGAGCGGGAGGATCTGACAGTGAAGATGCTGCCCCGGCAAGGAAAAACCAGCGGCGGAACAACAGGAAGAAGAAAGGCAAAGAGGTGCTAGTTGTTTAGCAGTCCGGCAACGGTGGTGGCACTAAGAAAGCCAAAGCTGGTGACTCCAACAAGGAGGTTGCCGCGGAGGTGGCAGTCGCCGACAAGCAGGACGGCACCAACAAGCAGTATTGCAAGATCCACCGCACCAAGGGCCATGATCTCCAGAGCTGCAAGAAAGTCGAGCAGCTTGTTGAGCAACAGAAAGCTGAATACGAGCGGCGCGACAAGGAGAAGGCCCAGGAAGGTGCTGGGGGATCCGGCAAGAAACGTCTCAGCCGAGGAGGACGCCACGGCAAGGCCAAGCAGCGGCAAGGAGACAGACCTCCTCGCGGCCGCGACAAGGATGAAGATGACGATGACGATGAAGACATGGATGATGAGGAGACTGATGAGCAGGAGTTCCAGAAAGCCACAGAGGTCCTATGCGTTGACGGTGGTGCTTCTCTGCATACCTCACACCATCAGCTCAAGCAGTGGGTGCGGGAAGTTAATGCAGCAGAACCACCCGTCGAGTCACGCAAGCCTCTGAAATGGTCCAGCACGCCTATCATCTCTGATATTGAGGACCACCCTAATCGCATAACTGCGGTAGGGTGCTTGCCGATGTTGGTTTCACCAACAATCCGCAACCTCTAGGTCACTAAGATGCTAGTTGACGGTGGGGCCGGCTTGAACCTGATCTCCTCCGCGGTGCTCCAGAAACTCCAGATCCCTGATAGCGAGCTCGAAGAGACCGGTACATTTCAAGGAATCAACCCGGGAAGGAGCAAGCCGAAGGGAAAGATCACATTGCCGGTAACATTTGGCAGCGAGCTGAACTTCAGGACTGAGAGGGTCACGTTTGATGTTGCTGACTTTCCATTACCTTACAATGGAATCCTCGGCCGTCCGGCACTCGCCAAGTTCATGGCAGCCTCTCACTATGCGTACAACGTACTGAAAATGCCAGGCCCGATAAGTGTCATCTCTGTCCCTGGCGACAAGAAGGATGCTCTTATCTGCGCCGACAAGATCTACCGGGAAGCAGCAGCCGCAGCAGAACGCAAGACACTTGCCGCTGAAGCTCCCGGGGGGAAGAGGAAGACCAAGTCCGGCAAGAGCTCTGATGCCCACTCCGGCAAGCGCACCTCTTCGGAGTGCTGCGCTACTGTCGAGGACGCACCATCGAGCTCCACCGGCAAGTGTAAGAAGGCAATGACAGCTCCACCTGAGACCAAGAAGGTGTCCGCCAAGGAGGACGGCACTGGTGGTACCTTCACCATCAGCGCCACTCTTGACCCCAAATAGGAAAGCGCGCTCATTGCTTTCCTGCGGGCGAATGTCGACGTGTTTGCGTGGCAACCGTCTGATATCCCCGGTGTTCCTAGGAAAGTAATTGAGCACCACCTTGCTGTTGGAAATATGCCCTAGAGGCAATAATAAAAGTGTTATTATTATATTTCCTTGTTCATGATATTTGTCTTTTATTCATGCTATAACTGTATTATCCGGAAATCGTAATACACGTGTGAATACATAGACCACAATATATCCCTAGTGAGCCTCTAGTTGACTAGCTCGTTGTGATCAACAGATAGTCATGGTTTCCTGGCTATGGACATTGGATGTCGTTGATAACGGGATCACATCATTAGGAGAATGATGTGATGGACAAGACCCAATCCTGAGCATAGCACAAAGATCGTGTAGTTCGTTTGCTAGAGCTTTGCCAATGTCAAGTATCTCTTCCTTTGACCATGAGAGCGTGTAACTCATGGATACCGTAGGAGTGCTTTGGGTGTATCAAACGTCACAAGTAACTGGGTGACTATAAAGGTGCACTACAGGTATCTCCGAAAGTATCTATTGTTTTATGCGGATCGAGACTGGGATTTGTCACTCCGTGTAAACGGAGAGGTATCTCTGGGCCCACTCGGTAGGACATCATCATATGCGCAATGTGACCAAGGAGTTGATCACGGGATGATGTGTTACGGAACGAGTAAAGTGACTTGCCGGTAACGAGATTGAACAAGGTATTGGATACCGACGATCGAGTCTCGGGCAAGTAACATACCGATAGACAAAGGGAATTGAATACGGGATTGATTAAGTCCTTGACATCGTGGTTCATCCGATGAGATCATCATGGAGCATGTGGGAGCCATCATGGGTATCCACATCCCCCTGTTGGTTATTGACCAGAGAACGTCTCGGTCATGTCTACATGTCTCCCGAACCCGTAGGGTCTACACACTTAAGGTTCGATGACGCTAGGGTTATAAAGGAAGTTCGTATGTGGTTACCGAATGTTGTTCGGAGTCCCGGATGAGATCCCGGACGTCACGAGGAGTTCCGGAATGGTCCGGAGGTAAAATTTATATATGGGAAGTCCTATTTTGGCCACCGGAAAATGTTCGGGATTTTTCGGTATTGTACCGGGAAGGTTCTAGAAGGTTCCGGAGTGGGGCCCACCTGCATGGGGGGACCCACATGAACGTGGGTAGTGGGGGCAAGGCCCCACACCCCTGGTCAAGGCGCACCAAGATCCCCCCTTAGAAGGAATAAGATCATATCCCGAAGGGATAAGATCAAGATCCCTAAAAAGGGGGGATAACAATCGGTGGGGAAGGAAATAATGAGATTTCTTTCCTCCCACCTTGGCCAACGCCCCAATGGACTTGGAGGGCAAGAAACCAGCCCCTCCACCCCTATATATAGTGGGGAGGCGCATGGGAGCTATAGACGAAGTTCTGGCGCAGCCCTACCTCTCTCCCTACTCCTCCTCTCCCATGGTGTTTGGCGAAGCCCTGCTGGATTGCCACGCTCCTCCACCACCACCACGCCGTTGTGCTGCTGTTGGATGGAGTCTTCCTCAACCTCTCCCTCTCTCCTTGCTGGATCAAGGCGTGGGAGACGTCACCGGGCTGTACGTGTGTTGAACGCGGAGGTGTCGTCCGTTCGGCACTAGGATCATCGGTGATTTGAATCACGACGAGTACGACTCCATCAACCCCGTTCACTTGAACGCTTCCGCTTAGCGATCTACAAGGGTATGTAGATGCACTCTCCTTCTACTCGTAGCTGGTTTCTCCATAGATAGATCTTGGTGACGCGTAGGAAAATTTTGAATTTCTGCTACGTTCCCCAACAGTGGCATCATGAGCTAGGTCTATTGCGTAGATTCTTTGCACGAGTAGAACACAAAGTAGTTGTGGGCGTTGATGTTGTTCAATATGCGTAGGTAAGACATTACACGTAGGTAAGACATTTATCGTTACTAGTCCAATCTTGTTTCGACGGTATTGTAGGATGAAGCGGCCCGGACTGACCTTACACGTACTCTTACGTGAGACAGGTTCCACCGATTGACATGCACTTGGTGCATAAGGTGGCTAGCGGGTGCCAGTCTCTCCCACTTTAGTCGGAACGGATTCGATGAAAAGGGTCCTTATGAAGGGTAAATAGAAATTGGCATATCACGTTGTGGTCTTGCGTAGGTAAGAAACGTTCTTACTAGAAACCCATAGCAGCCACGTAAAACATGCAACAACAATTAGAGGACGTCTAACTTGTTTTTGCAGGGTATGCTTTGTGATGTGATATGGCCAACAAGAATGTGGTGAATAATATGTGATGTATGAGATTGATCATGTTCTTGTAATAGGATTCACGACTTGCATGTCGATGAGTATGACAACCGGCAGGAGCCATAGGAGTTGTCTTTATTTATTGTATGACCTGCGTGTCATTGAAGAACGCCATGTAAACTACTTTACTTTATTGCTAAACGCGTTAGTCATAGAAGTAGAAGTAGTCGTTGGCGTGACAACTTCATGAAGACACGATGATGGAGATCATGATGATGGAGATCATGGTGTCATGTCGGTGACAATATGATCATGGAGCCCCGAAGATGAAGATCAAAGGAGCTATATGATATTGGCCATATCATGTCACTACACTATTTGATTACATGTGATGTTTATCATGTTTATGCATCTTGTTTACTTAGGACGACGGTAGTAAATAAGATGATCCCTTACAAAATTTCAAGAAGTGTTCTCCCCTAACTGTGCACCGTTGCTACAGTTCGTCGCTTCTAAGCACCACGTGATGATCGGGTGTGATGGATTCTTACGTTCACATACAACGGGTGTAAGACAGTTTTACACAGCGAAAACACTTAGGGTTAACTTGACGAGCCTAGCATGTACAGACATGGCCTCAGAACACGGAGACCGAAAGGTCGAGCATGAGTCGTATAGTAGATACGATCAACATGAAGATGTTCACCGACGTTGGCTAGTCCGTCTCACGTGATGATCGGACACGGCCTAGTTGACTCGGATCATGTAATCACTTAGATGACCAGAGGGATGTCTATCTGAGTGGGAGTTCATAAGATGAATTTAATTATCTTGAACATAGTCAAAATATTTTTGCAAATTATGTCGTAGCTTGCGCTTTAGTTCTACTGTTTTAGATATGTTCCTAGAGAAAATATAGTTGAAAGTTGAAAGTAGCAATTATGCAGACAGTAGAAAGCTTATGTCCTTAATGCACTGCTCAGTGTGCCGAACCCCAAACGTCGTTTGTGGATGTTGCGAACATCGGATATACACGTTTTGATAACTACGTGATAGTTCAGTTAAATGGTTTAAGTAGAGGCACCAAAGACGTTTTTTGAAACGTCACGGAACATATGAGATGTTTCGAGGGCTGAAATTGGGATTTCAGGCTCGTGCCCACGTCAAGAGGTATAAGACCTCCGACGATTTTCTTAACCTGCAAACTAAGGGAGAAAAGCTCAATCGTTGAGCTTGTGCTCAGATTGTGTGAGTGCAACAATCACTTGAATCGAGTGGGAGTTGAGCTTCCATATGAGATAGTGATGTTTCTCCCAAAGTCATTGCCACCAAGCTGCTAGAGCTTCGTGAGGAACTATAACATATCAGGGATGGATATGATGATCCTTGAGGTATTCACGATGTTTGACACCACGAAAGTAGAAATCAAGAAGGAGCATCAATTGTTGATGGTTAGTGAAACCACTAGTTTCAAGAAGGGCAAGGGCAAGAAGGGATACTTCATGAAATGGCAAATCAGCTGCTGCTCCAGTGAAGAAACCCAAGGTTGAACCCAAACCCGAGACTAAGTGCTTCTGTGATAAGGGGAATAGTCACTAGAGCGGAACTACCCTAGATACTTGGTAGATGAGAAGGCTGGCAAGGTCGATAGAAGTATATTGGATATACATTATGTTAATGTGTACTTTACTAGTACTCCTAGTAGCACCAGGGTATAAGATACCGGTTCAGTTGCTAAGTGTTAGTAACTCGAAATAAAAGAGCTACGGAATAAACGGAGACTAGCTAAAGGTGAGCTGACGATATGTGTTGGAAGTGTTTCCAAGTTTGATGTGATCAAACATCGCACGCTCCCTCTACCATCAAGATTAGTATTAAACCTGAATGGTTTATTGAATCTAGATTGTAGTGATACACATTTTCATGCCAAAAGATATAAGATAGTAATGATAGTACCACTTACTTGTGGCACTGCCATGTAAGTCATAATGGTATAAAACGCATGAAGAAGCTCCATGTTGATGGATCTTTGGACTCACTCGTTTTGAAAAGTTTGAGACATGCGAACCATGTCTATTGGTGTATATGCATGAAGAAACTCCATGCAAATGGACCGTTTGGACTCACTTGATTTTGAATCACTTGAGATATGCAAATCATACCAC
Source organism: Triticum dicoccoides (assembly GCF_002162155.2). Lineage (NCBI taxonomy): Eukaryota > Viridiplantae > Streptophyta > Magnoliopsida > Poales > Poaceae > Triticum > Triticum dicoccoides. The sequence goes on along the minus strand of NC_041386.1, from coordinate 211,201,899 downwards.
ATGGGCAAGATGACTGAAAAGCCTCGTTTTCAGTAAGATGGAACAAGATAGCAACTTGTTGGAAGTAACACATTTTGATGTGTCCAATCCAATGAGTGCTGAGGCATGCAGTGAATATCGTTATGATCTTACTTCACAGATGATTCGAGTAGACGTTGAGAATATTTACTTGATGAAATACAAGTCTGAATTATTGAATGGTTCAAGTAATTTCAGAGTGAAGTAGAATATCATTGTGACAAGAGGATAAAATGTCTATGATGTGAATATCTAAGTTACGAGTTTTGGCACACAATTAAGACATTGTGGAAATTGTTTCGCAATTAATACCGCCTGAAACACCATAGTGTGATGGTGTGTCCGAACATCATAGTTGCACCCTATTGGATATGGTGCGTACCATGATGTCTCTTATCGAATTACCACTATTGTCCATGGGTTAGGCATTAGAGACAACCACATTCACTTTAAATAGGGCACCACGTAATTCCGTTGAGATGACACCGTATGAATTATGGTTTAGAGAAACCTAAGTTGTCGTTTCTTAAAGGTTTGGGGCTGCAACGCTTATGTGAAAAAGTTTCAGGATTGATAAGCTCGAACCCAAAGCGGATAAAATGCATCTTCATAGGACACCCAAAACAGTTGGGTATACCTCCTGTCTCAGATCCGAAAGCAATAAGGGATTGTTTCTAGAATCAGGTACTTTCTCGAGGAAAAGTTTCTCTCGAAAGAATTGAGTGGGAGGATGGTGGAGACTTGATGAGGTTATTGAACCGTCTCTTCAACTAGTGTGTGGCAGGGCACAGGAAGTTGTTCCTGTGGCACCTACACCAATTGAAGTGGAAGCTTATGATATTGATCATGAAACTTCGGATCAAGTCACTACCAAACCTCGTGGGATGACAAGGATGCGTACTACTTCAGAGTGGTACGTAATCATGTCTTGAAGGTCATGTTGCTAGACAACAATGAACCTACGAGCTATGGATAAGCGATGGTGGGCCCGAATTCCGACAAATGGTTAGAAGCCATGAAATCCGAGATAGTATCCATATATCAGAACAAAGCATGGACTTTGATGGACTTGCCCGATGATCGGCAATCCATTGAGATAAATGGATCTTTTAAGAAGAAGACGGACGTGGATGGTAATGTCACCATCTATGAAGCTCGACTTGTGGCGAAGTGTTTTCCGACAAGTTCAAGGAGTTGACTACGATGAGATTTTCTCACTCGTAGCGATGCTTAAAGTCCGTCGGAATCATGTTAGCATTAGCTGCATTTATGAAATCTGGCAGATGGATGTCAAGACAAGTTTCCTTACCAGTTTTCGTAAGGAAAGGTTGTATGCAATACAATCAGAAACGTTTTGTCGATCCTAAGGATGCTAAAAGGTATGCTAGCTCCAGCGATCCTTCTAAGGACCGAAGTAAGCATCTCGGAGTTGGAATGTACGCTTTGATGAGATGATCAAAGATTTTGGATTTATACAAAGTTTATGAGAAACTTGTATTTCCAAAGAAGTGAGTGGGAGCACTATAGAATTTCTGATGAGTATATGTTGTTGACATATTGATGATCAGAGATGATGTAGAATTTCTAGAAAGCATATAGGGTTATTTGAAAGGTGTTTTTCAATAGAAAACCTGGATTAAGCTACTTGAACATTGAGCATCAAGATCTATAAGGATAGATCAAAATGCTTAATAATACTTTCAAATGAGCACATACCTTGACATGATCTTGAAGGTGTTCAAGATGGATCAGTCAAAGAAGAAGTTCTTGCCTGAGTTGTAAGGTACGAAGTTAAGACTTAAATCTCGACCTCGGCAGAAAAGAGAGAAAGGACGAAGGTCGTCCCCTATGCTTAAGACATAGGCTCTACAGTATGCTATGCTGTGTACCGCACCTGAAGTGTGCCTTGCCATGAGTCAGTCAAGGGGTACAAGAGTGATCCAAAAATGGATCATAGGACAGCAGTCAAAGTTATCCTTAGTAACTAGCGGACTAAGGAATTTTTCTCGGTTATGGAGGTGGTAAAAGAGTTCGTCGTAAAGGGTTACGTCGATACAAGCTAAACACCTATCCGGATAGCTCTGAGTAGAGAGACCGGATACAAATAATGGAGGAACAATTTATAATAGCTCCAAGTAGAACAGTTATTTGGAATAGCTCCAAATAGAGCGTGGTAGCTGCATCTAGGAGATGACATAGAGATTTGTAAAGCACACACGGATCTGAAAGGTTCAGACCCGTTGACTAAAACCTCTCTCACAAGCAACATGATAAAACATAAAACTCATTGAGTGTTAATCACATAGTGATGTGAACTACACTACTGACTCTAGTAAACTCTTGGGTATTAGTCACATGGCGATGTGACCTGTGAGTGTTAATCACATGGCGATGTGAACTAGATTATTGACTCTAGTGCAAGTGGGAGACTGTTGGAAATATGCCCTAGAGGCAATAATAAAAGTGTTATTATTATATTTCCTTGTTCATGATATTTGTCTTTTATTCATGCTATAACTGTATTATCCGGAAATCGTAATACACGTGCGAATACATAGACCACAATATGTCCCTAGTGAGCCTCTAGTTGACTAGCTCGTTGTGATCAACAGATAGTCATGGTTTCCTGGCTATGGACATTGGATGTCGTTGATAACGGGATCACATCATTAGGAGAATGATGTGATGGACAAGACCCAATCCTGAGCATAGCACAAAGATCGTGTAGTTCGTTTGCTAGAGCTTTGCCAATGTCAAGTATCTCTTCCTTTGACCATGAGAGCGTGTAACTCCTGGATACCGTAGGAGTGCTTTGGGTGTATCAAACGTCACAACGTAACTGGGTGACTATAAAGGTGCACTACAGGTATCTCCGAAAGTATCTATTGTTTTATGCGGATCGAGACTGGGATTTGTCACTCCGTGTAAACGGAGAGGTATCTCTGGGCCCACTCGGTAGGACATCATCATATGCGCAATGTGACCAAGGAGTTGATCACAGGATGATGTGTTAAGGAACGAGTAAAGTGACTTGCCGGTAACGAGATTGAACAAGGTATTGGATACCGACGATTGAGTCTCGGGCAAGTAACATACTGATAGACAAAGGGAATTGAATACAGGATTGATTAAGTCCTTGACATCGTGGGTTCATCTGATGAGATCATCGTGGAGCATGTGGGAGCCATCATGGGTATCCAGATCCCGCTGTTGGTTATTGACCAGAGAACGTCTCGGTCATGTCTACATGTCTCCCGAACCCGTAGGGTCTACACACTTAAGGTTCGATGACGCTAGGGTTATAAAGGAAGTTCGTATGTGGTTACCGAATGTTGTTCGGAGTCCTGGATGAGATCCCGGACGTCACGAGGAGTTCCGGAATGGTCCGGAGGTAAAGATTTATATCTGGGAAGTCCTATTTTGGCCACCGGAAAATGTTCGGGATTTTTCGGTATTGTACCGGGAAGGTTCTAGAAGGTTCCGGAGTGGGGCCCACCTGCATGGGGGGACCCACATGAACGTGGGTAGTGGGGGCAAGGCCCCACACCCCTGGTCAAGGCGCACCAAGATCCCCCCTTAGAAGGAATAAGATCATATCCCGAAGGGATAAGATCAAGATCCCTAAAAAGGGGGGATAACAATCGGTGGGGAAGGAAATAATGAGATTTCTTTCCTCCCACCTTGGCCAACGCCCCAATGGACTTGGAGGGCAAGAAACCAGCCCCTCCACCCCTATATATAGTGGGGAGGCGCATGGGAGCTATAGACGAAGTTCTGGCGCAGCCCTACCTCTCTCCCTACTCCTCCTCTCCCATGGTGTTTGGCGAAGCCCTGCTGGATTGCCACGCTTCTCCACCACCACCACGCCGTTGTGCTGCTGTTGGATGGAGTCTTCCTCAACCTCTCCCTCTCTCCTTGCTGGATCAAGGCGTGGGAGACGTCACCGGGCTGTACGTGTGTTGAACGCGGAGGTGCCGTCCGTTCGGCACTAGGATCATCGGTGATTTGAATCACGACGAGTACGACTCCATCAACCCCGTTCACTTGAACGCTTCCGCTTAGCGATCTACAAGGGTATGTAGATGCACTCTCCTTCCCCTCGTTGCTGGTTTCTCCATAGATAGATCTTGGTGACACGTAGGAAAATTTTGAATTTCTGCTACGTTCCCCAACACTTGCCGTCTGTCCTCACGCGCGGCCCGTCAAGCAGAAAGTCAGGAAACAGGCAGTGGAGCGCCAAGAATTCATCGCAGAAGAAATCAAGAAGTTGGAAGTAGCAGGCCTTGTCAGAGGAGTGCTCCATCCCACGTGGTTGGCCAATCCTGTTGTCGTGCGCAAGGCTAACGGGAAATGGAGGCTTTGTATTGACTTTACTGATGTTAATAAAGCTTGTCCCAAAGACCCATTTCCCTTGCCGCGCATTGACCAGATTGTTGACTCCACAGCCGGATGTGATTTGCTTTCATTTCTTGATGCATACTCAGGATACCATCAGATCTTCATGGCAGAAGAAGATGAAGAGAAAACCGCATTTATCACCCCGTGTGGCACGTACTGCTTTGTACGGATGCCTTTCGGTTTGAAGAATGCTGGTTCAACATTAGGGTAGTCCACCACGCTTTTGAGCCGCAGATACACAGAAATTTGGAAGCCTACATGGATGACATAGTGGTCAAAAGCAAGAACAGGGCGACCCTGATTCAAGATTTAGACGAGACATTTGCAAATCTGCGCAAGATCAACCTCAAGCTTAACCCCGAGATGTGCGTGTTTGGAGTCCCTTCTGGCAAGCTTCTCGGGTTCTTCGTGTCTCAGCGGGGAATTGAAGCCAATCCCGACAAGATCAAGGCCATTGAGCAGATCGAAGCACCAAAGCGCGTCAGGGATGTACAAAGGCTTGCCGGTTGCGTGGCTGCTCTCAGCAGGTTTATCTCTAGATCTGCTGAGCGCGCCCTGCCATTTTTCAAAATTTTGAAAAAGGCAGGTCCAATAAAATGGACTCCGGAGGCGGAGGCTGCGCTGCAGGACTTGAAGAGATACCTGTCCTCCACTCCAACACTTGTCGCACCTAAGCCGCAAGAGAAGTTGCTGCTGTATATAGCGGCAACCAATCAAGTGCTTAGTGCTGCGTTAGTGGCGGAGAGGGAGGCAGATGATGAGCCGGCAACCACGGCAGATGCATCCGGCGACAAGCAGGGGGCTTCGCCGACAAGCTCTGGTCCCGACAGAGATGGATCTGCGCAGGAGCATGATAAGATGCAGAAGAGAATGGTGCAGCGTCCAGTTTACTTTGTCAGTTCCCTTCTACAGGGGCTAGATCAAGGTACTCTGGTGTGCAGAAGTTGCTTTTCGGCCTCCTCATGGCCTCGAGAAAGCTGCGCCATTACTTCCAAGCACATGAGATCACAGTCGTCACTCGCTTTTCGCTGAAGAGGATACTGCAAAATCCAGAAGCGACAGGCAGGATTGTCGAGTGGGCGCTGGAACTGTCAAGCTTTAGCCTCAAGTTTGAGAGCACTTCAACTATCCAAAGTAGAGCATTGGCAGAGTTCATAGCTGAATGGACGCCAACACCAGATGAAGAAATTCCAGAGACGAGCATCCCCGTCAAAGAGACAAGCAAAGAGTGGCTGATGTACTTTGATGGTGCCTTCTCGCTGCAAGGCGCCGGTGCGGGCGTGCTGCTTGTCGCGCCCACCGGAGAGCACCTCAAGTACGTAGTTCAGATGCACTTTCCCAAGGAGCAAGCAACCAACAATACTGCAGAGTATGAAGGATTGCTTGCCGGTCTCAGAATCGCAGCAGACCTTGGGATCAAGAAGCTCATTATCAGGGGTGACTCACAGCTTGTTGTCCGCCAAGTGAACAAGAACGACCAGCGTCCATTGATGGAAGCATATGTTGATGAAGTGAGGAAGCTAGAAGAGCACTTTGACGGCCTACAGATGGAGCATATCCCAAGAGCTCAGAATGACATTGCTGATGGCCTGTCAAAGTGCGCCGCACTAAAGTTACCTGTGGAACCAGGGATCTTTGTGCTCAAGTTGACTCAACCATCCGTAACACCATCAACTGGACGGAGCAAGAAGAGGAAGTTGGTTTCTAGTGACTACTTTCCGGCAGAGCTCCCCGAAGCCGCCGCCAAGAAAGTCCCCAAGATCAACACCAAGGATGCTGAGGGGCAGTCTGCTCCGGCAAGCCTTATGGTTTGTTCCGTTGAAGCAGACGCTCCCGACAAGTTTTGCTCCGGCAAGCTTGCCGGGGAACATCAAGCTCCGGTAGGGCCGCAAGTCCTTGCCGTAGAAGCGGATGTTCTCGCAGCAGCAGATGTGCCTTTAGTCCTTGTTGTCGAGCCACAAGCTCCAGCATGGGCACAGCAGATTGTCCATTTCCTTCAGACAGGAGAACTTCCCGAAGAGCAAGAAGAAGCGGAAAAAGTAGCCCGACAGTCAAGTATGTACCAGTTTGTCGATAGCATACTGTACAGAAAAAGACTCAACGGTGTGAAATTGAAGTGTATTTGCCGGGAAGATGGACAAAAGCTGTTGGCAGAGATACATGGAGGCATATGTGGCCACCACATTGGCGCAAGAGCACTTGCCGGCAAAGCTTTCCGGCAAGGTTTCTTTTGGCCGACAGCCCTCCAGGATGCAACTGCACAAGTAACCAAGTGTGAAGCGTGCCAGTTCCACTCCAAACAGATACACCAGCCAGCTCAAGCTCTCCAGACGATCCCTTTATCCTGGCCATTTTCGGTCTGGGGGCTCGATATCCTCGGCCCTTTCCCCCGAGCTGTCGGGGGCTTTGAGTACTTGTACGTCGCAATCGACAAGTTCACAAAGTGGCCTGAAGTGCAGCCAGTGAGGAAGGTGACAGCACAGTCAGCAGTCAAGTTCTTCAGGTCAATTGTTTGCCGTTTCGGGATCCCTAACAGGATCATCACCGACAACGGCACGCAATTCACGAGCCGCACCTTCATGCAATACGTCCAAGACATTGGCGCCAAGGTCTGCTTCGCTTCTGTTGCTCATCCGAGAAGCAACGGTCAAGCAGAGAGGGCAAATGCTGAAGTGATGCGCGGGCTCAAGACCAGAACTTTCGACAGGCTGCGCAAGTGCGGAAGAAACTGGATCGAGGAGCTGCCGGTGGTTCTTTGGTCGATCAGAACGATGCCAAATCGAGCCACTGGCCAGACGCCTTTCGCTCTAGTCTATGGAGCAGAGGAAGTTCTCCCCACGGAACTCGTATACGGATCGCCTCGAGTGCTCGCTTATGATGAGCTTGAGCAAGAACAGCTGCGACAAGACGACGCGCTGCTCCTTGAGGAAGATCGTCTTCAGGCTGCTGTACGAGCTTCTCGATACCAGCGAGCTTTGCGCCGCTACCATAGCCGCAAAGTTAAGGCCAGAAGCTTCAAGGAAGGCGACCTTGTTCTTCGGTGCGTTTAGTCCGCCAAGAATTCCAACAAGTTGACGCCGAAGTGGGAAGGCCCTTATCGGGTGAAACGAGTCACAAGGCCCGGCGCTGTCCGCCTTGAGACCGAAGATGGCATTCCGGTGAGCAACTCCTGGAACATAGAACATCTTCGTAAGTTTTTCCCGTAGGGCGCGGTTGCCGGAACCCGTTCCGGCAACCACCTTTTGTACAAGTCTTGCCGCTGTTGCAGATCTCGTGCATAAACAAAACCCCATGTGCTCTGCACAACTTGTCCATTTCATGCATTAGTTTCTTTCTTGCATGCGTTATCTGACACTTTGTGCATCACCTACATCCGGTAAGCAATAACGAGCCGAAGGGCTCCATATCATTATTTTCTCTTCTTTCTTCTTTTTCAACAAAGGAAAAGAAGGTTCCCTCACACACAAGTTTGCCGGGGGGGAAGGAGAAGATTGTGGTATGGACCAGGCGTCGTTCAAGCAAAGTTTTGCCTTGCCAGGAAGCAAACGACAGAAAAGCTAAGTTGCCAAAGTTTGAGCAATCAGTTTTTAAATTTTTGAGTTATCTTCCTCGAACGACCCTGCTTTGTATGGAAAACCTGTGCGCGGAGGAACCAACTCGTGGCTAGTTGCGCCCTTACTTTGTTTCGAGTCTGCTCAACAACTTAAGTGTGCTGCATCTAGTCGCGATAAGGTTTCTTGTCAGAAGTAGCGCCGCCAGCAGGCTGCTGACGTTCCGCACTCAGCGCTCGCGGCTCGGGTGCCTGCGCCGACAAGTTCCCTAGAAGCGTAGGGTAAAAACATACAAAGGAAGGAATCTAGTAGAGGAAATAACATAGCAATTGATAAATAGAAATAAAGTTATATTACAAGATAACTTGTCGCAGCTCTAACAGACTGTTTTTCATAACATGATTAGCAGCGACAAGGGAAAAGAAGAAATGGGCAGCCTAATCTACGCGATCGCCCTCAACCCTCTTGATCTCGCTCACCTTGTCCACAATGGGTGCGACAAGGGCCTTGAGTGCGTCACGATCGGCGTCTGGCAGCAAGGACTTGAGGACGTTGGTGAAGCTGAGGCCTGGATTGCGGAAGGCCACCTTCATCAGCACCTTTTGGAGAACCCCAGCGCAGATTCTGCGCGACTCGTCGGCCAGCTGCTTTGGGATCCTCTCCCGGAGCCGCTGGAGTGCTGTCGCCACGCCCTTGAAGAACATGCTGAGCTTGGCGCTGGGTTGGAGATTCTCGTCGGAGGGATACCCAAAGTCCTCCATCCCTAGCTGCGCCAGCTCCTCGTCGATGACTGCGGCAATATTCACCAGACCCTCGGTCTAGTGCTCCACAGTATCTCTGAATGAGTTCTGGGTGACTGCGATGCTCTCCAGCAGTGCCTTGTCAGCCTTGACCTTCTCCAACAAGGTCTTCTCCCGCTCCTTGGCGGCGTCCAGCGTCTGCGTCAGCGTGGCCAGCTTCAACTCCAGGTCTGCATTGGAATCCTTGGCGGCGCTGAGCTCCTTGCCCCTCTCAGCAAGAAGACCTTGCAGCTCACCATGGGCGGCAGCATCCTTCTCACGCTCACGCTTGAGCGCGGCAAGCTCCTCGCCGCTCTTCCTGATATTGGCCTCCAGCTGCGCCACCTTCTCCTCCAGCTCTTTCTTGGCGGCCTCTGCGATCGCGGCAGCGTCCTTTGCTTCCTTGAGCGCCCCGCCAAGTGCTTGCTCGCGCTCGGCGAGCTCCTCCTCGTAGCTGTCGAGGTTGGCCTTCCGCTGCACCAATTCGCCTTCTCGCGCAGACTGGTTCTCGGCGGCCAACCCTTGTTCCTCCTCAGCTTTGGCCTTCTCGAGAAGGAAGGCCGTGCGCTCCTCGTCGAGTCGCTTCCGCTCCTGTGCCAGGGACCGGAGAGCTTCTTGATTGTGGCCCCGGAGCTCCTCCGCGCGCTTCTCCATATCAACTCCCGCCTTCGCGACAAGCGCTTCCCGGGAAGCCAGCTTGACTTGCCGTGCGTGGTAGAGTGACAGCAGCTTCCGCAGCAGCTGCTCCTCCTCAGGCTCGCCACTGCTGCTGCTGGGCACGTCGACCAACGACAGTCCGGCGGAGGCGAGCACCTCATCATCGAAAGATTCCCCCTCGACCGGCGCCCTGGAGCTCGACGCCCAGGGTAGCTTGATGAAGATATTGTCGCCGACCTTCAAGTAGGCGCCGGGCCCCGCAGCAGCGGCAGAGGGATCAGCGGTCGGCGCAGCGCCTGGTGCTCCTGCGGCCTCAGGGTCATCAGTGCGATCGCCCGACCCCTCGCCGGCTTCTGCGGCGGCGGCCTTGGTGGCCTCTTCGCCGGCGGTCTCAACAGCACCGGCCCCTTCCTCGCCGGCGCCCTCTGTCTCCATTGGCTCAGCAGCAGATGGGTCTGAAGAACGAAGAAGGGGAGAAAAATCAATCAAAAATCCAAGAGAAGAAAATCAGAAGAAGAAGAACCCAAGGGAAAGTTTTTGGACAAGTGAATTACCTGTGCCAAGATCTGCAGTTGCAGTCTCGGCCGCCGCAGGATCGACGGTGCTGCCCCTTGCCGGAGAGCGCTCCCTTACCGGGAACTCCTCCCTTGGCGGCGTAGTCGAAGCAGATGGCACTTCGGGACCAGCTTCCGGGCGCTCCTGATGTGGCTGCTCTGCTCCTACACAAATCAACAAGCAAGATATCAAAAAAGGAAAAAGCACTCATGCGCGCCCGACAGCAGAAAGCTAACTATGAACTTACACTGGGGGCTGCGCTGGGGGCTGCTTTGAGGAGTGGTTGCCGGGTCCGTCAAGGTGGTCTTGGACCCACCCCCTGCTGACACGGTGGGGTCATCTTCGATGACAATCACCGCGGCCTTGGCCCTTTTCGCCGCTCTCTGGGCCAGCGTCCTGAAAAGAAAGGAGTCCAGATTGAAGCAAGTCAGATACAAGATAAAAACAGCAAGATTGAAGAACTACAAGAGCACCAAAGAAGCTTACTCTTCTTCCTCCTCGTCGGAGCTGAGCGCAGAAAGATCGAAGTCCGGCTCCCCTCCGGTGCGGTGAGGCGGAGGAGTAGGATCCCTTACCCGCTTGGCGGGGGCGGTGGCGGTGGCCCGGGAAGATCCCGCTCCAGTTGCCGCTGCTGCGTGAGGCGCTCCCGCGGCAACATTGCTTGCCGCGGTAGAGCGTGTCGCACGGCTCGGCGGCTGTTGACCCGGCTGCCGCCCCGCTACGTCCGCGGCCCTGTGAAGACGCCTTCTTGGCGGGGCCGGGGGCTCCGCCTGCGGCAAGTTTTCTGAAGGCTCGGGCTCTTCCTCGCCGGCCTCGCTCGGCTCAGCTTCAGAGCCGGCAGGCTCTTCTTCGCCAATGAACTCTGCGCGCTCAGCGAGGTTTGCCGCCTCTGCCGCCTCCGCCTCCTCCATAGTGAACCCGAACGCGCCCGCGGCAGCTGCGGCCGCAACCTCTTCCGCCCTAGTGGCGATGCGCTGCAGCTCCTCGTCGGTGGTGTCACGGGTGAGGCTCTTCTGCTCGTCAGCGCGGACCGGCACTTCTTCCAAGTTGTCGAAGAACGCTTGCATGACGTCATCCGCAGGCTCTTGCCAAGTTGGAACGATTTCGTGTGAATCGCACAATGGCATCATGGCGCAGATCCTGTCAAGCGAAGAATTATTGCAAAATGGAACGACGCCCCTCGGCAGCGTGAATGGGTGCTGGGGATCGCGTTTGAACAACTCCAGGAGCATTGCATCCAGCTCCATGACGGTGAAGTTGTAGTTGAGGCCCGGCCACAGCCTCATGATGTCCGCCGAGTTCTTGAATTCCCAGGCGGGCCTCCCCCTCTCCTGCAGGGGGGCGATGCAGCGGCGGAGGAAATCTGCGCCTACAGCGCCTACAGTGAGCCCGGCAAGCTTGAGACGAAGGATCCTAGTGATGGCGATCTTCAGCCTCTCGTCTTCCGGGGCCACGTTGCTCCAGTCATTGCCGCGCACTATTGGAGTTTGGAGCACGGCGGTGAAGGGCTGCGGATTCTCCTCAACGATCCAGCACCACTCCGCTCTCCACTCCTCCCACTTGCTGCGGAGCTCACCCTCCAAGTACGCCTCCTTCTTGCCGACTCTCGAGATCCAGGCGATCCCTCTGGCAAGCGGCTCTCCTCTCTCTACCCGAGGTATGAAGAAGTGACGGAAAAGGGCAACATTGGGGTGGACTCCGACAAAGATTTCACACAAATGTGCGAAAACTGCCATGGTCAGAATGGCGTTGGGGGTGAAATCAAGGAGGCGGAAGCCGTAGGTGTTCATGATATCGCAGAAGAACTCCGAGAAGGGCGGGCAGAGCCCGCAATAGAAGAACAGCGCGAAGAATGGGTACCCGTTTGGAGCCAGTTCCGAAGCAGCGGCCGGGAGTACCCTCGTGCGCGGATGCGCCCGCGTCTCCGTCGCCCAAAAGAGGTAGAAGTACTCCCTCAGCTCCTTCACGCCGAGCTGGGGGGAGAAGATCGCCCGCTCCTTCCGCAGCGCCGCGAGCCGCTGCGCCTCGGCCGACTTCACGCCCTTTCCCTTGTCGGCTTTCGGAGCCATGGCGGAGGTTGTGGCGGAGGTCGACCGCGTTGGTGATGCTGGTGGCAATGGGGGGCGGAGCGCTGCTCTCTCGGCTTCGAGGAGAAGGGGGGAGCGGCGGAGGTATGTGAAGATGGAGTAGTAGCAACCAGCGAGGGGGAACGAACTGCCCCTGTTTCCCCTGCTTATAAAGAGGGACGGGGCAGATGTTTCGCCCTTCCGAATAAAGAACCACCCACTATCTCTCCCACGACGCCGCATTCAACGCGTGCCGTTAGGGGAGAGCGCGGTGGATACAGAGCGAGATTCGGCGTGGCCCAGTCCACGTGTGCCCATGCCCTGTCTTGGGCCTGGCCCAACAGCGCTCGGCACCGTGTCTGGCCCAGGCCCGGGGGCTCCTGTCGGTGTACTAGAATAGGGGTACCCTAGTACCCCGAACTTGTGCACGGGCAGTTGCAGCACCCCGCGGCAAGGCTTGTCGGGCGGACGCGAAGATCCTCCGTGGTTCCCTTGGAGCCATTCAAGAACAAAGTATTTAAGCTCAGGAGACAAGGCCCCGGCAAGAAGAGCTTGCCGGGAAGGCCAACCAAGGCACTCCAAGGAACTTGCCGCGACACGCCACGCGCTCCGGCAAGGCAACAAGGCCCCGACAAGAGGAGCTTGCCGGGAAGACCAACCAAGGTACCTCGAGGCCCGGTGAGCGACAAGCTTCCGGACCCGACAAGATAACAGCAGCGGCAAGGCGCTTGCCACGGCAGGCGGCCACTCTGTGCCAACGCTCCATCACATCCACCAACGTGTCGCTCTGGGGGCCTCTCCAGGCGCGCGTGGCGGGAGGCTATGCAGCCAGCGGTGCGCAGTGGCATGCGAAGCTGACAAGATCGCCATCGTGGCGAACGATGGCGCCCCTAACGGTCCTTTTCTGCACTATTTGGGCGACTCAGACGGGCATTTAATGCCCTTGTCCCCTGCCGTTAGGGTTAGGTAGGGTGCACTGTACAAGTAACTGTACCAACCACCTCACTTTTTACATTTGTACCCTTCTCTGCGTTGCCACCTGTCGGTGACCCCTTTAGCGTATAAAAGGAGGCCCATGCGCAACGTAGAGGAGGTTCGGTTCGACTGGTTCGCGAGGTTCGACTAGTTCGGAACCCAGAAAAACACTACACTCCCTCTCTGGAGCAAGAACACAAGATAATCAAACAAGCAGCAGTAGGAGTGTTATCTCTCCGGAGAGCTCCGAAGCTGGGTAAACTGCTCGTGTGCATCGCCTCGATCTGCTCTTCGTGTGATCTCCGCCCCCCGCCGAACCGAAAGGGGCCTGGTCCGCCGGCCCCATAGGTGTTCGTGGATCAGTTTCCCCGACACAAACATATGCAAACAATGCAAACATAACAGCAATCTGCCAAAACAGTACAGTCTGTAAAGAATGCAAGTGTATCAATACTTCTTTAACTACAAAATCACGAAAATTTACCATACTGTAGAAAATTTGTCATATCTTATTGTGCAAAAAGTTTCAACATTTTATCACATTCTGACTTTTCTAGAGAATTTTGCAACAACGATAAACTTTCTGTTTTCAAACAGAAACATGTAGACTTGCAAAATAAGCATAGCAAAGGCTATACTTGACATTTTTATTGAAATAAAAGATGCAAAAACATTATTCTAAATAACAGCAAGAAAATTGTAGCAAAATAGAATGGCGCTCCAAGCAAAACACATATCATGTGACGAATAAAAATATAGCCTCAAGTAAGGTTACCGATAGTGTTCGAGATGAAAGAGGGGATGCGTTCCGGGGCATCCCCAAGCTTAAGGTCTTGTCACTCCTTATTCTCCTCATATTAATGTCTCACCGAAAACTTGAAAACTTAAATCACCCAAAACTAACGGAACTTCGTGAGATAGGTTAGTATGATAAAGAGCAAACCATTTCACTTTGGTACTGTCAAAGACAAGATCCATAATTGTTTCCACACAATGCCTACTGTAGAATATCATTTCCACAATTTATATTGAGCAATATAAGCAATAGAAACTAGAAAACAAGCAAACTATGCATTGAAAACAGAATCTGTCAAAAAACTGAAGAGTCTATAGTAATCTGTACTCCAACCATACTTCTGCTACTCCAAAAATTCTAAAAAATTAGGAAAACCTGGGAAATTTGTCTACTGATCTTCTTATAAAAGAGTCAACATTTTATCACGCTTCTATTAAAAATTAGAATTATTTTCCTGAGCGCAAAACTTTCTGTTTTTCAGCAAGATCAAATCAACTATCACCATAGACCATCCCAAAGGTCTTACATGGCACTTTTTTGAAACGAAAGCAATAAAACATGACTACTACAGTATCCTAATCATGTGAACACACAAAAACAGTAGGTAAAAGTGTTGGGTTGTCTCCCAACAAGCGCTTTTCTTTAATGCCTTCTAAGCTAGGCATGAAGAGTTCAATGATGCTCGCATAAAAGATAAGGATTGAAACATAACAAGAGCATCATGAATCATAAGTTCCTCTCTCAAAATAATTTTTAGTAGCATCATGGATATATTCATCAATATAACCATCACATAAAACATTCTTCTCATGATACATAAGCATACAAAATTTTCTTACTCTCCACATAAGCAGATTTATTCTCATTCACAATAGTGGGAGTATCATATGAAACTCGAATACTATAAATTTTTTCCACATTAAAAGAGTAATTTTCAGTAAAAGGATATTCAAAATTATGACAATAATTATCACTACTTTTTATAACATAAGTATCATCACAATAATCATCATAAGTGGGAGGCATGCAATCATCATAGCAAATTTGATCATTCAAAGTAAGGGGACTAAGAAGATCATCTTCATTAAGCATAGCATCCCCAAGCTTGTGACTTGGCATATCATAAGAATAATCACTCTCATCATTAATAGTATGAATAGCAACAACGGTATAACAATTAATATCATCATAATTTCCCAAGTTGGTGTCAAAAAGATTTCCAAGGTTATAAGAAGTATGATCATCTTCCCAATCATAATCATCACAACAAGCAATAGGCATAACAAAATCATCATCAATAATGCCATAAGACATAGAAGCAATATCATCATCAAGTTCATCATCTTCCACAATTATTTTTGATTCATTTTCATGAGGCACAACAATAATAGGAGCAACACTATTTGGGAGAGATACCTTTCTACCTCTATTCTTTCTTATTCTTCTTTTCTTCTTCTTCTTCTTCTTCTTCACCACATCATATGTGGGTTTAATTAATTTTCTCAAGCTTCTTGTTGAAGAGATTGATTGGATAGGAAGCTCCTCCTCGTTACCTATTTCATCACAAGAGATAATAGGAGGGAAAGTATAAATCTTTACCCTTTCATTAGTATTCCTTTTATAATCTATTGGTTTTCCCATCTTTCTATTGTTGGCAATATAAGGATTCTCATTGCAATTTACCATGCAAAACATATAGATATTTTTTAGTTTAGTTCCAATGTCATCCGTGAGAATGAATACTTCAAACCAACTATTTTTATATGTCAATTATTCAGTCCCCCAAAATAGACAAAGCTCATTATAAAGTTCAAGGGTGATCAAGTTATTGCAATATTTGGACCAATTCGATCATGAAAAAGCATGTATTGGAAAATAAGGTGACCAACTTTGTTGCAAATATCACAAGTAATAGGACAAAGAGAACAAAATTTTGTAGAGAATTTATCTATCACCTTGAGCAAAGAATTAGTTCTATCATGTTTGTGCTTCTTCCAAAAGCTATCTTCCCTATGAGGCACGTCTTCACAAACTTTATGCACTCCACAAAATTTGACATGCTTCTAAGAAACATTTTTCTCATGACTTGTGCAATTATCGTTAGCATTTTGGATATTCAAAGAATTATTGCAATCGTGCTCATCATTCAAATATTTTGTACCAAACATTTTATTGACTTCTTCTAACAATTGAGCACAATTTTCCGATACATCCTTTTTAAGAAAGATATTATAAAGATGATCAATAATATGATGCAACCTCAACTCCATTTTTCATGTAGTTCTGTTTGTAACCCAAACTAGTGATAAAACAAGAAACTAAAAGATTTGATTGCAAGATCTAAAGATATACCTTCATGCACTCACCTCCCCGGCAACGGCGCCAAAAAAGAGCTTCGTTGACAGGATGTGAGTGCCTCTTACCTAACCTCCCCGGTAACAACACCAGAAAAGACCTTGATGTCTACTACGCAACTTTATTCTCGTAGACACGTGTTGGGCCTCCAAGCGTAGAGTTTTGTAGGAAATTAGCAATTTTCCCTCAAGTGGATGACCTAAGGTTTATCAATCTGTGGGAGGCGTAGGATGAAGATAGTCTCTCTCAAACAACCCTGCAACCAAATAACAGAGTCTCTTGTGTTTGCAACACACTAAATACAATGGTAATTTGTATAGGTGCACTAGTTTGGCGAAGAGATGGTGATAAAAGTGTAATATGGATGGTAGAAATATATTTTTATAATCTGAATAAATAAAAAAACAGCAAGGTAGAAAATAGTAAAAAGGCATAAAAACAATATTTTAATGCTTGAAAATGAGGACTAGGGTCCGTACTTTCGCTAGTGTAATCTCTCAACAATGCTAATATAATTGAATCACATAACCACCCCTCAGTGTGCAACGAAGAATCACTCCAACTTTCTTATCTAGCGGAGAACATAAGAAAAAATCATTTGTAGGGTACGAAACCACCTCGAAGCTATTCTTTCTGAACGATCTATCCTAGAGTTCGTACTATAAAAACACCAAATAATTTCAGATTCATAATACCCAATCCAACACAAAGAACCTCAAAGAGTGCCCCAATATTTCTACTGGAGAAACAAAGACAAGAACGTGCATCAACCCATATGCATAGATCACCGCAATGTCACCTTGGGAATCCGCGAGTTGAGTGCCAAAACATATATCGAGTGGATCAATATGATACCCCATTGTCACCACGAGTATTCACATGCAAGACATATATCAAGTGCTCTCTAATCCATAAAAGTATACAATACAATAGCAACGAAATCTCAAAGGGAAAAACTCAATTCATCACAACAAGATAGAGAGGGGAAAACACCATAAGATCCGACTATATTAACAAAGCCCGCGATACATCAAGATCATGGCATCTCAAGAACACAACAGAGAGATATTAAACACATAGCTACTAGTACAAACCCTCAGCCCGGAGGGTGGACTACTCCCTCCTCATCGTGGTGGCCGCCGGGATAATGAAGATGGCCACCGGAGATGATTTCCCCTCTGGCAGGGTGCTGGAACGGGTCTAGATTGGTTTTCGGTCGCTACAGAGCCTTGTGGCGGCGAAACTTCTGATCTAGGGTTACCCCAAGGGTTTTTGGAATATTTGGGAATTTATGGGGCCAAGACGGGGTGCGGGAGGCCACCGAGGTGGTCACAACCCACCTGGGTGCGCCTGGGCCCCAAAGAGCACCCTGGTGGTTTGTTCCCCCCTCGGGGCACCCCCAAGTGCTGCTCTGGCCCAATGGATGTCTTCTAGCCCAATGAAAAGTTTCACGGTGTTTGGACTCTATTTGATATGGATTTCCAGCGATGTAAAAAACAAGCAAAAAACAACATCTGGCACTGGGAACTGGGTCAATAGGTTAGTCCCAAAAAATGATATAAAGTTGTTTTTAAATGATTGTAAAACATCCAAGAATGATAATATACCAGCATGAATACTTCATAAATTATAGATACATGGGAGACGTATCAATGAACATCTTTATTAACATTATCACTAGGTTCATGTTCGTCACCAGATTGTGCCTCAGCATCAGAAATAGAAATATCATTAGGATTCTCAGGTTTATCTATAACAGGTTCACTAGAAGCATGCAAAGTCCTATCAGTTTTCTTTTTATTTTTATTACTAGGACAAGGTGCATCAGTATTAAGTCTCTGAGAATCTTGCTCAATTCTCTTAGGATGACCCTCATGATAGAAAGGTTTCTGGGTCATTTTACCACCTCTAGTCATAACCCTAACGACATTATCATTATTCTTACTATTCAACTCGTTAAGCAAGTCATCTTGTACCTTAAGTACTTGTTCTACTTGAGTTGTAACCATGGAAGCATGTTTACTAATAAGCTTAAGATCATTAACAGTTCTACTCATATAATCACCCAAGTAGTCAAGCATGTGAGCATTACGTTTCAATTGTCTACTAACATAAGCCTTGAAGTTTTCTTGTTTAACAATAAAATTATCAAACTCATCCAAGCATTGACTAGTAGACTTATTATGAGGAATATCACCTTCATCAAATCTATGGAGAGAGTTTACCTCTACTACCTGTGTCGGGTTATCAAGACCATGTGTTTCTTCAATAGGCGGTAAATTCTTAACATCTTCAGCTTTAATACCTTTTTCTTTCATAGATTTCTTCACCTCTTGCATATCTTCAGGACTGAGAAATAGAATACCGCTTTCTTCGGAGCTGGCTTAGGAGTTGGTTCAGGAAGTGTCCAATCATTTCATTACTCAATATATTATTCAATAGCAATTCGGCTTGTTCAACACTTCGTTCCCTGAAAACACAACCAACACAACTATCCAGGTGGTCTTTAGAAGCATAGGTTAGTCCATTATAAAAGATAACAAGTATTTCATTTTTCTTGAGAGGATAAATAGGCAAAGCATTAAGTAATTGGAGAAGCCTCCCCCAAGCTTGTGGGGGACACTCTTCTTCAAATTGCACAAAGTTAAGTATTTCCTTTAAAGCAGCTTGTTTCTTGTGAGCATGGATTTTTTTCCAGAGAAGTAGTAAATCATATCCTGGGAACTACACACACAACCAAGAGCAAGAGAATTAAACCATAACTTAGCATCACCCATTAATGAGAAAGGAAACAACTTAAGAATATAGTAATAGCAATTTTTTTCCTCATGAGCAAATAGGGTGGCTATATCATTCAATTTAGTCAGATGTGCCACAACAGTTTCAGATTCATAAACATAGAAAGGATCGGATTCGGCCAAAGTAATTAACTCAAGATCGAAAGAGAATTCATAATCCTTATCAATAACAAAGATAGGTGAAGTAGCAAACATAGGGTCATATTGCATTCTAGCATTCAAAGACTGTTCTTTCCACTTAGCTAACAATTTCTTAAGATCATCTCTATCATTACAAGCAAGAAAGTCTCTAGCAGTTTCCTCATCCATAATATAACCTTCAGGTACAATAGGCAATTAATATCTAGGGGGAGAATCATAATCTTCAGTTTGAATAATATCATCAGTTTCAGTAATTTCATTCTCTCTAACCCTAGCAAGTTGTTCATCAAGAAATTCACCAAGTGGCATAGTATTATCAAGCAAAGAAGTAGTATCATCATAAGCATCATGCATAGCAGAAGTGGCATCATCAATAACAAGCGACATATCAGCATCAATAGCAGGTGTAGGTGTCGCAAGTTTACTCAAAATAGAAGGTGAATCAAGTGTAGAGCTAGATTGCAATTCCTTACCTCCCCTCGTAGTAGAGGGATAGACCTTGGTTTTGATGTCTTTCAGATTCCTCATAGTGATCAACAGATATAAATCCCAAGTGACCCAAAGAATAGAGCTATGCTCCCCAGCAACGGTGCCAGAAAAAGGTCTTGATAACCCACAAGTATAGGGGATCACAACAGTTTTCGAGGGTAGAGTATTCAACCCAAATTTATTGATTCGACACAAGGGGAGCCAAAGAATATTCTCAAGTATTAGCAACTGAGTTGTCAATTCAACCGCACCTGAAAGACTTTATATCTACATCAAAGTATTTAGTAGCCAAGTAGTACGGAAGTAACGGTAACGGTGGCAAAAGTAATAGTAGCAGTTTTGTAACAATCGTAAAAGTGGCAATGGAAAAGTAACTTAGCATAGACCAATATGAAATGAGCTCGTAGGCAATGGATCAATGATGGATAATTTTGTCGGATGACATTCATCATGCAATAGTTATAACCTAGGGTGACACAGAACTAGCTCCAATTCATTAATATAATGTAGGCATGTATTCCAAATATAGTCATACGTGCTTATGGAAAAGAACTTGCATGACATCTTTTTTCCTACCCTCCCGTGGCAGCGGGGTCCTATTGGAAACTAAGGGATATTAAGGCCTCCTTTCAATAGAGTACCAGACCAAAGCATTAGCACTTAGTGAATGCATGAACTCCTCAAACTACGGTCATCACCGGGAAATGTCCCGACTATTGTCACTCCGTGGTTGCCGGATCATAACACGTAGTAGGTGACTATAACTTGCAAGATAGGATCAAGAACACAAATATATTCATGAAAACCTAATAGGTTTAGATCTAAAATCATGGCACCCGGGTCCTAGTGAAAAGCATTAGGTATAGCAAAGTCATAACAACATCAATCTTAGAACATAGTGGATACTAGGGATCAAACCCTAACAAAACTAACTTGATTACATGGTAAATCTCATACAACCCATCTCCGTCCAGCAAGCCTATGATGGAATTACCAATGCACGGCAGTGAGCATCATGAAATTGGTGATGGAGGAAGGTTGGTGATGATGATGACGATGATTTGCCTTCTCCGGAGCCCCGAACGGACTCTAGATCTGGCCACCCGATGAAGAACAGGGGGTGACAGCGGCTCCATATCGTAAAACACGATGAATCCTTCTCTCTGATTTTTTTACCTAAACATGAATATATGGAGTTGGAGTTGAGGTCGGTGGAGCCTCGTGGGACCCACAAGACAGGAGGGCGTGGGTCCCCTCTGGTTGCTTCTTTCGCCAATATTTTTTATTTATTCCAAAAATAATCTCTGTGAAATTTCAGGTCATTCTGAGAACTTTTGTTTCTGCACAAAAATAACACCAAGGCAATTCTGCTAAAAACAGCGCCAGTCCGGGTTAGTTCCATTCAAATCATGCAAATTTGAGTCGAAAACAAGGGTAAAAGTGCTTGGAAAAGTCGATACGATGGAGACGTATCACTGCTAACGAGGTTCTGTGCGGTTCTCCTACTGGTTTGATAACCTTGGTTCTTAACTGAGATAAATACATATCTCTACTGTGTTGCTTCATCCTTTCTTCTTCAGGGAAATCTCAACGCAGCTCATAAGTAGCAAGAACAATTTTTGGCGCCGTTACCGGGGGGACATCACCAAAACCTATCAAGTACCTCCACACAAACAATCATCTACTTGCTCTGAATTTTTATTTGCCTTTGTGTCTCGTTTTCTTATCCCCAAATTCTATTTTCTTAATAAAAAACAAAATTATTTTTGTTTGCTCATTTACTTTCTTTTAATTGCCTTCATCTGGATACTCAAAAACAAAAAGGAAAAGTAAAGACATATGGATCGTCATCCACTTGCTAATCTTTTCAAAAGATCCAATTATGTTGAACCAATTGCTAGTGAGTTGAGTGCACTTGATTATCTCTATGATGTTTTTCTTGAAAAACATGAATCTGGAAATTGTGATAAAGTGTTAAAATAAGAAATATATAAAGTGATTCATGATAGGTTCTTCAATGAAAAGCATGATTGCATTGATGTTATTATAAATTCTATTAATGTCAATTGTGCTAATGATATGCAAAGCTACAGGCTTGGGGATGATAGTTTTATTATGTCCACTACTTATTGCAATGATCATGATTGGGGTGATAATGCTTCTTATGATCATGAAAATTTATTTAAGCCTCATCATGGATATGATATTGATAATAATGTTTGCAATAATATTGAAAGTGGGTTTGTAAGAGTGTCAACTTTGGGAAAAATCCCACATATTAGGAGAGTGTTCAATCTTATGAAATTATTGATAAAAGTGGGTTTGAAGAGGTCATGACTTTAGTTGATGTTAATCCCACTATTTTGGAAGATTCTAAGACTTGCATGCATTTGGATTATAAAGAGAATGTTTTACATGATAGTTATATTGTTGAGATTGTCCTAATTTTTCAGAGTTTCCATGTTACTAAATTACCTCTCATTACGTTGAGATTGTCAATGTTTTATTCTTCTCCCTTGAATATGATAGATATTTCTTGTCTTGACAATTTGTTTCCTTATAAAGTTCCTATGCATAGGAAGTATATTGGACTTAAATGTGTTCGTTACATGTATTATGATGCTCTCTTTGTGCTCCAATTCTTGTCTTTCATGCGAGCATCATTGAAGTCTCGAAGCCTATCTTAATGGACATAAAGGAAGAGCTTGTAGGGAGACAAACCAATAGTTATAATTTATAATTTTTCCACACAATTATGCTACTTATATTCTTGTGTTTTTATGTTTTAGTAAGTATTTGTGCCAAGCAAAGCCTTTGGGATGATTTGGTTGATAGTTGACTTGATTCGGTGAAAACACAAAAACTTCTGCACCGAGTACTGAAATTATTTAAATTCAATGGAAAGTGATGAAATTCTAATTTTTTACACATGATTTATATAAAAATTTACCACATTGTCCTAATTTTTCAAAGTTTTTGGAGTTATAGAAGTATTTCGTTTGTTCATGTCATTAAAGACTTCTGTTTTTGACAAATTTTGTTTTCTTTGCAAGTTTGTTTGTTGTAATGATGCTATGGATTATATCGGGGGGGGGGGGTATAAGTCATGGAGAAGTTAGAATATAGTAGGTATTATGCAATAATAAAATATGAATGGGTTGATAACAATACCTAAACTTTATGATTTGCTTGTTATACTAACGGATCTCATAAGGTTTCTGTTCAGTTTCGTGTGCTGAAGTTTCCAAGTTTTGGGTGAGATCACGATGGATGAAGAAATAAGGAGTAGCAAGACCCTAAGCTTGGGGATGCCCAAGGGACCCAAAGGTAATATTCAACGATAACCAAGCATTTATGCTTGGGTATGCCCCAGATGGAATCCCCCCTTTCGTCTACAATCCATCATTATATTACTTGGAGCTATATTTTTATTCATCACCAGATATGAGTTTTACTTTTAGCGTCGTGTATTATATGAGTCTTTACTTTGTTTGCTTTTTAGTTTTCCACAATCATTGTTTGCTGCACCCACCTTTTGAGAGGGAGATGCATTTATTCGTGATTTGTTAGAATACTCTATGTGCTTCACTTATACTTTTGAGCTAGGTAGTTGCTCTAGTACTTCACTTATATCTTTTAGAGCACGAAGGTGGATCTAATTTAAAGAAATAGTTGCACTCTCATGCTTCACTTTATCTTTTCGAGAGTCTAATAAATAGGACAATTTGCACATGTTATGAAATTTGTCCTGATATGATAGGTATTCAAGAGGGATATAATAAAAGCTTTCATGTAGACCACTGAATATTATAAGTTTGATTGTTTGCAATACTTATATGATATAGAGATTGTGATATGTCGGTTGTACTAGTGGATAATAGTGGTTTAGAAAGAATATTGGTTACGCTAAGAAGGTTTGTGACTCCCGAAGCATGCACGTATAGTCTCTCGTTACGCTAAGAAGTTGGAGCACGATTTATTAGTGCATGTCTTCCTTTGCTTGAAGGTCGGGGGCGCGCGATGGTTAACTCCTACCAACCTCCCTCATAGGGGTAAGCGTAGTAGTACTTTTCTTTGTTGGCTAATATACTTTCACAATAAGTATGTGAGTTCTTTATGACTAATGTGAGTCCATGGATTATATGCACTCTCACCTTTCCGCAATTTGCCAGCCTCTTCGGTACCATGCATTGCCCTTTCTCACCTCGAGAGTCAGTGCAAACTTCACCCGTGCATCCAAACCCTGTGATATGATACGCTCTATCACGCATAAGCCTCCTTGTATCTTCCTCAAAACATCCACCATACCTACCTACCATGGCATTTCCATAGCCATTCCGAGATATATTTCCATGCAACTTCCACCTTTCCATTATTATGACATACATCTTCATTGTCATATTGCTTTGAATGATCATATAGCTAATGTAGTATTTGTAGCTCAGCCACCATTCATCATTATCATACATGTTACGGTAGTATCATTACACATCTTGGTACACTGCCAGAGGCATTCATATATAGTCATATGTTTCAGTTTTATTGAGTCTGTAATGTTGAGTTGTAACTAAATAGAAGTGTGATGATCATCATTATTAGATCATTGTCCTAGTGAGGAAAAAAATAAAAAAGGAGCCAAAAAGAGCCCAACAAAAAACATGAGAGAAAAAGAGAGAAGGGATGATGTTACTATCCTTTTCCACACTTGTGCTTCAAATTAGCACCATGTTTTTCATATAGAGAGTCTCCTATGTTGTCACTTTCATATACTAGTGGAAATTTTCACTATAGAACATGGCTTGTATATTGCGATGATGGGCTGCTACTTGTGAGCTACGTTGGGATTTCCTCGAAGAGGAGAGGATGATGCAATACAATAGAGATAAGTATTTGCTTCATTTAAGAACCAAGGTTATCAATCCAGTAGGAGAATCACACGACACCTCGTTAACAACACCTACACACAAAATATCAAATACTTGCACCCAACGCAAACAAGGGGTTTTCAATCACTTGGCAGTTGATTGCAAGGATCAAATCTCGTAGTGATTGTTAGATAAAAAAATGCAAAATAAAATAAAAGTAAATAAATTGCAGGAAGGTATTTTTGGATTTTAATATATGATTGGAATAGACCCCGGGACCATAATTTTCACTAGAGGCTTCTCTCTTGAACATAGCATACAGTGGGTAAACAAATTACTGTTGGGAAATTGATAGAAAAGGGCATAATTATTATGATATCCAAGGCAATGATCACGTATGTAGGCATCACGTCTGAGACAAGTAGATCGGCTCCTGCCTACATCTACTACTATTACTCCACACATCAACCGCTATCCAGCATGCATCTAGAGTATTAAGTTGATAAAGAATGAAGTAACACCTTAAGCAAGATCACATGATGTAGACAAAGTAAACCCAATTAATATGAATAAACCCCATACTTTTATCCTTAATGGCAATGATACAAGTACGTGTCATGTCCCTTTCTATCACTAGGATTGAGGAACACAAGATCGACCCCATCACAAAGCACCTCTCGCATTGCAAGATAAATTAATCTAGTTGGCCAAACCAAACGGATAGATTGGAGATAAATATAAAACTATAATAATCATGCATAAAAGTGTTCAGAGAAGACTCAAATAATATTCTTGGATAATCTGATCATAAACCCACAATTCATCGGATCCCGAAAACACACCGCAAAGAAGGATTACATCGAATAGATCTCGAAGAACATCAAGGTGAACATTGTATTGAAGATCAAAGAGAGATAAGAAGCGATCTAGATACTAGCTATGGAACCGTCGGTCTATGGTAAAATACTCACACATCATCGGAGGGGCAGCAAGGTTGATGTAGAGTCCCTCTGTGATTGATTCCCCCTCCGGCAGAGTATCAGAAAAGCTCTATAGATGGGATCTCAGAATAACAGAAACTTGCGGCGACAGAAAAAGTATTTGGGGTGGCTCTATGATGTACGGGGAATATTTGGGAATTTATAGAGATGGAATTAGTTTAGGAGGTGCCACAAGGGGACCACAAGCCTAGGGGGCGCCCCCCTAGGGTGCGCCTGGCAGGCTTGTCGCTGCCTCATAGCACTTCAGATCTTCTCCCGAAGCTTCTAGGGTCCCTTTTGGTCCTAAAAAAATGTCAAAAAGTTTCGTAGCATTTGGACTCTGTTTGGTACTGATTTTCTGAAAAGCGAAAAAAGCAAAGAGTAGTAACTCGCACTGGGCACTAGATAATAGGTTAGTCTCAAAAATGATATATAATTGCATAATAAACATCCAAGATTCATACTATACTAGCATGGAACAATAAAAAATTATAGATACGTTGGAGATGTATCAAGCATCCCCAAGCTTAATCCTTCTCGTCCTCGAGTAGGTAAATGATAAAAATTAGAATTTTTGGTGTGGAATGCTACCTATCAGATTCATCATGTAATCTCTTTTATTGCATGAATATTATGATCTGAATGATCCAAAGCAATAGTCTATAATTTGGTATACAAAATTACTTAGGCATACTAACAAACAATCATGCCTTTCGAAATATCAGTGCTAAACAACGTTATCCCTAAAAAAAGCATATAGCCTTTTCATGCTCCATCTTCTTAACACAAAGTATTTATCATGCACAACCCGATGACAAGCCGAGCAACTGGTTCATACTTTTTAACGTGCTTCATCTTTTTCAACTCTCACGCAATACATGAGCACAAGCCATGCATATAGCACTATGGGTGGAATAGAGTATTGTGAAAGAGATAATACGGAGAACACAAAAAGAAGAAAGTGTCACATTTACAAGGTTAATCAACAGGCTATGGAGATGCCCATCAATTCATGTCAATGGAAGGAGTAGGGATTTCCATGCAATAGATTCACTAAGAGCTATAAGTGTATGACAGCTCAAAAATAAAACTAAGTGGGTGTGCATCCAAATGCTTGCTCATGAATACCTCGGGCATTTGAGGAAGCCCATCACTAGAATATACATGCCAAGTTCTATAATGAAAAAATCATACTAGTTACATGAAAACGAAAGCATAGGATATATTTCTATATGAAAAACATGGTGCTACTTTGAAGCACACGTGTGGAAAGGATACTAACATTTCCCCTTCTCTCTTTTTCTCTCGTTTTTATTTTCTTTTTTGTTGGGATCTTTTTGGCCTCTCTTTTTTCTCTTTTTTTGCCTGGTTCCTCATCCTGACTTGTGGGGGTATCATAGTCTCCATCATCCTTTCCTCACTTGGTACAATGCTCTAATAATGAATAATGATGATGATCACACCTCTATTTACTTACAACTCAAAATTACAACTCCATACTAGAACAAAATATGACTATATGAATGCCTTTGGAGTTGTACCAGGATGTGCAATGATCTAGCATAACATGTATAAAAATGATGAACGGTGGCTGAGCCACAAATACTATGTTAGCTTTATGACCATGCAAAGCAATATGACAATGATGATGTGTGTCATGAAAAAATGGAATGGTGGAAGTTGCATGGCAATATATATCTCGGAATGGCTATGGAAATGCCATAATAGGTCGGTATGGTGGCTGTTTTGAGGAAGATATAAGGAGGCTTATGTGTGATCGAGCGTATCATATCACGGGGTTTGGATGCACCAGCGAAGTTTGCACCACATCTCGAGGTGAGAAAGGGCAATGCACGGTACCGAAGATGCTAGCAAATTGCGAAAAGGTGAGAGTGCATATAATCCATGGACTCGCATTAGTCATAAAGAACTCACATACTTATTATGAAAGTTTATTAGCCTTCGAAGCAAAGTACTACTACGCATGCCCCTAGGGGTATAGATTGGTTGGAAAATACCATCGCTCATCCCTGACTGCCACTCATAAGGAAGACAATCAATAATAAATCATGCTCCAACTTCATAGCATAACGGCAGACTATACATGCATGCTTCGGGAATTACAAACCTTAACACCAATATTCTTACTAAACCACAATCATGTATTACGGAACGAGTAAAGAGACTTGCCAGTAACAAGATTGAACTAGGTATTGATATACCGACGATCGAATCTCGGGCAAGTAACATACCGATGACAAAGGGAACAACGTATGTTGTTATGCGGTTTGACCGATAAAGATCTTCGTAGAATATGTAGGAGCCAATATGAGCATGCAGGTTCCACTATTGTTTATTGACCGGAGACGTGTCTCGGTCATGTCTACATAGTTCTCGAACCCGTAGGGTCCGCACGCTTAATGTTCGGTGACGATTTGTATTATGAGTTTATGTGTTTTGATGTATTGAAGGTAGTTCAGAGTCCTGTATGAGATCGGGGACATGACGAGGAGTCTCAAAGTGGTCGAGATGTAAAGATCGATATATTGGACGACTATATTCGGACATCGGAAAGGTTCCGAGTGATTTGGGTATTTTTCGGAGTACCGGAGAGTTACGAGAATTCGCCGGGGAGTATATGGGCCTTATTGGGATTTAGGGGAAAGAGAGAGGAGAGGCTGCACCTCCCTAATGCTTAGTCCGAATTGGACTAGGGGGAGGGGCGGCGCCCCCTGAGGGAGTCCTAGATTAGGGGGTCCTCGGACAGCCGAACTATATACTTTGGCCGGACTGTTGGACTATAAAGATACAAGATTGAAGGTTTCGTCCCGTGTCCTAGTGGGACTCTCCTTTGCGTGGAAGGCAAGCTTGGCAATTCAGATATGTAGATCTCCTCCTCTGTAACCGACCCTGTGTAACCCTAGCCCCCTTCGGTGTCTATATAAACCGGAGGGTTTAGTCCATAGGACGATAACAATCATAATCATAGGCTAGCTTCTAGGGTTTAGCCTCTATGATCTCGTGGTAGATCAAATCTTGTAATACTCGTATCATCAAGATCAATCAAGCAAGAAGTAGGGTATTACCTTCATCGAGAGGGCCCAAACCTGGGTAAACATTGTGTCCCCCGCCTCCTGTTACCATCAGCCTTAGACGCACAGTTCGGGACCCCCTACCCGAGATCTGCCGGTTTTGACACTGACATTGGTGCTTTCATTGAGAGTTCCACTGTGCCGTCACGGTAAAGGCTTGATGGCTCCTTCGATCATCGGCAACGATGCGATCCAAGGTGATGTTTTTTCCTCGGACAGATCTTCGTATCCGGCGGCTTCGTACTGCGGGCCAACTTGCTTGTCCATCTAGAGCAGATCGATAGCTACGCCCCTGGCCATCAGGTCAAACTTGGAAGCTTGAAATACACTGCCAACATCCATGGAGACTTGATCTTCGACGGATTCGAGCTGATGTCAGGCGCGCCGCACAGTCACGACGAGCATGACTTAGGTCTGCCATCGGACGGTGTTCGGGAGATCGCACCTGCGGTTACTCCGGCCCTCAATCCGGAGCAGATCGTGCCATCCGAGGACCAGTGGATGGACCCCGCCATGGAGGCCGCACACTCAGTGGCGATAGAGCCGAATACTGACTTCACCTCCTATGAGACCTGTGTCATCGGACCCTTGGATTCATCCCCGGCCACAGGCTCCGAACCGCTTGCGTCCGTGCCTATCGAATGTGATTGAGCACCGATCATGGAGTTTACCGCCGCGGATATCTTTTAGCACTCGCCCTTGGGAGACGTGCTCAATTCATTGAGGTCTCTCTCCTTGTCATGAAATTCGTTCCCCACCCACCACCCACTTAATAGCCACTGTCGACGACCTAACCGACATGCTTGATTTCGGCTCCGAAGACATCGACGGTATGGACGAAGATGCAAGAGAAGAACTGGAACCACCGCCCACAGGGTGTTGGACAGCCACCTCATCATATGATATATATATATGGTGGACACCCAAAGAAAGCGATGGCAATAAGGCAACGGAGGATAATCCCCGCGAGAAGCAATCTAAGCACCTGCGTCATCGGCGCCTCTCTAAGCCCTGCCATAGCAAAAGCAGCGATACCGGCACAAGAAACAATAACGCTACGGATAGTGCCGAAGATGAAGACAATCCCCTCCGGCTAGGCTTCGAGCGGGAGGATGGGCAAGCCAGCCCTAAGGAACATGCGATAGACGGAGAATCAGAGGTTGACAATTACATGCCCCTCTCTGAAGACGAGGTGAGCCTCAGCGACGAAGAGTTCATCGTGCCTAAGGATCCCGTCGAGCAGGAGCGCTTCAAGCGCCGGCTTATAGCCACAGCAAAAAGCCTGAAGAAAAAATAGCAGTAGCTTCAAGCTGATCAAGATCTGCTAGCGGATAGATGGACTGAGGTCTTGGCAACCAAGGAATACGAACTTGAGCGCCCAACCAAAAGTTACCCAAAGCGCAGGTTGCTACCCCAACTCGAGGAGGAAGCAGTAAACCCACACTACCAGCATATGATGCAGCTGACAGGCCACCTCGTGGCTGAGACAAAGCAACGTATCAGCCCGAAGTCCAGCCCGCACCCCGTCGCCAGTCAAACAAAAACACCAAGGCCCGGGGCTACACGCATGATCTACGAGACGTATTGGAAAACAAAGCAGGACATACATGATCGATCTACGGATCACGGGGGCGTGCCCCAACGCGTGACGATGACCGTCACGCCAGATATACTAAAAGCAAATCCGGCCGGGCCGAATACAGCAGACAAGACTCGTATGAACTGCGTCGTGATATAGCCTGGCACAGAGGCACCGCACACCCCCTATGCTTCACCGAGGAAGTAATGGACCACGAATTCCCAGAAGGGTTTAAACCCGTGAACATTGAATCATATGATGGTACTACAGACCTCGCGATATGGATAGAGTATTTCTTCCTCCACATTCACATGGCCCACGGGGATGATCTACACGCCATCAAGTATCTCCCACTAAAACTCAAAGGGCCGGCTCGGCATTGGCTGAATAGCTTGTCGGCAAACTCCATCGGAAGTTGGGAGAACCTGGCAGACACATTCCTGAACAATTTCCAGGGCACTTATGTGCGACCACCAGATGCTGATGATTTAAGTCACATAACCCAACAGCCTGGAGAGTCAGCCAGGAAATTCTGGACTCGGTTCCTAACTAAAAAGAACCAAATCGTCGACTGTCCGGATGCCAAAGCCCTAGCGGCCTTTAAACATAACATCCGTGACGAGTGGCTTGCCCGACATCTCGGCCAAGAGAAGCCAAAATCCATGGCAGCCCTCACGACACTCATGACCCACTTTTGCACGGGCGAGGATAGGTGGTTGGCCCGTAGCAACAACACAACAAGCAATCGTGGCACATCAGAGGCCAGAGATAGCAACGGCAAACCCCGACGCAACAAACACAAGCGTCGCAAAAATGGTGGTATCGCAGAAGACACGGTAGTCAATGCCAGATTTAGTGGCTCTAAGTCCGGTCAGCGGAAAAGGCCATTCAAAAATGACAATTCGGGCCCGTCCAGTCTGGACCGCATACTCGACCGTCCATGCCAAATTCATGGCACCCCAGCAACACCAGTCAATCATACCAACAGAGAATGCTGGGTCTTCAAACAAGCCAGCAGGTCAGGCCCCGAAAACAAGGAGAAGGGGCCTCAGAGCAATGATGGCGACGAGGAGCCCAGATCACCGAATACAGGAGGTCAAAAGAAATTTTGCCCACAAATCCAAAAGGGTGAACGTGGTAAACGCCACCCACACTCCCAACCCGGAACGGATGCGCACCCTTAGGGATGTCGACTTAACGAAACCAGTCGCCCCACAATATAAACCAGGGCCGATCACCTTCAACCGCACAGATCATTTAGTTAATACCAATCAGGGCAATTCAGCCGCACTAGTCCTCGACCCAATAATTGACGGGTTCCACCTCACACGAGTCCTTATGGACGGAGGCAGCGGTCTAAACCTGCTTTACCAGGACACAGTGCGCAAGATGGGTATCGATCATTCGATGATCAAGCCCACTAAAGCCACCTTTAAGGGTATTATACCAGGTGTGGAGGCCAGTTGTACAGGCTCCATCACCCTTGAGGTAGTCTTTGGATCACCGGACAATTACCGTGCCGAAGAGTTAATCTTCGACATCATCCCCTTTAGCAGTGATTATCAGGCACTACTCAGACGAACCGCGTTTGCTTGATTCAATGCGGTGCCACACTATGCCTACCATAAGCTCAAGATGCTCGGTCCGCGCGGTGTCATCACGGTTAATGGCAAGGCCGAACTCCCCCTCGGTACCAAAGAGTATACCGCTGCTTTAACAATAGAAGCAACAAGTGGCACCTTTCAATCGAACCTCGACTCGATGGCCAATCTCCCGGACACCGCCAAAGGACTCCGAACTACTTCGCGGCAGGATAGCCCGGCTCGTCCAGAGCTCAATTAAATACTTAGGCCAAAGCCGGGACAGGCCACATACTGCGGCTCAACCGCTCTACGGCACACAAACACATCTTGCATTTTCTTTATAGGTTCATTTTTGCCCAGGCAAGGACCGGCGATATGGAAACAGCTCGAACGCGCAAGGGAACCCTTACATATTCCCCTCGATGACCATCTGACTGCACTCTGGATGCGCACAGAGCTTCTTCCCGCCTGGTCTCAGTATGTTCCGCAGTCACTTTCTCTTTTTATTACTTTACATGTACTCATACGCATCGACGTATTATTCAAATACAACATGTGGATTTATATGACGCTTATCTGCCGTTATCTCTTATTGAAATTCTTTTTGTCAAATGGCATCCGTACACCGCGATATGCCTTAATATGCCAGGGGCTTGGTTTTACCCATAATACGACAATAAAGTCTGAACACCTTCATGGTAGTTCGGCACCCCGAACTTATAGCATTATATGCATCAGCTCCGAATCATGTCTTGGGTCAAATGTTGGTTTGCCCGGCTCCCATGTTTTGCTGCCTTATGTTCCGCTATATCGGCTAAGGCGACACAGGGAGAACTACTGCGATTGTGTCCTGGTTCTTCCGGACAAGCACCTCAGTAGAGAAAGCCGAAAACTGACTATCATGATACGGCGAGAGCTGGTCAGCTGTTCAAGAGGTTGTAAAATCTTTAAGGATTCCTCCCGCATAATGCCATGACCAATGCAGCGTGCGATGGATCGGCTTTTCTTCCGATCAGGTGTTTATAGATCCCCTCGTGCGGTCTTACGAACACCAGGGGTTGCGCCTACATTCCTTTTCTAAAGCTCCTATGGCTAAGTGAGAGTGATAAAGCCCTATACTCCGATTGCCTGGTTCGTTGTGCTGAACACCTCCTTCGAAGGACCCAAAACTGGGATAAAGAGTGATCAGGTTTATCTCGAACACCCCCATACTTCCTACATGGGGGCAGAAGCCGACGACTGGCCAACTCTCAGGATTAATATATAAAACGGCCGCGCGGGAGGATAAACTTTCATATAACATGCAACAAATAAGAGAAATGACCTTGTTCAACATTACAAAGGACAACATGATTGTATTCATGGAAATATTATATCCTTGGTGCATTGCTCCACCGCAAGGCACGATCCTTTCAGGACACTTTCATAATATAACTCAGGTTTGCAGTGCTCCTTTCCCTCTGGCGGTCCCTCGGTCACCAGCTTTTCAGCATCCATCTTCCCCCAGCGCACCTTTGCGCGGGCGAAGGCCATTCGCGCACCCTCTATACAGACTGACCGCTTGATGACATCAAGTTGAGGGCAGGCACTCGCAAGCCGCTTCACGCGCCCGAAGTAGCTGCTTGGAATCGGCTCAGCGGGCCATAGCCGGATAATCAAATCCTTCATGGCTAGCTCGGCCGCCTTATGCAGTTCGATCTGCTGTTTCAGTTGATCGGCAAAAGGCACCGGACAATTCGGTCCTAGATACTATGACCAGAAGAGCTTATCCGCAGTGTTCCTTTCTTCGGCTTGGTAGAATTGTGCGGCATCAGATATGTTACGTGGCAGCTCCGCAAATACCCCTGGAGAAATCCGAACTCAAGATTAGAAACATGATTTTCTCCCCAAATACTTGCCTTACATGGAACAAGCCTTACCCTCCGCGATCTCCCTCGCCTCTTGGAACTCCTGCAAGGCACCTTGGGTTTCCCACTAGGCATCGCAGGCGGCCTGATGAGCCTTGGTAAGTTCGGATTCTTTCTCTGTTAGACTCTGCTCCAAGGCCTCGCATCTTCTCACGACCTCTTGAAGCTCTTGCCCAGCTTCAATAACCATGGCCTTGTGCTTCTCACGAAGAGCCCGCTCTGCGGTTGCCTTTCTCTCGGCCTCGGCAACAGCCTTCTTAAGAGCCTCGACTTCGGTCATCGCCCCTGGTGCAAATCATAAAACATATTTTAAATTCGTTCGCACTGAACGTGAGCAAGGTTTGTGTATACCTTGTTTATCCTCCAACTGCCTTTTCAACTGGCCCAATTCTTCTGTGGCCCGCTCCAGACTTTGATTTAGTCCGGAGACCTCCGCAGTATGAGAGGCGGCAGTCGCTACAGACGCCTGTTTATAAAAGAAGAGAGGTAAATGTCATCAAGTGAGTCTCCTGCGAACATAGATTTGATCCTCTGTCCGGTTCTTTCTCTCCCCGAATAGTGTATTAGGGGCTACCGTCTATACTTTGACACTCATCGGAACCTCACAGAACATACCTCAAAGCCTCTTATAAGGCTAATACAGGCTTCATTTAGTCCACTCTCCGTAGACTGAATCTTCTCAATCACCGCACCCATAAGGGCACAGTGTTCATCGACGATGGAGGCGCTATTCAGCGCCGCCAATAAAGTATCCAGCACCTCTGGTTGGACAGAGGTGGCCGGTGCAACAGGTACACTCCCTCTAGCCGAAGAGGCCGCCTGCCTGACTCTGGAACCATATTGGTCTCCGGAATTGCGTCCGGCTGGGGGCCGAATTCAAGATGGCTCCCGCCAACGACGCCCATGGGAGCCTTCTCTCCCATGTGTCCGGCCCATGAAGTTTGACCTCCTAGCGCCACCTTGGCAATCTTTCCCCCCCTCCTTGGCCTAGGTCCTCCTGGGACAAAGCCTCGGTGTCATTCACATGTTTGGGGGAAGGGGCCTTCGGGGGTGTCCCGCTCTCCATAGCATCCGATCCTAGCAAATCCTCCGACGAGGATTGCTCAGCGCGGGACCTCGCCGGACTGCAAAAAGTATGGCCCAGATTAAAATATTACTCCATGATGAGTCTGGACGCATAAATGTGTTCAGATTTTATACACTCACGAGTTCACCAGGGGCTAAGCCCTGGGATCCCACTCCGGGCTGCTATCAGCGGCGGTGGACTCCCCTGGAAGAGGAGTTTTTCCCTTCTTAGGCGACTCGGCCTCCAAGGATGTGGAGGCTGTCCTTTTCTTTCTCCCCCCGCTGGGGATTCGTCTTCCTCCTCCTCCTCTTCGTCCTCTTTGGAGGAAGAACGGGCATTGGAGTCTTTGGATATTGTGTCCGAGGTGCCACGATGACGGAGGCCACCCCTGGTCTTCTTGGTCTCTCTCTCGGCCTTCTTCTTCGGCGCCTTGTAGGGCGCCGGGACCAGCATCTTCGTTAAAAGGGGGTCGGCTGGTTCATCAGGTAGCGGGGCCGGACAATAGATCCGTCCTGCCTTCTTCGCCAAGTCCTAGGAGAGTTATAGAAAACACATTAAGCGTTTCCCTTGGGTTATGCAAATAAAACTTATGATGGCTTACCGAATTTGCGGGGCGGGACAGGTGGTACCCACGATCCTCAGCTGAGTCCGGCCATGATTTGCCGGACTTAAAAAGCACCTTCCAGATGTCTTTGTGTGAGGAGCCAAAGAGCTCTCGCAGGGTCTAGTGCTTGGCCGGGTCAAATTCCCGTAAATTGCAAGCCCGGTGTTGACAAGGAAGGATCCGGCGAACTAACATCACCTGGACTACATTGACAAATTTGATATTCTTGTCTTCCATATCCTTGACGCGCGTCTGGAGCACCGATAGCTCGTCGGACGAAGTCCAACCCAGGCCCTTCTTAGGCCAGTACATAAGCTGCAGGGGGGCTCCGGATTGGAATTCAGGAGCAGCGGCCCATTTCGTGCCGCGCGGCTCAGTGATGTAAAACCACTGCTGCTGCCACCCTTTGACGGAATCATTGAAAGTACCTATTGGCCATGTGATGTTGGGCATCTTGCTCACCACGACGCCTCCCCACTCGGCGTGCTCACCACCCACTACCTTGGGCTTCACATTAAAGATCGTCAGCCATAAGCTGAAGTGTGACGAGATGCGGAGAAAGGCCTCGCACACGACGATGAACGTCGAGATATTGAGGAAGGAATTTGGGGATAGATCATGAAAATCGATCCCATAGTAATACATGATGCCGCGAACGAATGGTGGAGGGGAAACCCCAGCCCACGGACAAAATGAGGGAGGACGTGGGGTTCCGGAGTAGGGACGATCTATCCTGCCGTCGGGAGACGGTGGCTGATTTTCTGGTCGAGGTACCCGGCCTCCCGAAGCTTTTTGATATCCTTCTCCCGGACGGTAGAGGCCATCCATTTGCCTCCTGCTCTAGATCCAGACATTTTCGGAAGGCCTTTGTGGCCGGAAAGGACGAACGCTTGGGCGTTGGGGCTCGAGCGGAGGGGAATGGATAAGAAGAAGAAGAAGGTGTGAGTGAAAAAGGGGAGTCCTTATCTCCTTATAAAGGCGGCAGGGATCGAGCGCCTCCCCACTTTCCCGGTAAACTCGCTTATTCCCCAAGCATCACGCTAAAGAAGCGGTTGGATTACCCATACCCGTATTGATGAGAATCCCGAGATAGGGGGACACGATCTTTGCTTTGATAAGACATGCCCATAAAACCGCCTCGCAACAGGCGCAGTAGCTGGTTAGGGAGAATGGTTTGAATGAAGACCAGATCGTGGCGTGGTGTCACATTAGGAAAAGTTGTCAGCGGATTAGATTTGTGGAATATTGTACTCTCTAAGGTGGTATGTGGAATTTGGTTTGCAGCCGGACACGATCCTTGTGTTCAAAATCTTCTATGGAGTATCCAGAGAAAGAACCCGCCTTGCAATGCCGAAGACAATCTGCGCGCCGAACTCATCGTCATTGAAGCTTGGCTCAGGGGCTACTCAGGGAGTCCTGGATTAGGGGGTCCTCGGACAGCCGGACTATATACTTTGGTCGGACTGTTGGACTATGAAGATACAATATTGAAGGCTTCGTCCCGTGTCCGGGTGGGACTCTCCTTTGCGTGGAAGGCAAGCTTGGCGATTCGGAAATGTAGATCTCCTCCTCTGTAACTGACTCTGTGTAACCCTAGCCCCCTCCATGTCTATATAAACCGGAGGGTTTAGTCCGTAGGACGATAACAATCATGATCATAGGCTAGCTTCTAGGGTTTAGCCTCTACGTTCTCGTGGCAGATCAACTCTTGTAATACTCATATCATCAAGATCAATCAAGCAGGAAGTAGGGTATTACCTCCATTGAGAGGGCCCGAACCTGGGTAAACATTGTGTCCCCCGCCTCCTGTTACCATCAGCCTTAGACGCACAGTTCGGGACCCCCTACCCGAGATCCGCCGGTTTTGACACCGACACCCCCTCCTTCCTTCTCTTCTCTTTTCTCTTTCCTTCTCTCCTACTCCTACTACTTGGAAGGGCTCCTAGTTCTACTAGGAAAGGGGGAATCCTACTCTCGGTGGGAGTAGGACTCCCCTTGGGCGTGCCATAGAGAGGGGATCCCCTCCCCCTCCTTCACTCCTTTATATACGGGGAGGGGGCACCCCTTGGAGACACAACAATTGATCATTGATCTTTTAGCCATGTGCGGTGCCCCCTCCACCATAATCCACCTCGGTCATATTGTAGCCGTGCTTAGGCGAAGCCCTGCATCGGTAGCATCATCATCACCGTCATCACGCCGTTGTGCTAATGGAACTCTCCCTCAAAGCTCTGTTGGATCGGAGTTCGTGGGATGTCATCGAGCTGAACGTGTGCTGAACTCGGAGGTGCCGTGCGTTTGGTACTTGGATCGGTCGGATCGTGAAGATGTACGACTACATCAACCATGTTTTACTAACGCTTCCGCTTTTGGTCTACGAGGGTATGTGGACACACTCTCCCCCTCGTTGCTATGCATCACCATGATCCTGCGTGTGCGCAGGATTTTTTTTTTTTTTGAAATTACTACGTTCCCCAACACTATATCTAACGGATAGGAAGGAAACTATGACAATTTACCCACACTCCTCTCCACATTTGCAGATAAGGCCTTCCCTCGTTCGTACTTTTCTCCCACAAGATCTTGATGTTTCGTGCAACGCACGGGCATCTTTCTAGTACTCCTACAATATACTATATTATTGTGAAAGTTCATATACAGCAGCCGAGATTAATGCAAACACGGCAAATTTTCATTACATTTCGAACTTTTATAGGACAGAAAAATAAAAGAAACCCGAACCTAAACCTATCCTACGGTGGCGACCGATGTCCTCCATCTGCGATCTCCATGTACGGGGGTGGGGTTCAAGGTGCGGTCTCCGGCGAGGAAGAGTAGAACATGGGAAACAGACCTGCCAGTTGGAACACCATGCCCTGCCGCCTCCCATGCCTTACTCATCCTCGGAGGAGTCCCCGTCCTTGGTGGTGCCAGACGTTAGACGACGGCAAGTAGGACGCATGGCTGACAGTGCTCCTGTCCTGGGCCGCCAGCATGGCCGGCCACCGCTTGTGTGGTCGCATCCGCGTCCGGCTACGCCGCTATTGCGTCGCGAGCGGTGACTTGAGCGAGGGCGGCGACCTCGAGCTTCATCCCCGAATACAAGCTCTCCCGTAGAGCGTTCACACTTGCGGTCATGGCGGATGTGGTGCCAGGTAGCAGGACGATGCGCTATGGTGTGGAGGTTAGCTGGGAGTTGCCGCTGTAAGTAGCGCCTTCCGGTGAGGTGTAGGATCGAAAGTATGTCTAGAGGGGGGGATTAGACTACTTTACCAAATAAAAACTTAACCTTTTCCCAATTTTAGTTCTTGGCAGATTTTAGCTATTGTAGGACAAGTCAAGCAACCATCACGCAATTCAAGCAAGCATGCAAAGAGTATATTGGCAGCAAAAAGTAAAGCATGCAACTTGCAAGAATGTAAAGGGAGGGGTTTGGAGAATTCAAACGCAATTGGAGACACGGATGTTTTTCCCGTGGTTCGGATAGGTGGTGCTATCCTACATCCACGTTGATGGAGACTTCAACCCATGAAGGGTAACGGTTGCGCGAGTCCACGGAGGGCTCCACCCACGAAGGGTAACGGTTGCGCGAGTCCACGGAGGGCTCCACCCACGAAGGGTCCACGAAGAAGCAACCACCCACAAAGGGTCCACGAAGAAGCAACCTTGTCTATCCCACCATGGCCATCGCCCACGAAGGACTTGCCTCACTAGTGGTAGATCTTCACGAAGTAGGCGATCTCCTTGCCCTTAGAAACTCCTTGGTTCAACTCCACAATCTTGTCGGAGGCTCCCAAGTGACACCTAGCCAATCTAGGAGACACCACTCTCCAAGAAGTAACAAATGGTGTGTAGGTAATGAACTCCTTGCTCTTGTGCTTCAAATGATAGTCTCCCAACACTCAACTCTCTCTCATAGGATTTGGATTTGGTGGAAAGAAGATTTGAGTGTAAAGCAACTTGGGGAAGGCTAGAGATCAAGATTCATATGGTAGGAATGGAATATCTTGGTCTCAACACATGAGTAGGTGGTTCTCTCTCAGAACATATGAGTTGGAATTGTGTATGGGTTCTGATGGCTCTCTCCACGAATGAAGAGGAGGTGGAGGGGTATATATAGCATCCACACAAAATCCAACCATTACACACAGTTTTCCAATCTCGGTGGGACCGAATCAACAAACTCGGTCGGACCGAAAAGGTAAACCTAGTGACCGTTAGAGATTTTCGGTGGGACTGACATGCAACTCGGTAGGACCGATATGGTTAGGGTTTGGGCATAACGTAATCTCGGTGAGACCGATTACACAAACTCGGTGAGACCGATTTTGGTAATTAGCTAACCAGAGAGTTGGTCAGGCAAACTCGGTGGGACCGATTTGCTCTTTTGGTGAGACCGAAAAGTTACAAAAAGGAAACACTGAATTTACATTGCAATCTCGGTGGGACCGATTCGCTCTTTCGGTGAGACCAAAAAGTTACGAAAGGGAAATAGAGAGTTTGCAATCCCATCTCGGTGAGACCGAGATCCCTATCGGTAGAACCGAATTGTTACGGTTTGGCAGTGGCTAATGACATGTAAAACTCGGTGGTGCCGGATAGAAAGAATCGGTATGACCGAGTTTGGCTTAGGGTTTAGGTCATTTGTGGATATGGGAAAGTAGTTGAGGGTTTTGGAGCATATCATTAAGCACATGAAGCAAGAGGCTCATTAAGCAACACCTCATCCCTCCTTGATAGTATTGGCTTTTCCTAAAGACTCAATGTGATCTTGGATCACTAAAATATAAAATGAAGAGTCTTGAGCTTTTGAGCTTGAGCCAATCCTTTGTCCTTAGCATTTTGAGGGTTCCACTTTCACATCCATGCCATGCCAATCATTGAGCTTTCCTGAAATAATCATCTTGGAATAGCATTAGCTCAATGAGCTATATGTTGTTATGAATTCCCAAAACCACCTAGGGATAGTTGCACTTTCATGAGGCCAAGCGTCCGAGTGTGTCATTAAAGTCGGCAGAGTTGGTTCCTCGGGCACTGAGCCTCTTAACGACGGCATATGGACAGACGGCATGAATGCGGGCAGCTGGCGCCGTCTGGGAACGCACTGCGTGACAACGTGAGTGACGAGGGTTTTTGGTGTGCTAGGGTAGTCAGCTGTGGTCATGGCTACGTTGGAGATGCCCTTTGCTCACATGCGACCCCACATGTCATTGAAAAAGCAAGACGATCCGGCATGGTCTTAGGTCCTGGGTATGTAGTTGGCTGCGCTACACCACTCCGCGGACGCGTCATGGCGCGCATGCACTTTGGCGCCCCGTGCATCCTCGATGAGCCGGGTGTTGATCTGCTGGTTGTGCCACAGCGCCAACGCCACCCTCGGCACACTGAAACCGACCGTGTAAAGCAACGATGAGCGTGTCGCTCCCGCATGCCTCATTTGAACATTCCGCCGAGTATCGTTCGCATGTGGGCATAGACCATGCACTACAAAAAAAATACACTTCCGTGATGATACGTGTTTGTCATAGTAGGTCGCGTTTTTTGTCATGCATGTACATCCATGACAAATTTATGACAGAATCAAGATAGTCATACTTGTGCTGTCGTAGAAGTGTTCCATGACATTACCAAAATTATCATCACGGAAGTGTCCACTTCCATGACGATAAATCACGCGTCACATAAGTGCTTTCGTCAAGGGTGACCGACACGTGGCATCCACCGTAACGGAACGCCGTTAAGCTATCGGGTCGGGTTTTGGATCCGATAACCCGTTAACAGCCCCGACCAATGGGGATTTTCCATGTGTAAAATCATCATTGGCTGGAGGAAACACGTGTCGGCTCACCGTTGGGACATATGTCATCCGCTCATTGGACCGAAGGCGCCTATGATACGGTGACACGTGGCACAGCCCAATAGAGGCCCATTCCTATGAAAAGGTCGGCCCGTTTGACTTGGTCAAAAGGTGGCGGGCCGGCCCACGGAAAGCCTGTTAACGGCCTGTTCGCATATAGCCCATTTACAGCCCGCTAACCTAGGGCCCGTTATGCCCTTTCCGAATTAGGCCCAGTAGCTCATCTGGGCCGTCCAATATGATTCAGCCCGTTTTAACTTCCAGCCCATGTGTGGCCCATGACTTCTTTCGGCCCATATGACGACCTTTGTAACTCTTGGCCCATTAACGGCCCGTGGTGAAACTGGCCCGTAATGAATAGTGTATCACTTTATACCCGTTAACGGTCCGTTATTCCATTGGGCCGTTTCCATCCCAAGTTATCTTTCGGCCTTCTCAGGGCCCATTGATTCTTGGGCTCATTTGCAGCATTCAGTTACATACAACCCATTACTGCCATTTTCTGCTTGTGGGCCAAATTCAGCCCGTCGTCACAGTCGACCCGTTTGCGGACCGTTAATACGTTGGGCCATTTTAATGTAAAAAAACCCGTTGGGCTGTTTTCATAGAGTTAACAAATACGGCCTATTAACGACCCATCATGGTCCATGAATAGTACGACCCATGATTGGCGAAATGATGATACGCCCCGTAGAAGGCCCATGGATCATATGGCCCGTATGAGGCCCATGGATAGTACGGCCCATAGAAGGCCCATGGATCGTACGGCCCGTAGAAGGCCCATGGACCCTAAGGCCCGTATAGAAGGCCGCTGGATCCTACGGCCGGACGAAGACCCATGGATCATACGGCCCGTAGAAGGCCCATGATTATTTTGGCCTAGTTACCAAA
Source organism: Triticum dicoccoides (assembly GCF_002162155.2). NCBI lineage: Eukaryota > Viridiplantae > Streptophyta > Magnoliopsida > Poales > Poaceae > Triticum > Triticum dicoccoides. Next base: position 211,159,897 of record NC_041386.1, on the reverse strand, counting down.
AATAGGCTATTGTGGCCACTAGAAAAAACAGAAAAAGAACTGCAGTGACTACAAGCAAACAACTAAACAAGACAATAAGGAAATAAATAAGCAAGCAATTAATGCTAGCCTATTACCGCTATTGCACATATTACATCCACTGGGCATCAAAGTTCGCCACCAGTGCAAATATAGGGAACAAAGCAGCACATTACATACACTGGTCGTCAAAATTGGCCACCAGTGCAAATAAACATGGCAGCAAAACAAGAGCATAACTAAAACAACTTCAGAAGAGCTCAAGAAACGTTATCCTGGGTATCCACCATGCTGGCAATAAGCTTAGCAAGCTGATTAGCTTTGTCCTGTTTGGCGCTAAAATCCTCCAACGCTTGCTGTTGCACCAGAAAGTATGCATCTGAATGATCCAGGGACTTCTGTAGTCCTTCCGCTTCTTGTTGCAGCACAGCTGATCGATGTCTTTCAGCTTGTAGTTGAGACTCAAGAAACCGAACTGATTAAGACAGTGAGTTTGAATAGCTTGTGCAAGCGGTAGTGGCCAGTAACTCGAACACTAAACCAAGACAGGACTTTGGGGTTGTCTCGCTATCTTCAAGATAGTCTTCCTTAGCTGTTTTATCAGCTTTGTTGGAGACCAACAAGGATGTGTCACTATCCTGAACCTTATCTGCATTACTTCCTTTACCATTGCTTAATAAGGCATTCTTCCCCAATATTCTGTCAGCATTCTAAAAGAAGAAACAAGTAGACACATAACATGTTTAGCATGTACTAGTATATGAAACTCATTTTGGTGAACCAGATCATTAGTAAGGTGGACATGATTAAACTACCAAGTCTTCTATTGCCAAGTACTAGTACATAATAAAAGCATCAAACAAACATATATCTATGTCCTACGGTCACTGCATTGTCTTGCGAAATCAAAATAGAGACACAGTTCAAATCATATCAGTTCAAGACAAACAAGCAGTGAAAGAATACAAAGCGTGGGAAACTACACGGCACAACAAGATTTCAGATGGTACCACGGGTCTACATGTACAACAACACTATTGGCTCTATTGTGATGCTAGTAATGTGCATGATATGAAAGTCAACTGTATACACAATTGAAATTGAAATCAACAGATCTATTGATAAGAGCAAACCTGTTAAAGAAACATGCGTGAACATACCTGTTGTGCCATTGGAGTTTCGATTGGATCCTTTAGTTTAAAAATATGTTTGTACGAGTAAATACAGTGATACAAGAGCAAAGCAATCATAGTTAAAAAAGGCGCGCCTAAGTGAGCGCTTAAGCACGCCTAGGCTCTAGGCGTTGGCAAAACGCATTGCGCATAACTATGCATAATCTGTGCATAACTGCGCATAAGCATGCGCTTTGGTCAATAAATCGCAAGGCGGTGGCAAAACGCACAATTAATGCCTAGCACTTTTTTGAACTATGGTAGCAATGGAATCTTAAATTAGAACAGTTGTTCTTCAGGTTTACGCACTTGTTCTGCATGAACAGAGTACAGTAAGACGCAAGAATATAATACTTAAAAATAGAAAATGAGCTCATAGACCTTACCACATTCTTGGTTCGGGACCAGTACAGAACAAGGCGTTCCCAGTCATCGTACAGTAAATGTGTCTCAGGAGAATGTAAGGGAATTTGATGAGTTTCTTTGCCGGTGAAGTACGTTTTCTTCAGGTAATTCCAATACTACCTCCAAGAATTCTTGAAGATAACAGAGGTATTAGCACATGTTACCTCATCCTGAGTGTCCAAATTGGTCCTTCTCTATAGAGAAAAATGGGAAAATTTGTTGTATTATAACCATCATGGAGGTAGGATGTATGGGACGAAGCAAAGTAATTGCCATGAATAACATTACTTACACATAACTCCTGGACAAACACATGCAACTTGCATTTTCCTTCATCTTCAGTATAATATTTCCAAGATGGGAAGGTACGCACATACGATTTAACAACATCAAATGCGATAGATGCTAAACTATGACTAGCTGGTTGTGCTTCCTCCACAGGAATAGGCGTACTAACTGGTGGAGTTGGGGTTCGCCGTGATAGTACTGGACCTTTGGGCACTGGAGCTGCCTTACTAACTGCTCTTGTTTGGGAGCTCTGTGGTGGAGATGGTGCTGTGTCAACAGAAACTGGGTTACTATCGGCTGGGGTTGGGGTTAGATTGGGTGAAGTTGGTTCTCTGTCCATCGCAGTAGGGGTACAATCTGTGAGGGTTTGGGTTATGTGTGGTAGGGCTGGTTCTTGTGCATGTACAACCGGGGTGCTATCTCCACCAAGAGGTAGCACTATTTTATTTGAAGGTCGTGTTTTTAGTCCGCTAGGTACTGGCATCACCCACTCCAATTCAAATGGCTAATAAACAGGAAACATAGTTGAATGTACAGACATTGTATGAGAGATAGATGCAATAGATAGTGTGGAAAAAAGAGGGCATGAAATAATTGACATGTATATTGTTTAACTAAAATGGATAGCATGACATAATTTCACATATATGATGTCTATCTAAACTGGATAGCATAACATAACATAATTCAAAGATATGATGAATAACTAAACAGGATCGCATGACATAATTCACCTACATGTTATCTAAGTAATCAGGATCGCATCATTTAATTCACATATGCGATTTATATGCTAAATAGAGGGCATTTGATATGATGTCTGAACTAAGAACATGGTGTTGAATATTGTGTATATGATGTCTAAACTATGCAATGCAAGACACCGTATGCATGATATGAGTAGTACAACCGTGCAAAGTTAGAGCATACACCTCAGTGGGGGAATAGGGCTGGTCATCTGTCTCTGAATCCATCTTTGAGGAGCTATCGGGACCCAACAAGAGATCTGCTTCGACAGGTAGCACTGTCTGCTCTGAAGGCCTTGTTTTCACTCCAGATTTTTCCATCTCCCACCCAAATGGCTGATTCACAGGAAGAGTAGTTTAATGTACAAACATTGTCGACAAATGGAAATGTAATGAAGAAAAGGATGGGCAAGATATCATTCAAATATATGATGCCTGGTTAAACAGGATGGCATTGCACATTTCACATATATTATGGCTGGCTAAAAGACATGAGACTGCATAATTCCCATATATGATATAGAAACTAAACAGGTGGCGTTACACAACATGTCTAAACTAAGCATATGACATATATGATGTTAAAAGTAGGCACAGCAAGGCAACATATGCATGATATGACTAACAACATCATGCCAAGGTAGAGCAAACACCTTGGGGGTAAATAGGAGTGGTCAGCGGCGTCTGAATCCGCCTTAGAACAGATATCTTCCTCTGGATTACAATCTGGAGAGGGGTGGGGAGGGTTTGCCATTGAACCCACCATGGAGCGATGTCTCCATGGCATTGTATTGCCGCGCAAAACTCTTCTCTTTTTCTCTACATGTTCAGCATGACTGTGTACAATATCTGACATGCATACGAGAAAAATATGGTGAGATTATGTTAGGAGAGCATGCATAAATTTAGAGTGATGGTAACAACTAGTGGATCGACGTTTTTCCATTGAACCAAAATAGCCCTAATGGATCGACGTGAATGTATAGTAATTAGTGATGCAACAAGTGTACAACCTCTTTGCCATAGCCGTGTCGACCTCAGCATCATTGGGTTGGTCGCTGAAGCAGTTGAGGCAGAGGTGGCTGTCGGAGGTGTGGAGGAAGATCTTAGGATTCTGTAGACGGCGTCTAGGGCACTGCTCTGCTGTGATGGATCGTTTTGTCGTGGGAGCAGCTCCGGTGAGCCGTAGGACGTCAAGGCTGAAGCAGCACAAGACAGACATCGTCAGTCTCAAGTGGGATTCTAATAGCATCTCCAATAGATGATGTAAAATGGATGTAAAATTAACATCACCAAAAACCACCTGACTACAACAGATGAGGTAAAAACTGTTGACTCTGAACTTAACTGTCGAAACTGAAATTTACTGTGGAATTTGAATGCTACTGTCGAAACTGAATGCAATGGTAGCAGAGAGGCACTTGACATGTAGTTTAGGGAGGGCCTGCAGTTTATCTTCAACCTGCACCCCCCTGAGCCGCCAGCCACCACCGGCCGAACCGCCAGCACCAGCGCTGCCTCGTCACCCCGAAACAACTCGCCACAGCCGCCCCGGCCAGCCCTCTAGGCCCCCCGCCCCCACCCCGAACCCTAAGATAGATAGTGGGGTACCTCTCCGGCGAGCCCCCGTCCCCGCTGCGGGTGGTTCTTCCTTAACTCCGGCGAGCCCCCCAACCCCTGAAAATCGAATGACCGAAAAGTTGATTCAGTCGACTAAAGTGTAGCTTAATCGGAGTAGAGCAGCAGCACGAGCGAGGGGGAGAGCAGAAGCAGCAGCTGGGCGAGCGACCGATTGAGTAAGAGCCGGAGCAACAGCAGCAGCGCGAGCGAGCGAGCGAGAGCCGGAGCAGCAGCAGCATATCTGGCAGGTATGGACGCCGCCACCTAAGGGGCCTCACACTGGGGAGAGCCGCCGTGGAGATGTCGCCCACGGCGCCAGCTTCAAGGTAGCCGCTCCATGGGGGTGCGGGATGGAGCACCGTCGGTGCCGGGAGGTCGAGTTAAGGAGAAGGTGTGATGCGATGAGTGTAGAACCTCTTTGGTGGCGCCGAGGAGGCCTCGGCTTCGTCCGAGGAGTCGGTGAGGATGCTGCGGTTCCGGTGGAGCAGGTTAAGGCGGCGCCGTGGGGATGGAGCAGCCGCGATAGACGAGGCGATCGTCAGAGCAGCTCCTTGGAGGTGGAGGACGGGGCGGCTGAACCGGCAGGACAGCGAGATGGACGACGGGTCCTCATCCGGGGAGGTGGACGAGGGACGTCGAGCTGTTGCGATGGACGATATCGTTGGGGAAGAGGCTCCGGCTCGGCAGCGGTGACGTGGCCGATGGAGGAGGGTGGGGTTTCGCGGCTGGAGCGGAGAGGTTATGGCGGCCTGGGATTTCGAATGGCGAAAAGGGGGCAATGGGAGGGGTGAAGCATGACATAGGGATGCGCTTGTCCAAAATGTAGGGTGTGTTATAAAAGTACCCCCCACCGATTTGAACTAGCGGCCCTTTCAGCTCAGGGTTAGAAGGGGGATTTTGCGTGTCAGGATTTGGCAGCTGGAGGGAATTTTCGCGTGCGTTGTAATTTCGGGATAGCAAGGCGCGGGTTGTGAAGGCGCCAGTTTTGGGAGCACGATATCTGAATTTTTGGGAGGTAACAAGACGCGGGTTGAATTTTAGGGATAAGCCTAACATGTAGTAATGTTGTACTTGTACGTACCAAATCAATTCGCACTTCCCTCAACCAAAAAGAAAACAAAAAAACTAAAACTATTCACACCACACGAAGAGAGAGTCTTGCCCCGTTTTACTATACAAATGCTATTCAAAGCTACTCCCTCCTTCCATCTATATAGGGCCTAATACGTTTTTTGATGCTAACTTTGACCAAATATTAGAGCAATGATATATGGCATGCAACTTACACAAAGCACACTGTTAAATTCGTCAGTGAAAGGTTCTTTCAATGATATAATTTCCACATTGTGCATGTCATGTAGTATTAATCTTGTCAATAGTCAACGGCAGTCTTAAAAATCTCATTACGCCCTATATAGATGGAAGGAGGGAGTATGAATCCATGTTATGTCCGATTAAATTTTTTCGTTGCTGTATAATGCATGTAACCTACTCATACCAACATTTTAGTGCATTCCAAATGTCTATACTACCGCTGCAATTTGAACTAAATTTGAATTCGTTTCTCTATTTCAATAAGAATCTACAATCATGATTGTTGCCAACTTCAACCATCATAGTTTCCTTGCTATCCGCCAGATATAAATCGGACGGCCTATAATGCAGGATGGCAGGGACACCATCATCAACAACTCCGTTTTTTTATAAGAGTAGAGATAAAATATATTAAATGTAGTATAACATGTTCATAACCACACCATGTGTATCACCGTTATATATATATTCACACATGCGTTGGTTTGAAACACTATGATAAATTCTTCAAATATCCGAATTCGCTTTTTATAATGAAGTATATAGGATCTCTATTCGTCTTTTACACCCACACAACCCTCTTATCTTTGTAGCTAGCGCTAACTTTCTCTTGTGCATGCACACGCCCGCATCCCTCTCACCCTCCCTCAGCATTCTCTAGCTCCATCGTGCAAATTCGTCTTTTCACTTTAGGTTGTTCACCCACGGTGTGTGTAGGCCCCCAGCTCCTTCTTTACGGCACACATCGATCCATATGCCTCTCTAGCCAGGTGTGCCTAGCACAAACACAAGCTTCCCCTCTTCTCTTGTCACCGTCCATGCCTCACTCCCACCACTCTTTTCATCGTTCTCGTACTCGCACACTCCTCCCCCCTCGATATAGTATGCCTCTCGTACCACCTCCTACATGCACCCCTCTCTCTCTATCCTTCTCCTCGTGCCTCATTTGCTTCTAACACATACATGCATGTATACCGATCGATCTCCCAACATATACCTAGATCGACTTTAACTACCCCCCATCGATCGACGTACCTCACAAGTTATGTCTCTCCTTTCTCCAACAAAGGGAGATTGATCTTCCTATGTAGTTACGTCTGCTTACCACAGCCACATCGTCCCCCCTCATCATTCGTGCATGCCTCCTGACCCGTCTCTCACACGCACGAGCACAGACAACAAGCAGCCATCTCCTCTCTTATTGATATTGCGGGTGTGCCCTCCGTTTGTCTAGCAAGCCTATCCCACCATTTGTTAGAAGCAACTCCACTACCACCCCTCCAACACTCTAGCTCTCTCTGTCCCAACCTTATTCCTCTCCTGGACATATGCATGGATGCCGATCGATCTCCCTTAATACATGAGGCAGATCGATCTCCTTAATACATGAGGTAGGCCTCTCTCCTCCTCCACACATATACCAGCCATTGTACCTCTATAGTTAATTGGGCCTCCCTCTTCCCCCACCACACACCGATAGTCGAGCGCTGCAGGTAGGTATCCATGCCAAAGAGACAAACTGCACATGTCCCATCTCACATTCCAGTAGGCCAGCCACTCTATATCTTTGACATGGGCACACACAAATTCGATGGCACTCTTTATCGATCGTGCGCGCACACACACACATCATCCCTCTCTTCGATTCTATGGACACCTCAAGATGCATTTGTATGAGTAGTTTATCTTGTGAGAGAAAAGGTTGAACAAGGGAAGGCCTTATTTGTGAACGTGGAGAGATGTGTGGGTATATTTTTGCAAAATTGCCATAGTTTCTTTCCTATCCGTTAGATATAAATCCGACAGCCTATATCGCAGGATGGAACGCACACCATCATCACCAACTCTGTTTTCTACTCCCTCCGTCCGAAAATACTTGTCATCAAAATGGATAAAAAGAGATGTATCTAAAACTAAAATAGGTCTAGATACATTTCCTTTTATCCATTTTGATGACAAGTATTTCTGGACGGAGGGAGTATTTGTCTTTTTAGAGATTTCAACAAGTGACTATGACCGGACCTTACCAACACACTCAAAAAAGTAGTCCATAATTTTGATGTTACCCTCTTTTCTTGGCGGTGCAGTGCCATCTGAATACCTCATAAATAAAGAAAGTACTACATGATACTAATATATGATACATGGCGCAGGAGTACTAAGTATTATTAATACAGTTTTGCTAGAACTCATCTAGATGAGATATAATTTGGTCTCATTCATCTTTTATAGCCATTGGATGTGATGCTATATAAAATGCGTGTGTGCTGACGTGGGTTGTATTTGTTCTTGTGCAATGAACTGACCACTGCATGTCATGTTTGATAGTCTCAAGTCATTAAAAGCATACAAGCCCCACATCTCTTCTTGGTTGATTCCTCTATTTATGTCAAAAAATAAGAAACAACATGAGAGTTAATGCACCACTCCTATGTGTTTACTATTTGGTTTTTGTAAGATGACTTAATACTCACCTAGATGGAGGGAGTATTTGATTTGACAGAGGGCGGTGCAATTCCCGATACGGCTTTAATGCAGATGAGGGAGGGAGTAGCGGTTCCCGGTATGTTGAACGACCAATGCATCCATGTTCAATTAATGCATGAGGGAAGTAATGGGAGGAGGTCTGGGAAAAGAGGCTGCACGATGTGAATGCAACACAGTTTGCCCTCATTGCCCTCATATAAAGGCGCCCCTCCATTCCAATGCATCTACCACATCGTACGCACCTAAGCATTTTCCTAAGCACCTACACTAAGCGCAAAAGAGCTCACTCCAGACCCATGGCGGCGATGCTCGTGAGCGGCCAACTGCTGCGCCAGATGGTCCACGATGCCGGCCTGCGGCATGGCGCCGAGGATCGTCTCCAGACGGTGTTGGAGACCGGTTGGTGGATGGCCGCCTTCGACGCCAACTACGACTCTCAGTTGGACCAGATGATCGTTGCCACCAGCAACAAGTTCACCGTCCTCAAGAAGCTCGCGGACGACATAGCCGCACTCCTCTAGTCCGTGCGCCCGGGCTCCTCATTGCCTGCCACCCTAATCGGCCTCCATGGTCGGAACCTCTTTCAAGCACTGGTGGCCCTACGACTGCCCGCCGACGCCATGAAGAAAGTCCACCTGGAGGTCGCGCTCACCGCGAGGCGCCTCGCCTTGCAAGAATTCGTCGACCTACACATCCACATGTATGAGGAAATCGTGTACATAGGTATCTACAAGGCCAGTGAGGACGCCACGACGTTGGCCTTCCTCAACTGGCTGGAAGCCTTGGATGCCTTTGCTGAGAAGCACCTCGACCTCGCCACAAAAGCCGCCGCTCCTTAGCCGCTGGTCGGTGGCCCGGCGCACTAAGTTGAGGAGGAGGAGGTCATACGTTCGTGGATCCATCTTTCGTCTTGCCTTCTGTAACCACCACTGCGATCGCATCATCGTGGCCTTAATTCTTATTGTACTATTGCATTCTCATTCCAGTCAATACCGACATTAGCGATCCCTTTGCTTAATTATATGCATCACTGTAACTAGTACTCCATCCGTCAATTTATAAGTTGTGCTTACATTTTCCATCAACTTCGTGCAACGTGCAGGCATCTTGCTAGAAACACTAGAATATGTCTATATAATCCGTATGTGATAGTCCATTTGAAATCTCAAAAAAGACAAATATTTAGGTACGGAGGGAGTAATGTATTAGGAGTATATCAAAACAATAGTGATTTCTTTCAAGTTTGTGAACAAATACTACTATTCTACTACTTTGGATCCGTCACAACACACGGGCACATTGCTGGTAAAAGGAAAAGGCCTGCCGCGTTCGCGTCGCACCCCCACATGCCCGAGAATCGGGAGTACAACACGGCCCGTCCGGCACGACACATAGCTTAGGGAAGGCGTGTTGCCTAGCATTTTCACTTTCACGTGGGACCGCCGTTGAGCAAACCGACACCCCGCCCGCCGCCGGGTTGGAAAACAGAAACGAGGGGAAGATCTAGGTGTAGCACGAAAGCCAAGAAATTTAATGTCAAACGGGGCTCGTTGATAGAGTAGGAGCATTCCGTACTAGTACTACTCATACTAGTACCAAGTTTGTACTCCTAATGCTATATTACTAGTACTACCACTATACAACTAGTAGGTACATGCACGACACAACATCGTAGGAACAAAAAACGGGAAGATCTTGTTTTGGGTGATTTATCTTTTTTTCAATCAACATAGGATGAATAATATGATGTGGGGGGCACCCATGAAGCTTATGTGGCTTGGTTGCATGGCTACGGAAGGTTAGTGAAAAATAAATAGATAATGTGTTTAGAGTGCACTCCACTATATATATAATACATATATATATATATATATATATATATATATATATATATATATATATATATATATATATATATATATATATATATATATATATATATATA
>NC_041386.1:211139400-211149326 GCF_002162155.2 Triticum dicoccoides | reverse complement strand
CTAAATAGATATATATACTTTGGATCCATTGCAACGGACCGGCACATCTATATCTATACCCCCTATATAGTGTGTGAAAAACTTTGAAAGTTGGTCGTTGGATGAAGCCAATCCGACGGTACAAAGATGGCAAATCCGAGCACTACTGGCCGTTGGATATCATCCACCAGATTCTGCCACATGTATAATCTAGAAGACTCCATGGTTGAACTTAATTCATGACTAAGGGCCTCTTTGATTCATAGGATTGGAGAAACACAGGAATAGGAAAAAAGTAGGATTGGAATGGCATGTTCATTGGATCCCTATAGGATTTGAGTTTGTTTGATTGTGTCACGTGAAAAACAAAGGATTTCTTTCAAGAGGTTGGAGTGCATGTTAGAATTCCTGTGAAACGTAGTACAAATGAATCCTTAGGAAAATATTCTACATGATTCAATCCTACGAATCAAACAACCAACGTAGGAAAAAATCCTAAGGATTCTAATCCTTAAAAGATCCTATGAAAATCCTTTGAATCAAACAGACCCTAACTTTGCCACAACTAAGCTTAGGCAAAGTTATTAGTTCTTCAAAACGAGAGAAACAAGTTGGAAAGCCTAAGGGAATCTTGCCACATTTTTTGTGTGCATGTCATGTGGGGCCTTAGTGTGGCTTACCTAAGGTGTGGCTTGAACCAAAAACTCACCTAAGTTAACCAAACTTGCCTAACCTTACATTCCACCAGATTTTGCCACATGTTAGAATCCAGGAAGCTCCACATGTAGAAGCATAATGCACAAACCACCAGAATCTCATGCGTGCAATGCACGTGTACCTTACTAGTACTAGTAGTTGGTAGTAGTAAGAAACAAATTCCAGTTTTGGCACGAGCTCGTACTGCGGGAGCACCACAAGGCCTGCCGCGGGAGTTACATTTCCCTCTCGGGGCCCACGGGACCGAACTTCAGTGGCTTAGTGCCCGGCCTATGAGTCAATGACATGCGGACCTTAAATGCGGCTGGCCCACATGTCATTCTCATGGTGGTGTCTTGGTTCGTGACTCACTCATTCGAGATGAACCGACCGGTGGTGGCGTGGCCGTGGCGAGGGTGCCACAACTGGGCGTCGGGGCGTTACGAAGCATAGATGGCCACACCGGCGGGTACTACCTGTAGTACTCCCTCCGGTCCTTTTTACTCTGCATATTAGGTTTGTCCGAAGTCAATCTCATCCAACTTTGACCAAGTTTATATAAAAAATTATAGACATTCACATAACAACACCAATATCATTAGATTCATCTTGGAATATATTTTCATATTATATTTATTAGATATTATAGATGCTAATATATTTTCATAAGCGTAGGTCCCACTTGTCAGTGAAGGAAAGGCAGGGCAAGGCAGTGGTAGCCACGTCAGAGGATCCATGTCCACGTCGGGGGACGTCGTGCCGTGGGTTGGAGCGGCGTCGTGGGCATCGCGTGTGGGTGTGGCAGTGGTAGAAACAAGAAACGTGATGGTCGCCGTGGTTAAACTTCCATGGACAAGCTGTCATGTATGCTGACACATGTATATCAAAACTAGAGTGTTTATATTTCAATCACGTGAACAAGTATTATTCTACTAGTTTGGATCCATTGCAACGCACGGGCCAGCACATTGGTAGTAGTAATGTCCATCTCTATCTCTAGAGGCCTTCCCTCATTCATCCCTTTCTCTCACAAGATAAACTACTCATACAAATGCATCTTGATGTTCCATGGAACGCACGAGGATGTTTCCTTGGCGGTCTCTCCAGCGCGGCGTGGCCGTAGTTGCAAGTTGACGCCCCTTGATATGCCGACGTTGAGGGGCATTCGGATTTCCTCTGATGAATAGGTAAGATGAGTTTGATCACGTAGTAAATGCATTCTAAAGACTACTTCTGTGTCCATTTTCTAATTCTCCCCCTGCCCACTGTTTCACAAGTTAGGCTCGGTGCGAGTGGAGATTGGCTTGCATATGTACAGGAGGGTACCAACATCAATTTGCACAACATTTACAACGGTGACACCATTCCCGTAGAACATTTGTCCAACATTGGGATCAGCCATGCAATGGGCCACGGCATGAATTGGTGCAATGGAACCACGGTGAGATTGAATAAGATAGCACGAACCTTGCACATGGTGGTCAAAGGCGGACCATGCTGTCTGCGGCCAATTTGTTGCCGTATGAGTAGGAAGACGCTGTGCTCCTTTCTAAACGCATCTTCGCGGTGACAAACCAGGGGACTTATTTTGTATGGGACACATCCTACGATATAATCCCTCTCTCCTATTTTATTTGTTTTGAATCTTTTCGTTTTATAAGTTTCAAATTCAAATTTAGAGCTCCCCATCACATGTTGAGATTACAATGTCCATTAAATCGTTGCGTGCATGTATAGTAAAGAAACAAATCTCGAGTTTGGCACGAGTTCGTGCTGCGGGAGCACCACAAGCCCTGGCGCGGGAGTTACATTTCCCTCTCAGGGCCGTCGAGACTGAGCTTTAGCGCCTTACTACACCTACCTTTGAGTCAATAACATGTGGACCCGATAGTTGACTAGTCCACGTGTAATGCTCCCGTAGGCAGAGGGGTAGTGGGGCCAAGAGGGGTGAGCCGCAGGTTAGGGGACGTGTGGTTTCATGGGTTCGAGTGGCATCGTGGGAATCACAGGTGGCTGTGGTAGAAACTTGATGCTTGCCGCATTTTAGGTGGCCCACATGTCATGCACACAAGTTGTCATGTCTACGGACACATGCACTGCATACCGATCACTGGAAGGAGTAGCAGAGAAAGCTATATATGCGGATAAATAGTTCCTTATAGTCAAGCGGACCCACGCTACTACTCTGTTCCAAAGACATGCACACCATCGAAATAGTCCATCTATATCAATATACACCGAGAGGGAATAATTTTTTTACAAGAGAGGAAATTGTTCATCCATCCATAATGCCCTCCTGCTGGTGCAGCCTTTTCTTCTTCTTCTTCTTCTTCTTCTTCTTCTTCTTCTTCTTCTTCTTCTTCTTCTTCTTCTTCTTCTTCTTCTTCTTCTTCTCATTCTCTGTGGGAGACGGCTTCGCAACAAGCTCTTTGGACCTTGCAGCTATCTCGAAACTCACACGGGCATCGAGGGCAGCATATTTTATCCGCTCGTATGTCAAGGGATAATTCTCCCATCGAGACGACCTTAATGCCACCCTCTCGTCACCATTCTGAAGATTTGTACCGAGCACAAAATTTGCTACGTCAAATAGGGATGGTGTCTGTTTATCACAATCTTCTACAGGAATTTTGATTCTGGTTTGTAGGTCAGCGATGCTTTTCAAATCAAGGTTGTACGGCTTCAGCTTCTGTTTGCCCCCTTCAATGGCTGCCCCACAGAAGTATACATCCTCCCGAGACAAGAAATCGTGAAGCTCACATGGTATGGAGGGCGAGTGTATGATGTGGTACACCAAAACATCATCTTCGTGGCACAGCTGAAGGACGGCGGCGCACTGGATCTTCCCAGGGGCACACTCCGTGTACTCTGCGTCGAGACCGATAACCCTCATCTCTACCTTTTCGAGGAAGTTGGATACATTGTTGATCCACTACCGAACAACCCTTGGGTGGACGGTGACGGTGGCAACTATGCGCATCGAGCCTTCGACGAGGACATGTTGGACGCTAAAAACCTGCATCTCGATCTCTTCCGCCATTTGGAACCGCTGGAACGGAGGGCTATGGTTTGGAGAATTAGGATTAGATGGCTAGTCTAACTGAATTAGTAGATGATTATTTAAAGAGGTTAAAACAATGTGAACGTAGTGGGGTTTGGATGCAAATGAAGACGAAGGGGAGGTGAAGAAGCCGAGGAGAATCGGTTCCCGATGGAGAAGTAAATGGGAGAAGTGGCGTGCAGGCAGTTGATTAGACGGCTAGGTAGACTAAATGAAAAGGCTATGCGGGTAGACTGATGAGTTGTACCTGTTCGTGTGCGTGCCCATCCTTCCTGATAGGTGGGACCTATGCATGCAAACAGATAAAAAATGTCCTGGATACAGAACATGGATAACACTGTATATTTAGTGTAGAATCTTTTTAGTACTTTGAATTTTGGCCACTACTTCTGCTGTTTAGTAACTTTTCTGAATTTTGGCCACTACTACAGTAAGTTCAAGTGAGTAACTATAGTAACTTCAAGTGAGTAACTCCATTTCTGTTTTTTTACATAAAACTAACCATGATATTTGTTCCTCTGTTCTGGTCATAATTATAATTTGATTGCTGAACCCTTAATCATTCTCATAATGTTTACATGATGCACAATTATACTGCCTTCAAAACTACTCCATACACACACTATCGAAACTGACAAGATGGTGGTGGAGGTGGGAATAAATGTTCAGTATTGGTGCATTTTCTGTGCTTACAAAATTCAGATTGAATTTCACTATCAAAAGAAAAGAAGTGGAGATTAAATGTTTCTTTCCACTTACTTCACCTGTGTGTAACTCTTTTGGTGCATTTTCTGTAGAACATATGTGTAGCTGCAGCATACAAGCCAGTTCATCAACTGCTCGAAGAAGAAAAGAAGGTGGCATTTCCTTGCCTTTAGCATACAGGCCAGTTCACTTAATGTCCTCTGGTGCTATATTTCTGAGAACATCCAAGTTTTTACTTATCACTTTGCTAGCATTCACAAGTCTATTGAAGCGTGCATGTCTCTGTGAATCTTGCTGTCTACTCCAAGTAGATGGTGTGTAGCCTGGCAAAGAATATTAGTACTTGGTGCATTCTAAGTTTAAAACCACTCTAGATTTACAAGTGTTTACTAAAGATGACAAGTGTTTATTCAGTTCTAAATTTGAAGTAACTAGTAGACGAACAATATTCATCTTTTTCTGTATATGAAGAAGAATAAACCTAGCTAATTCAAATAATTCCAATTTTAGGGACATGTTTTTATCAATTCTTAGTTAAGGAGTTGTGGTAGTTTTCAGTTTTCAGTTTTGTGCTGCTGGAATTGATTCTACAGAAATATTTAGGGAAGAGTCATGGCTATGCATAGCTCTCTGTAAAATGAGTGACTGAAATTGGACAATTGGAAACTTTAGGTATGTTTGCAATTGGACAAATGGTGTATAAATCCAAATAAAGCAAATAAATTCAAATGATTCAAATAAATCCAAATAAACATGGTTGATCTTCATTTCTCATAAACCTGGTTGAGTATTATAGAGTAATTGACAACAAATTGACCTGGTTGGAATTCATGCAGCAACAGTAACAGTTAACTGAACTTCTTTTGCATGCATTTATCACTCCAGAAAACTTCGAGTAACAAGTGAGCAGCCTCTGCATTTTCTCAGTGAACTTTTGAGTGCATTTATCACTTGTTGGAGTATGCTACAGCTTTTGCAAATAACAAACTCCTTTAGTTTACATCTCAGTTTTAGCAAACACTACAGTTTCAGTAAAGGAGTAATAATTGAATTACATGCACTGTAGTTTCTCTACATTATTGGAACACTGAACATTTTCTGTTAACTGTAGCAAGAAAAACTTCCAAAAACTAGCAAATCTCCAAGAATGCCAAGAGTATTACTCAATGAATTTGATGGCATCAAACTAAATTTTCACTATAATCTGTTCATCATTTAGCGGCAGTGTATAGCCTTTGTCCTAGATTATTTCTCTAGCTTTGTATCCCCAGACTGAATTTTCTCTGCCTGTAATAAGAACAGCAAATTCAGACTCGCAGCAACAAATTGAACAACAGTAGTAGCAGAGGTGGGCGGGGCAGACTCACCAGCACAGGTGGGAGTGGCAGCAGAGGCGAGGCAGGGGAAAAGGCAAAAGCAGCATCAGAGGTCCATGGCGCCGGAATCGTCCACCAGTAGCAACATGAGAGGCGGGAGTGGCCGGAATTGTCCACAGCGGTGGCGGCTGAAGCGGACGAAATCGGAGGCACAGGTGGGCGGCGAAGGTGGGCGAACATGGGCGGCGACCTTCAATGGGGCCGGCGGCGTAGCTCGAGGAGGGCGCCCGCGCAGGTCACCTTCACGGCGGGCGGTGCAGGTGGTAAGCCGCGGCACAGGTGCAAGCGGGCGGCGACGCTGTTGTTGGTCACGGGCTGGGCCACGGTTCTAGTGTTGGTCGCGGCGCAGATCCAGGCGGGCGGCGGCGCAGGTGGGTAGCCGGCGATGGCTGCAAGGCGCGAGCGATGGGGGAGGAGGAAGGAAGGAGATGGACTTCTTTGTGACGTGCTTAAAACTCTGTGGTTTTTTTTGCAAAAAACAAATACACTGCCCTATAGACAACTTTTCCCGGACGGAGGGAGTACTAGTTAAATCCGAGCTATGGGTGTGAAGCACTGATATGCCAGTACATTTGATTATGACCTATCCTAATTTTGTAACTGAACTTTTTTTAGAAAGGGCTGTACGTCAACTAAATGTGCTATTAGAACTTATTGTGTTGTCTGTCTGTTTTCTTTCCACAACATTCAAGATATTTCCCCATCATTGATAAAGACGATGAACCATTATGTACGACTTCGGTTGGTTTCAACATAGCCCTTCCCATAGCGATCCACTGCTTCCATCCTGATTGTGCCGCCTGCGTGAAATTTTTGTATGCAAGTTCGGTGTGCTATGATGTTCTATATGATTGTGTCAACTATATAAGTTTTTACTGAGCATCAGCAATGCATATGGCTGAAAGATGTATTTACGAGCATCGACCGATGGGTCTCTCTCTCTCTCTCTCTCTCTCTCTCTCTCTCTCACACACACACACACACACACACACACGTGCAAACACATAAGTGGGACCCGTTGAATTATTTATTTGCTCATGACATCTTTTAATTAGGTTCCACTGTAATCTAACTTTTTTCTTAAGTTATTAATTGAGCTCAGTGACTTCAAAAAGTTGTACAGAAGCCTTGTTTGGGCCTTTCCGGCATCGCTGAATGTGGGTTGAATAACCATGTTAGGTTGTACTGTACTACACAGGCCTTTTTTTTCAACATCAGCAATGCAACTGGGACGATAGTTGTACAATATATCCGGGTCAACTTGTTATTCTCCGCCCCGCTGGGTTGCAAACTTTCCTAGGAGGTATGCATTAGGCTTAACAAGAAAATGGACTTTAAGAAATAATAAATGGGATGTAATTATAATAACTGGATAGTTACTATGCACCAAACACGTAATTAGTTTGAAAAATATATTATTTTTGGAATTTGAAAATTTTAATTTCATTACTTGTTGCACGCGCAATATTTCATTGGATTTTAACGTAATACAACTTTATCTTGAAATTATATTTGACCTGACTAGAAATTTCGGATAAAAATATTTCGGATCCCATCAAAATGTGGCATTTTTTTTTGAATTCTGTTTTGAGCGGTTGTTTGAAATTATTAATCGTTGTCCTAACTAGAAGTTGGTCTGTACTTTTAACAAACTATAAATGGGCTGTAGTAAATTCCATTAGAATTAAAAAATGGACTGTACATTCTTACAAATCGCAAATGGGCTATATTTTCTCTGCGAAATCCGAGCTGTGGGCCTACTAAGTTGACGCATACCAAGGGCTTTGTCAACTTAGTCAATATAAATGATTCTAGCTGCAGTGATTGTACGATGTCCATCCCATGGCCGTAGTGCTTCTTCAACCTCTGGTCTTCTTGCTCCTGCCGCCCAAAGCAGCATCGGTCGTGTCGCGTGCTCCTGCCTCCCGTGGCCGGCTGTGATGCCACGAAGGCCTCACCGCCCCGTACTACTCCCACCACTGGCCAGTCCATCCCTCTACTCACCTACACCCCTTGTTATTCTGCAGCGACGGCAGCCTCACACCGCAGCCGAACTAGTGAAGCTTCGTACTCCTCTCCGCGCGGGCTTCCACTGCTGCATCTTCCCCGGCTCCGCGTTGTCCCCTTCCTAGGCCTCGCTGTCGTCCAGACCACCGCCCTGGTGCTCTCGGCGCGGTGTGGTCAACGGCCGACTTCCATCGGAAGAGTACTGTACATGGAGAGGCTGACAGCTGGGTCCAGGCGGCCGCAAGGAAGTGCCTCCTTATTACGCGCAAAATAATTATTCCTCCACCTGACAGCAGGGACCCACTGGACGGGCCACCTTATTTCGTGAAAAAACATTTGCCCGCTGACTGCTGGGACCCACGGTCGGGCCAGCGTATTTTGGGAAAAAAAACATTCCCCCCGCTGTCATCTTGGACCCACCGGAAGTTCCTCCTTATTACTCACAAAAAAATGAATACTCCCCCTGCTAGCTGGGACCCACCATGGTGGGAGGCTGACTTGTGGGCCTACTAAGTTGACTGGGACGGGGGCTTTGTCAACTTTAGTCAATATGAACGATTCTTGCTCCAGTGACCGTACGATGTCCATCCAACGGCCATAGTGCTTCTTCAACCTCTGGACTTCTTGCTCCAGCCACCCAAACCAGCGCCGGTCATGCCGCATGCTCCTGCCTCCCGTGGCCGGCTATGCTGCTGTGGAGGCCTCACCGCCCCCTACTATTCCCATCGCTGGCCAGACCCTGCGGCGACGGCAGCCTCACACCGCAGCCAAACCAGTGAACCCTCGTACTCCTCTCCGCGCGGGCTTCCACTGCCGCGTCTTCCCTGGCTCCCCGTCGTCCCCTTCCTAGGCCTCGCCGTCGTCCACCGCCCTGGTGCTCTTGGCGCGGCGTGGTCAATGTGGTCAAGGAACTACTTCCATCAGACGTGGACTGTATGTGGAGAGGCTGACAGCTGGGTCCACGGCCACAGCAAGGAAGTGCCTCCTTATTACGCGGAAAATAATGATTCCTCCACCTGACAGTTGGGACCCACTGGACGGGCCACCGTATTTCGCGAAAAAACGTTTCCCCTGACTGCTGGGACCCACCAGCTACATCTTCGCACGCAAGGAAGTGCGTCCAGGTAAAAAAACAATTCACCCCCCTGACTGCTGGGACCCACCAGCTACATCTTCTCAGGCAAGGAAGTGCCTGACAGTCGGGACCCACCTGGTTGAAGCGTACGTAGCATTGTCATTCTGGCCACGAACGTGTACGTACATATATACTGGTGGATGTAGAGGCGCGCACGTGTCGTAGTAGAGGCGCGCACGTAGCATGTACACGTACGTACATTGGCCAGGGTGCAAGAAAGAAAATACGGCCACGTATGTGTACATACGGGCGAGGTCTCGAACGCCTACTCGCGCATAGGTACGGCCAGGGCTCGTGTACATGACTGGGTCGGAACGGAGAAGCAGCATCGACGTTGTGTTCATGGGGAGGCAACGGAATGCGTTGTGTTCACGTGGAGGCAACGGAATGCGTCGTGTTCATCAGGAGGCAACGAAACGCGTGGGAGCCAACCGGCTGGGTCGGAATGGAATGCGTGTTCATGTTCATCGGGAGGGCTTGGACGGAACAGGTGATGGAAATAAGGCCTGGCGTACCGCACAACGGAGGAAACGGACCTCCTACGTCTGGAATAGGGTCCTGTTGATCAGGAGGGGTCTGGCATATCGCAAAACAGAGGAAACGGACCTCCTACGGTTGAAACGGGGGTCCTGTTGATCGGGAGGGGTGTGGCATACCGCAAAACGGACGAAACAGACTTGTGTTGGAGCGCTACAGTCGAAACGGGGGTCCTGTTCATCGGGAGGGGTGTGGCGTACCGCAAAACGGGACTCCACGGGATACTTTTCATCTCCACCGTCGACCTCCTCCAGCCTCCACGGGCTACCGTCGGCCTCCTCCAGCCTCCACGGGCTCCTGTTCATCCAACCTCCACCACACGCTACTCCACCGGCTACTGTTCAACCACCCCTCCACGGGCACCCCTCCACCGTCTACTGTTCATCCAGCCCTCCACACCATGGGGTCCTATTCAACCACCCCTCCACGG
>NC_041386.1:211138426-211139149 GCF_002162155.2 Triticum dicoccoides | reverse complement strand
ACAACACTCACTGTTCATCCCAGAGGCAGCATCGATCGGCTTCGGTTAGCAGAAGTAGTGAAGGAATCGCTCGATCGGGTTCAGTCAACATCCATCGATCGATCGCTCGGGTTCAGTAACGCGTAGCCTGCAGTGTAATCGCTCGGGTTCAGTTAGATCCCAATGCCTCGCCCGGGTTCAGTTAGAGCCAACGCCTCGCACACACGCGCGTATGTGTACGAGAGAAACTCGCATTGCTCGGCCCCGACCTCCCACCGTAACCGGGAACTCCCCGAAATTTTCCTCCCCCTCGCTTCTACCATGGTTTTTTCCATCATGGACGGCCCAAAGAATGTCATGCAGCTGCATCTCCGGCCCGCCCAGGACGAAAAGCCCATTTTCTGTCATGATTTTTTATCATAGAAGTAGGAGCCCACCACATCTATGATGATACCGGGTTTTGTCACAATTATCATCATAGAAGTGTCATATGTATGACAGGAAAAAAATTCGTTCGGCCCAAAATGTCACGGATGTGTCTTTTTTTGTAGTGATGCTTGTATTTCCAATGTTGTATTTTTTTCGACATGCATACAAACAAATGGGTCGTTTAAAGTTTCACTTTGCCTCCACTACGTGTCCCTTCCCGTCTTAGTTTTGACATCCCATTCGGTTCATGCCCCGACACATCTTGATGAGATCGATTGATGATGAGAAATCAATTGCACGTGCAAGGAGATAAAG
>NC_041386.1:211113152-211138275 GCF_002162155.2 Triticum dicoccoides | reverse complement strand
GGGATCAGAGGGAGTATATTGTACATTCATAAGAGAAACGAATGTATTATACCCACCCTAGTCCTCTTTCAATTTATCTACGGACCCCGAGATGAAATCAAGATAGAACAAGTGGGTGCATGTGTGATACCAAAGGCGGATTCAAAATTTTGAACCGACGATCATAGAACCCCGAGACGAAAAGGGGTCAGCACATGGAATATGCTGGCAATGTAACACAATAGAGCAATGAATAGATAAATGCTAACACTACATGCATATATGGCTGGTGGGGGCTCTATGGTTATATGGTTTTTGCGAAAAGCTAATTTTTTTCCTACAACAAAAGAACAAATTTTTTATTTAACAATCATGGTAGTTGAAACATTGAGAATGTTACCCCCATCTCAATCCCAATTAAATGTAATTAACAACCCAACAAATTAATTTAGAGTGATGAGATACAGTAGTATAATCCAAGTACTAGATAATCAAGTTGTCCATAACCGGGGACACGGCTAACCATGATTAGTTTATACACTCTGCAGAGGTTTGCACACTCTTCCCCACAAAACTCGATCTCCTCCGTTGGATTTCTTGCACTACGTGGTGTTTGAGAAATGGATGACCGAGACACAGTCTTTTAGAAGCATTAACTCTTTACTCTGAGTGGATAGTTATACCTACTTTTCCTCTACATCTGCTAGCCCACCACTGAAAGAGGTCACACAACATACTGAAATATGCCAGAGCCCATAATGGCTTGTGGCTGCACACAGAAGTTTCTAGCATGAATAATCTCATGATCCCTTTGAGCCTGGGTGGCGGACCATAGGAGGATCTCACGGTATATCCCTATGATCTCCTGGACAACACTGGTATATCCCCAGTTGCCCAAACAAGCAATCCACCCAAATGTGTATTAAAGTTGCCACCTTAAGTTGAACCATTAATTATCAATCTCACATCTGTCATGGATTTCTCAAACCCAAACCATGTCTACGAGCATAGCATGGCAATATAAGCATAACGTAGAAGTAACTCCCAGGGTTTGATAATAAAACAAGTAATAGGCTCTACCTCATCATCTACTTCCCAATACCCACAAGTTTAATCACATCCTAATCATGCAATGTTTGAGGATTAGAACTAATGCATAAAAACTGGGTATGAAATAAGTATGATCAATGTGTTACTTGCCTTGCTGACGATCTGCAATTCCTAAAGACTCGTAGTAGCACGCTTCGCACTCTGGGTGTTCTATCGTAAACAAACAATAACATACATAAGAAATCAAGTAAAGATGCATGGGTAAATCTCAAATAAGAAGATCTAACCAGAAAGTTCAACTTAAGAACTCCAGTTTGCAAAAAGAATCAAATCAAACAAAACAACGAAACTCAAACTTCGAAAAAAACAGGATCCAGTTACTAATCTGGACTAAGGACAAATTTTACAGTACCAAAATCTTATTCAAGTTGGTTAAACAGAAAGAGGGCCTCGATACGAAGATCTAGGCGCTTGAATCGCCTGATTCCGATAAACGAGCGAAAAAATATAATAGATCGAAAATTAGGGCAGAGATCGCCATCGAAAATAATCGCGGAAAAACCCTGGAAAAAGAAAAACTGATGAACAGGCTAACGAATGAACGTTTGTTGTCTATGACTAACGGGTGAAAACCATTCGTTAAAACGAACATACGAACAAGCATTTGCTAAACAACTAAACCGGGAAAATAAAACCGATCTACAAAAAAAATCGAGGGTTTCTAAAAAAACCATACAATTTTCTAAAGAAACCGACGGCTACCTCAGAATGCGTGACGGCGGTGGCAACTCCGGCAAGGCAGCGTCCGGCGAGCGGCGGCGAGCGGCGGCGGGCGGATCAAGGCGCGGCGTCGGCGGCTAGGGTTTGTGGGCGCGGGCGCTGGTGGGCTGGGGGGCTCAAGGGCACGACTTATAAGGAGGTTGGCCGGGTGGAGTCCAGGCCGGGTACGGCCCGAAGTCGGTTCCCCTTTTTTAGAAATAATATTTAGCACAGAAAAACAAAGAAAAGGAATACTAAACGTACTTCAAAAAATCCCGAAATAAATTTTCCCCGTCCTCTAAAAATAAGCCGAACAAGGTGAACATTTATTTGGGCCTATAATGCAATTTTGGAGAACACATATTTTTCCTAATTCAATTAAAATTGCCATAAAATCCAAATAAAATATGCAAATTGATTCCAATATTTTCCTCCAATATTTCATTTATTTTGGAGAAGTCATATTGTCTCCTCTCATATATTTTGGTATGAAATATTTTCGGAGAGAAAATTTATTAAAATCGAAGTGATCCTTGTTTCCATATTTGATAAAATTCAAATATGCAAATGGTGAAATCCCCCAACTCTCTCCGAGGGTCCTTGAGTTGCTTAGAATTTCGAGGATCGCGGAAGTCGAAATGCACAAAATATGATATGCATGAATAACCTATGTATAACATTCCAAATTGAAAATTTGGGATGTTACAAACGCCCAATCAATATTGGTAGATTCGTACGTACTCCTAAATTTGTATTCAAACAAACATGGTTTCCAATTCGTTTTCAACCATGTGAATGTGCTTGTTCTTGTGCATGCTCTTCCTACTAGGATTTCGCCACATATAGCCAGTCCAGTAGTAACTTTTTTTAAGCTCCCTGTCCAATAGTACTAGTGGAGTACTGACAACATCTGTAGTAGAGTATGAAGTGCTCATAGTACTCCCTCCTTCCATTTATATAGGGCCTATGTGCAGGAGAGAGATGTGAAAAAGTAAGGGGAGTGAGATCTCATCCAAGAGCCTAGCTATATACGCATTCCTAGTTAAATCCAATAAATATGAAGAAAGAGATAGAGAGGAGATGGAAAAAAGTACTAGCCAACCTTATAATTTTTTTCGGGAAATAGCCAACCTTATAGCCCACACTACTGTATGAGTGCATCTAGATGATGGCAATAGATGACATGGTAGTTCCTTATAGCCATCGGCTGGCTATATTATTAACCATGCTCTAATGCGTTTTCAAAACCGCCATTGACCATTGACAAGATTAATAGTACATGAGATGTATAATGTGAAAATTATATCATTGGAAGCTCCTTTCACATACAAATTTGACCATATGCTTTGTGTAAGTTGCATGTCATATATTATTGTCGGATTTTGTGTTCCGGAAAAAACCTTGAGGTTCGAACACTGGGGTGCGTACGAAGATCTCTCCCCCTCTCTAGGTCGCGCCCATCATGATCTCACGGCCTAGCTCGACGAACCCAAAGAACAAGAGACACAAGAGTTTATACTGGTTCGGGCCACTGATGTGGTGTAATACCCTACTCCAGTGTGGTGTGGTGGATTGCCTCTCAGGCTGAGGATGAACATTTACGAGGGAAGAACAGCCTCCTGAGGAGAGGTGTTCTTGTGCTTGGTGAACCTGTGTGGTTGAGGATGATCTGGATCATCTCTCCTCTATGGTGGTGGCTAGTCCTATTTATAGAGGCCCTGGACCTCTCCCCAAATATTGAGCGGGAAGGGATCCCACAACGGCCAAATTCGAAGGGAGACAACTAGTACAAGCTATCCTGACTAAAGGCGGGCTTCGCCTGCCAAAGGCTTTGGTGGTGATGTCGTCTTGGGCTCCACGGTGACCTCCATCCTGCTGGTCTTGGTCTTGTTGCACTGATATGGAATCCTTTAACTGATGCCTCAGGACTCCTCGCCTGTGCTTGTCCCTTTAGCACCAAAGAGGAAACAAGGACACTGCATGCGCTGGCGCCCGCCTGGCACCCGCCCGCCTGGCCTTGGTCGTCATGGCTTACGTCACAGGACATCGCGAGGTGTCCCTCGCCTTGATCTCTCTGCCCATCGCGAGCCTGCCTAGTGAAGCTGCCCCCTAGGAGGTCTTGCACTGTCCACCTCGCGAGGCTTGGCCCCTCGCGAGGGTCTTGATTGTTTGCTGGTAAAGATGGGTCGTATAGGGCCTCTGGTGGAGCTACGCTGTGGGCCGCAGGCAGGCAAGTCTGGGGACCCCCGTTCCCAGGACGCCGATAGTAGCCCCTGGGCCCAAGGCGCGCTGGGACTTTGTTTCGAGGCGAAGGCGAAGGGCAAGTGCGGAGCGCTGCGGGCCCCAATAGCTTGTGGCACCGCTTGACGCGTGGCAATTGATTGGACGTGGGTGTCACCGCTTCCCCACGCAGCCTTGATATCCGGCTGGCTAGGCGGCCACGACGTCCTACACAGTTATTTCCCCATTGATGGCAACGCACTCCCAAACTCCTCTGATTCTTTGAACCTCAGCTTCCTCTCCCAATCTGACGTGAGATCAATTCTCTCCATCACCATGGCGCCGAATCGAACGAAGAAAGGGAAGAAGCCCCTATCCTCAGCCAGCCCGCCTTTGGCCGTCGAGCCCGTCATCGGCCGATCGTGGGTGCTCAATCGGGAGGCCATGGACAAGGTCTGCCCTGCGCTCGCCACCAGCTTCAACGGATAGGGAGGTACGGTGGCCTGGCCTGCGTCTCGAGCTACTGTCGATAGAACAGCCACCGAGGTCCAATTCTTCATCGACGCCCTGTGGGCCGGCCTGGTCCCTCCCTTCTCCACCTTCTTTAACGTCGTGCTTTCAAATTACCAGATTCATATGCTGCACCTAGATCCCCAATCTGTCGCTCTTCTTGCTGTCTTTGCCTTTGTCTGTGAGGCCATGGTGGGCATCGGACCCTCCGTCGCCCTTCTATGCCATTTCTTCTCGCTGCACCTGACCGACCTCCGGCAATGCTTGGGGTGCCTGAGCTTCCAGGCCGTGGTGGCAACGGCCGGCTCAGGCATTGACTTTGAACTCCCGCCATCTACGAGCGGGTTCTGGATGCGGTGGGTGTATGTGGATGTCGAAGAGCTCAACCCCTTGCTCTTGCCTCCGTCGGCGCCCGCCGTCCCCAGCTCCGGCTGGGGTCATGAGAAGCTTGTGAGCCCCCGCCTCGCCTTCATCTGGCTCCAGTTGAAGAGGCTGAAAGATCTTGGCTTGACTGCACCCATGGTGATGAAGGAGTTCCTCCGACACCGCATCGCTCCGCTTCAACGCCATTCCTAGCCGATGTGGGCCCTGTCTGTCGGCCAGGATTGCATGAGACTTCAGGAGTCAGGGCTTCCGCTCGAGGAACGAAGAACAATGCTCGAGGTCCTGGCGGGCGACCCCTCGCCACCCGATATGCCACTGGAGGGCTATCTCTTGTATTGTTGCTCAAACAGGGTGGAGTTCGCGGGGCATAGACCCCCTTTTGACGCATGGGGGCTGCGTCCAATTGGCCTTGAGGGGTCCCACAAGAACCCCGTCACCGTGGTTCCCCTCCTTGTCGCCGGCGCCGAACTTGCCCCAAGAGTGGACGTAGGGGGGCAAGCACCACTAGAGGCCGGAGGCGCGGGTGCTGAGATGTCGACGCCGCCAATGGCTCCTGAGGCACCATCTCCGGGAGCCCATGACCCTCGCTCTGGGGTGGCAGTTGAGGGGGCGACACAATCCGTTGCTCCTAAGGCCGAAGCTCCTGAGGCCGAAGCTCCTGAGGCCTCAGTAGGTCATCGCGAGGCGGAACCCGATGGCTCTTGCCAGCTTGGCGCTCCTGAGGTCGCCTCCTCGGGCCCTTCACCAGCCGCGCCCTACGCTGGTCGTCACGTCCAACGCTTCGGCCGGCTCTGTGTATACTTCGATGCTCTCCGCAAAAGGAAGGAGTCCCCGATCTACAGCAGCAGCGCCTTCCAGCCGTTGAAACAGCGGAAGTACATCGCCATAGATGAGTAAGTACCTTATCTTTGTAATTCCTTGAGTGCTGCTTTCCTTCCTGACAGTGGCTTTTCAGGATCTCTTCTGCTAAGGCCGTGAAGCCTCCCGGGAAGCAATCTCCTCCTGCCTCGAATCTCCCGCTGGCACTGAGTGTCCCAAGCCAGCATGCCGCCCCGCATGCGATGTCGGCTGGAGAGGCAGATATGCTAGCCTAGTCCCTCGAGCCGACGCTCCTGCCGTCTCTTCTTCGTGGCCTTGCCGGGGGTGTGACGAGCATGCCAAGGGCCCCCCTCTGGTTGTAGACGGCGGCTGGATGGCTTCAGTCTTGGTTCCTTCTTCGAGTAGCGAGCCTCAAATCAACCGGGCTCCCACCGGGGCCCAGTCGGCGACCGAGGGGAGGGGGGCAGCACACAGCCTCCTGCGGAAAGGGGGCGAGCCGCTTTGGATCCCGTCGGAGAGGCCCACTGTGGAGGACGGAATCGGCCGCGCGCTCAAGTTTGTGCATGACCGGAGTGTCGTCCGCCACAAGCTCTTTCGGGAGGCGATGGGCGCGATGAGCCGACTTGGCGGAGAACTCGTGGATGTAGACGCGCGCCTCGAGGCCGAGGGTCTTCGGCTGATGGAGGAGTGGCATAAACTAAAGGTGGCCATCAACCTCGGGCACCACCAGTGCCGAGCTTGATAATGCGAAGGCCGAGGTGTCTCTTGCGACCTCGCGTGAGGCCTACGCTCCAGCCTTGGAAGAAGCCCGGGAAGCTGATCATTGCCGCGAGATCGCAGAGAAACGCGCGTGGGAGCAACAAGCCTGGAGTGTCTCCTTCGAGCAGCAAGTGGAGGCGCGCAAGGCTGCCATGTCGTCAATGAAGGGGACGCCTGGCGAGGAGGAAGAGATCCTGAGGCGCGAGGAAGCACTGGCGCTGGAAGCCACGGAGCGAAGCCTTGGGCTTGAGCGGTTGGAGACGGGGGAGCGCCAAGTCGCCCAAGCGGAGGATACAGTCGGAGCGCGCGAGGCCAAGGCCCAGGGGGAGGTCGATCGCCAGGTGGCCGAGGCTCGAGCGGATCTTCTGGGTAGGTACGACCTAAAGCTGAAGCTCGTGGAAGCCGAAGCTGTGGGAAGGACTACTGTCCTCAAGTCAGGGTTGGCTGAGGAGGGACGGTGCGAGGAAGCCGCCGCGCCGCCCTAATCTCAGTACAAGCTGACCTGGCTTCCGCCACGCCGAGCTGCTTTCTCTTCAATAGTGGGTCGCCAGCACTGAGTCCTCTGCACAACCGTGTAGGGAGGAAGCGCCCCAACGGCGGATGTTGTAGCGCGTGCACGCCCCCATGCTCCAAACCCTGAGGACCAGAGCCAACACGGCACTGGGCACCATCTGCGACGAAGATGCCCCTCATCCCCACTTGAACGATTACGCCAGTCACCTCCTCTTCTTCACCGATGTGGTGACACGGCTGGAGAATCAATCCGAGAGGGCTCGCGAGCTTGTTGAAGGGAGAAGCCGCGGCCTGCTTAGGCGCGCGTTCTCTCGCGTCTTCAGCCACCTATAGAACACCTACCCTAACTTCGATTTAGACGCCGCCATTGCCCCTGTGCTTGAGTCCATCCGGGGCGACCTGGCGCACTGGGTAGAAGACAATGTGGATGCTCTAGTCAGGGCCTTCACCTCTGAGGACGACGCAGTGGTGGTCGCGGCGGATGAAGGTGACGTGGTCGATGATGGTGTGGGCGACGCCGGCAATGGTGACAGTGATGCCGACGATGGTGATGGTGATGCCAGCGATGGCGACGACGACGCCAGCGACACGTCTGAGGGAGACCCGGAGGACGCGGTGAGCGATATGTCCGATTGAGCCCGTGCTTCCTTGTCGTTGACCCTGCATGTGAAAGCTCAGGAATGGCCTTGAAAGTAGTAGGAGCATTTTGGGAGGGGGACCCTCATGTGAACAGATTACTGCCTCTATTCCTTAGGCCAAGATGGAGATGTGTTTTTATTAGTCCGCGAGTCCCACCGCGAGCTTACTGCTGCAGTTTACCTTAGTCAGGACCAGTTCCAAACTGGCTCATGAGGTCGTGAGCTTCTGAGGGGCCTGCCAATTCGTTCGAGAGGGCCTCGCGAGGAGCAAGCGCCAGCCATGGAAGGACATGCGCACAACGGGCCTGCGCCGCGCCCAGCCCTCGCTCGCGAGGAGCTCGCGAGGGAAGAGGTAGCATGCGCGAACCCTAACTTGAGGCAAGGAACCAGATCGCAAGAAATCGCACAAACGATAAAAGACACCCCCCGTGCACACCAATGAAAATTAAACTTCAAACTTAAATCCAAAGCTAGAAAACAGGGCTACAGAGAAGAGATCAAAAGCAAATGGCCGCGTCTGGCGCGTAGTCTAGTCTTCTTGTCTTCTCACCAGCGCATAGCTAAGTGCTTCCACTAGGACGTGGGAGGGAGCCCCCGAGGCCCGAGGGCGGCACTCCTGATACTCTAGGGCGTGTACAGCCTCACTCATTATTACGTGACAGTGTCACGAGCGGAGATCTTCACAGGAGCGAGCCTTACTTCATAAGCCAGACGAGGGCCCCGCCTTGCGCCACCCTCGACCACCATTGGTGTGTCCTGAGACCAGGACGAAGCCAAGGGGCAAAGGGGACGCCAGCGGCACCCTCGACGACCACGGGTCCCCTGCCGGGGGATGATGGAGATTGACCCCCTCCCAATGAGAGGATCATTTCCCTGGCAGAACAGCTCTGCCGGAGCCCTAGATTAGTTCCGCCAAGGTTCCGCCTCGTGGCGGCGGAGTTTCTTCCCGAAAGCTTGCTTATGATTTTTTTTTTCTCGGACAAAAGACTTCATATAGCAGAAGATGGGCACCAGAGGCCTGCCAGGGGCCCATGAGGCAGGGGGCGCACCAGGGGGGTAGGGCGCGCCCCCACCCTCGTGGCCAAGGTGTGGGCCCCCTCTGGTGGATTCTTTCGCCAGTATTTTTTATTAATTCCAAAAATAACTTCCGTGAAGTTTCAGGACTTTTGGAGCTGTGCAGAATAGGTCTCTAATATTTGCTCCTTTTCCAGCCCAGAATTCCAGCTGCCGGCATTCTCCCTCTTCATGTAAACCTTGTAAAATAAGAGAGAATAGGCATAAGTATTGTGACATAACGTGTAATGACAGCCCGAATGCAATAAATATCGATATAAAAGCATGATGCAAAATGGGCGTATCAAGTCCCCCAAGCTTAGACCTCGCTTGTCCTCAAGCGAAAGCCGATATCGAAAAATAAGTCCACATGTTTAGAGATAGAGGTGTCGATAAAATAAAATACAGACATGAGGGCATCATGATCATTCTTAGAACAGCAATATATATATATAAACAATATTCTGATCACGGGATCAGTGTCGGCATTCTGGGAACGGGGGTCCCCAGACTTGCCTGCCTGTGGCCTACAGTGTGGCTCAAAAGGGGGCGCAACGCGGCCCATCTTCATTAACACAGACCCAAGACCCTCGCGAGGGGCCAAGCCTCGCGGGGCGGACGACACGGATCTTTCTCAGGCCCGGCCTCATCAGGCTGGCCCGCGAGGAGGCGGAGAGATCAAGGCGGGGTACCTCACGAGGTGCCCGTGACGCAAGCCATGACGACCAAAGGCGCCAAGCGGGCGCCAGCCGCGCAGTGTCCTCCTTTCCTCTTTGGTGCAAAGGGAGCAAGCGCAGGCGAGAGCATCAAGCAAAGGCACCTGTTTTGGTGCAACGAGACAAAGACCAGTCCAACGGCAGCGAGGAAGTCATTGTGGAGCCCCAGCTAGCGTCACCACCAGAGCCTTTGGCAGGCGAGGACCAATTTTAGTCAGGATAAGTGTACCAGACGTTCCCCTTCAAAGTGGCCAATTGTTGGCGCCCTTCCCGCTCAATATTTGGGAAGAGGCCCAGGGCCTTTGCCTATAAATAGGACTAGCCACCCACAGGGTAGAAAGATCGGATCGCAATCGAGAAGAGAGAGAGAGAAGGGTGACTGAACTCCTCCTAGCAGTTCGTCGCCCCAGCCAAGAATAGACCCTTGCGAGGTTGTTCTTCCTTGTATTGCTCATCATCTTCAGCCCAAGAGGCAATCCACCACACCACACACTGGAGTAGGGTATTACACCACAACGGTGGCTCGAACCAGTATAAACACTGTGTCTCTTGTGCTGTTCTTTCCATAGCTTAGATCTTAGCGAAGCGGAGGGGTGCAGGTAGGTAGAAGGCGAAATCTCCGCGCGCACCCCAGTGTTCGAACCTCAAGGGTCTGCCGGAACCCGAAATCCGACATTTGGCACGCCAGGTAGGGGTGTGCCGGAATCCACCTTCTACCGCTTCGTGTCCCATTGCGTCGTCATCACCATGTCCGGCAACCAGGCGGGCAACCCAGATCCATCGGCGGAGTGGCCCGCCCGCGCAGAGCCGCTCGCCTCGGGCGACCCCGTGCCCCAGGAAGCTCGCGGTCCGCAGGGCGCTACGGGCCGCAGGCGATGTGGACAGGCTTCGACAGTTCTCACACCGCGGCAGGCGCGGTCGGCAGCAAGGGCCTCCAATCACGCCGCGACCACGACACCGTACACCCGCCGGGAGCAGGCGAACTCGAGGGCCGCGCTCACGGTGGCCCGAGAGCTGCTGCAGTGCAGGCTGCTGGAGGGCGGCCGCGACGTGCTGCTGGAGCGGGTGGCAGAGCTCCTGGGCTTTGCCGCCTCGGGGGCTCACCCCTTCTGCACCCTGCTCCCATCTCAAGCCCAGGGCGGCCACGGGGGGGCTCCGCGCGCGCCCGCGGGCTCCAAGGCTACTCCAACGCCAGCGAAGCTGTCAGCACCGGACCGGCAGCGGCGCTGCCCCTGCTCCCGGTCCGCGAAGAAGAAGGACTCGACGCGACCCACGGCCCCAGTGGACAGCCGCGCTACCACCCCATGATGGGCGCGTCAAGCAGAGCTGCGTGGCATGCGGAGCACTACGGCATGGCCTTCGGGATGACAGCGCCAGAAGAATACGTGCCCCTCATGATGGACCAAGGACACCCTCACGAGGGCGAACAAGGCTCGCTCCTTAGCCCAAGCTGGGGGGATGAGGCGCCAGAAGCTGAGCCCTTCCAGGAGCCCCGGGACGGTCCCACTGGCCACGCTGGAGGCAATGATTATCGGGTACCGCTAATTCCTCAGGAGCAGGCATACACTAATCATGGATCGCGGGAGGTGTAGGTCGCCACAGCGAGTGTCGGGTGGTAGGTGCGACATATGCCAACGGGTGGCTTATCATTGTGGGAGCCAGTAAGACATCGCCGGTGCCTGGAAACGGGATGAGGCGAAGACATGCACGCCGGCGAATCTTACCCAGCTTCGGGGCTCTCCGTGGAGATAACACCCCTACTGCTGCTCTGCGGGGTCTCCGCATGATCACTAGATGGACAAGTAGCTACACAATGCTCCTTGAGCTGTTCGGTGGGAGGAGGAAGAAGGGCATGGCTAGCTTGCTTCTTCTCCTTGTGTGGTGTCTAGAACTAGCAGGGGGTCGAACCCTTTACATGGGTGCCCCGGGGGGTTTATATAGGCCTACCCCCCGGGGGTACAATGGTAATCCGACTGGGCGCGGGGCCCAGCCGTTTGTGACTGCGCTCGCTGGCTTCTGGGCCGACTGCTGGGGCCCGCTGGCTGGTGGGTCCCACCGGCTACCAACTCCTTGGCAACAGGCAGGCCCCACTGCCAAGGGTCTTGTCGATGGCTGGTTACTGTTGCCTCAACCTGATGACGAGGGCTTCGTCGAGGTAGGCGTGGCTACAGTGCCGCCGTCCGGCGGGCGATTTCTGTAGCCTTACTGCGTCTTGTCTCCTTAACGGAGTGTCCTCTTCGAGGGGGGAAGCGAGCCGGCTGCGAGGAGCCGGCCCTGCCTCAGGCTGACTGGGGAGGCCTGGCAGCCTTCGGGCGTCTCTCTGCCCAAAGGGGCCCACCGCCCATGGGCCGTACTGGCGGCCCGTCGTGGGTGACATTAGGGTTAACATGGCAACAGTGCCGCGCCGGACGGGTCATGGCCACTCCGTACGGCGTACTGTGCCAGGCGTGCTCCGGGATTCGGGGGTGGCAGGCTTTACTGTAGCCACGCCCCGTCTCATCGCCGCTAGGTGGATGCAAACTTTGAGGGTACGGTCTCGGCCGCTCTATGGGAGCCGGCTTCTCGGAGTCGGCCTTCTCGCGGCCGGCTTCTCGTAGTCGGCCCTCCCATGGCTTTCTTCATGAGGGCTAAAGTCGGGCCGCCTTCCGAAAGCCGGCCTGGGTGACAGCCAGCAAGGGGAAGGCGGCCCCATGTCTTGGATTCCTGAGAGCCGGACGGGCTCGTAATTTTTTAGAAGGGCCAGGGGAAGCCGGCTAGGCTACCCATGGCTATTTACTCCGACAGTAGTCCCCGAAGCTGATCGAGCTTCGAGGCGGACAAAGGGATGAGAAGCTTGGTCAGCTTCCTATCCTGAAGAGCCGGCTTTGCTCGTGCGTGCCGACTTCAGAGAGCTCCGGTTCTCGTAGGCGGGAACGCGGGCCACGTGGCGAGGAAACCCTGCCAAAGCACGCGCGCGACGGGATGTCGTCGCAGGCCCGGGCCCGCCACTCGCAGGCTTCGGTCCGAGCGCGGATCTTCCGTGACCCACATGGACCGCTCGCCTTCCCGCGGCAGTTTTATTCCGCCATCATGGCATAGTAATTGCGGGACGTGGGGGAGTGGGCACGATCGATCCCCACGTTTCCCCATGCCGCGCCTCCTCGGCTCCGCCACGCGAGCCTATAAGTAGGGCGAGGAGGGGGAGCGACAGAGGTTCGCACGCTCTCTCTCACTCCGCCCCTTCTCGTCCTCCTTTCTTCCTCTCGTTGCCGCTGCAACCTCCCGTCTCAGCGCCGCCGCGCCACCACATGCTCTTGCTCCCATGGCGCTGTCGAGCTCGTGGGATGGCTCCAACATCCACGAGGACCATGTTGAGTTCCTCCGCCAGACTCGGCACCTGCCCGACGCCAACCTCGTGCGGGTCTGCCTGGCGCCGGAGACGGAGATCTCGTCGGCACCGGAGGAGGGCGAGCGGGTCGTCTTCCGCTCGCACTTCCTTCGCGGCTTCAGCCTTCCGGCGAGCGGATTCCTGCGCTCCTTCCTCGAGTTCTACAATCTTCAGCCACATCACCTCACGCCCAACGCGGTGATGTTGCTGTCGGCCTTCGTCTCTCTATGCGAAGGTTTCTTGGGGCTGCTCCCCACGCTGGAGCTCTGGGGGGAATTCTTCCAGAGCAAACTCGGCACCGTCGTCGCAGGCGTGCCCGCCCCCTGCGGGGCCTTCATCGCCATGAGGAGGGCGGGCGAGAACAACCCGTTCCCGCCCATCCCCCTGATCCAGTCGGTGAAGATCTGGCAGAAGTCATACTTCTACATGAAGAACGTCACCGAGCAAGGAGACCACGTCAACCTGCCGGCTTACGTAGCCGGCCCGCCGGCTGGGAGGCAGCCCTCATGGAGTTTCCGGTCCCGATCACTGTCTCAGGCCGGGAACACTGCCGTCTCCCGGCTTCGGGTGATGATCCAGTCGGAAGGCCTGAGCAGGGCCGACTTGGTGGCCGCCTTTGTGGAGCGCCGGATATCTCCTCTCCAAAGCCGGCCCCACATGATGTGCCAGATGAGCGGCCACTTCGACCCAAGCCGGCTGAGCACCAGGGAGATGCCTCATGCGGAGGTATCGTACATGGTAAATTACATCTCCAATTGCAAGCTCGCCGAAGACTGGCAATACGGCAAGGCGCCGTATTCTCGCGCCAACCCTCCGCCCGTGGTAAGTTTTCCTCTCTTTCTTCTTTTTGTTGGTAGCCGGCTTTATGATGGCCGACCTCTGATCGGTCGGTTTTTCTTAGCAGAACCCCCTTCTCCCGCCGATGACCGGTGCAGCGGGGATAGAACGTTAGTATGTCGCCGACCGCACGGTGGACGACGTCGACGACCCGGATTTGGGGGCGGCCGCCATGGAAGACGCCGTCATGAGGGACGACGCCGAGCCCGGAGGCACAAGGCTCACCGCCAACTTCGAGGACTGGCCGGATGACGCCGAAGCCGAAGTTGCCCCGCGTCGCCAGCCGGCGGCCGACCATCAGGGCGCGGGCTCGTCCACCGTGTCGGCTGCCAGCGGCGGCGCACAGAAGCGCCGGGCCGCGTCAATCCTCTTCGGCAGCCGGCCGAAGAAGTCCAAAGCCTCCACCGCGGTGACAAGGCGAGATGAGGCGGCCGTGAAGGCGGCTCGCTTCCGCAAGGCGGTGAAGCAGCCTCAGGCGGTCTCAGCGTAAGTCGTCGATTGCCTGGTCGCATGCTCTTCATCATTCTCTTCTTGTTCGAACATTCTTCCTAACCTTTTCCTGCTCGCTGGACAGGGCGCCGCTTTCCCTTGAGCGGGGTCCGGGCGGCTCCATAGTTGGGCCGACTGGAGGGTCTTCGGGCTCCCGCCGCGTGGACCCCCGCGCCGACCTCAGGGAGGCCACGGAGCGGAATGCCCGTGAGGCACGGGAGGAGCGCGAGGCAGCGGAGAAAGCGGCCGCCCAGGCGGCGAGGGAGCAAGCCGACGTGGCAGCCAAGGCCCAGGCGGAGGCGGTGACCGCGGAAACGAAGGCGGAGGGTTCGCACAACCAGCCTCCGCTGCTCGCCATTCCCCTCTGAGCCGTGGCCCCTGACACCCCATTGCCCTTGGCGGAGGAAATCGTCCAAGACCCACCGCTGATGGAGAGGGGGGAGGACCTCGTGTTCTTTGCGGGGAGAGCGCCGCCGGCAGCACCAACCGGAGCGGGCCAAGGCGGCCAATCGTCAGCGGCGCCAGAGGAGCCGGCCGGGGGTGAGCCGGAGGACGGAGCCGGCTCCGAGGTGCATCCGGTGACGCATCGGCGTGCAAGGGGAGGCGCCGCTCCGCCGGAGTCGCGCCGAGTCGGCAGAGGCTCTGGAGGCGGCCAACACCGCTACGTCCGAGTGGACTCCCAGCGGGGGGACTGGATAGTTGAATGCGGCGGCTCAAGAGGTCCGGAGCCGGCTTCAAGCTCAGGCCGCCCTACTGCAGCAGTACACCCAGGAGTTCCTGTCGACGCAGGCCGTCATCCGGGTGAGTCTTTCATTCTTGGCCGCTTTGGTCTCTTGATTTCTTCCGTGGGGGCGTGTCAGCGCACCCACTGGGTGTAGTCCCCGAGATTCGGGCCGACTGCTGAGCAGTCGGGTCGGATCTTTCTTGACGACTATCTTATTTTTGCTTCCTGTCTGAACTTCCAGGAATATCATAACTCCCGTGCTTCCGCCTTCAACTCTCAGGCTCAGGAGTTGGGTCGAAAGACCAACGACCTGGCCGACAGCCGAAGTAAGTGCTTGATCTTGTCTATCTCCTGTGGGGGCGCGTCAGCGCACCCACTGGGTGTAGTCCCCGAGATTCGGGCCGACTGCTGAGCAATCGGGTCAGATCTTCCTTGACGGCTTTTTCCTTATTGGTTTTTCTTTTTCTTTGTCTTTAGGGGCCAACGCCGATTTGAGGAAGGAGGTCGGCGAAGCGCAGGCCGCCCTTCATACCAAGGATGCCGAGTATGCTGCCTTGGTCCAGGAGCGTGATCGCCTGGCCAAGAAGCTGGCCGACCAAGAGAAGAGCCATAAGGCGGCCCTGTAGAAAGCGGAGGATAGCGAGGCCGCCCTGAAGGCAGAGTTTGAGACCGAGGCGGCGAGTTGGGCTGAGACCCGGCGAGCACTGGATGAAGGCTTTGGCCGCATCAAGGACTTGATCGACGGTAAGCCGCCTTCCTCGCTCCTCTCCTGCCCCTTGCCCCCTGGTTTTTGGCTTAACTTGTGTTGCTGCTTATTTATTTTTTTGTGTGTAGACTACTTCCCTGGCTACTCCGCCTTCGCTGCCCAAAGCATCGAGGCCCATCGCGAGGCGCGCCGTCAGGCGGGGGCCAACATCGCGCCGGATGCGAACCGGACGCTTGAGGAGCAGCTCTTGGCTGTCCAAGCGTGGTTGCAGCCGGCTCATCGGATGCTTCGCCGGCTCCAACGTGCCGGGGCGCAAGTGTTGGCCGCCCTCTGGCCCGGCGAGACGATCCCCCGCACCCCAAGCCGGACGGCCGACTGGCTAGAGGTCGCAGTCGGTCGCTTTGAAGCTTGGAAGGCGTCGGCGGCCCGCCTCGGAGCCGGGCGGGCGTTGGAGTTCGTTCGGGCTTGGTACCCAGGGCTGAGCCTAGACCAGCTGTGCACTTGGCGGATGGAGGCCAACACGGAGCAGGAGGAGGTGAGGCCGGCTATCGCCCAACGTGCTTCGACAATCGCCGAGTGCACCGACATCAGCGTTTTTGCACCCGAAATCGATGATGACGGTGTTGCCCAGCCGGAGGAGTGGTTCGGGCTGAACCCGGCGGTGGGCGAGGACTCGGCAGAGGAGATCGCCTCCAGCGACGAGGGCGAGGATGACGAAGATGAGGACGGCGAAGACGTCGAGCCGGCTGGTGGAAAAACCGGCTGACCTCAGGCCGATCGTGCCTCTAGCAATGAGGCGCGTGGAAGCGCGCCCTCTGCGGGAGGCGGTGACCAAGCCGAGGTTCGCCAGCCGGCCGCTCCTTCAGCCGGCACAACCGTCTCCGCCAACCAGCCCGGCTCGTCGGTTGCTCCGCCAGCTTGACCTGCCGTCCTTATTCTTCCTGCTTGTTGTCTTTTGAACAATCTTTATTAAGTTTTCGCAGTTCCACCCACTGGGGGTTTATCCAAACTATGTTGAATGCTAGCCTCTCGGAGGTCTTTTATGTAAATATTATTGTTTTCATGTTTGGTTTCCATTCGCGTATGCTTTTTATCCTTTGGCTTTTTCCTTTGCCGCCTTCCCTCTTTGGGGAGGCAAGTACTCGAGCTTTCTTGGATTGAAGTGTAGTGAATGGAAACCGGCCGGCCGGCTACTCTGGTAGCCAGTCGGCGGTGGGAGAAAAATCGGCTTTTGTTATATTAGTCCATTAGTCCCTAGTCGTTTTTTGTGTGGGCGCCCGTTCCTGCCTTTAACTCTTGCCAGCCGGACAGCCGTTCTTCGAACTGCGACTTTTGGCAAGAGAAAGCTTGGGAGCCAGCACACTACTTGTCTGACTGTGGGTAGGACTTCTAATATAACTCCAGTCGGCCAGTCCCCGAGCCGACTAGTCGAACCCGGTGCCGGACAGAATAAGTAAATGAAATGACAAGGTCATAAGCATGATACTTTTCATTCATAGATAAAAGATGGCAGTCCCCGAGCCCTCCTCAGGGGGCCTATTGTCTCGTACTTAGTACAAAAGTTAGCGTGATACATACTGCATTTCAGATGTAAAATCTTCGAAGGAGGTTGGCATTCCGTGGTCGTTCCGACTCCTTGCCGGAGTCGTCTCTCTTGCGTGCCTTCGGCTTCTGTGCGTCGATCAGGTAGTAGGAGTCGTTGCCTAGAGCTCTGCTGATGACGAAGGGGCCTTCCCAAGGGCCGAGAGCTTGTGCTGGCCAGCTGTTCGCTGGATCAGCCGGAGCACAAGATCGCCCTCTTGGAAAGATCTTGGCCTGACCTTCCGGTTGTGGTAGCGGCGCAAACCCTGCTGGTAGATGGCAGACCGGCTGAGGGCTAACAGCCGGCTTTCTCCCAGCAGGTCGATGCCGTCTTCTCGTGCTTCCTTGGCCTCTGCTTCCGTGTACATGGTTACTCGAGGCGAGTCGAACTCGATGTCAGTTGGGATGACCGCCTCGGCACCATACACAAGGAAGAAAGGGGTGAAGCCGGTTGACTTGTTTGGCGTAGTGCGCAGGCTCCAGAGGACTGCCGGCAGCTCATCGAGCCAACAGCCGGCTGAACGCTCCAGTGGTACGACCAGTTGGGGCTTGATGCCGGAGAGGATGAGGCCGTCGGCTCGCTCGACCTGGCCGTTTGACTACGGGTGGGCGACGGACGCTAAGTCCAGCCGGATACCTTGGGCTGCACAGAATCGTGCCAAGGCTCCTTTGGCAAAATTCGTGCCATTGTCGGTGATGATGCTGTGTGGCACGCCGTACCGAGTTGTTTTGTCTGCGATGAATGTCACAACAGTCGGCCCATTCAGCTTCTTGATCGGCTTTGCCCCAATCCACTTGGTGAATTTGTCCACGGCGACGAGCAAATGCGTCATGCCGCCGCTCGCCGTCTTGAATGGGACCACCATGTCCAGTCCCAAAACGGCGAAGGGCCAAGTGAGGGGAATGGTCTTGAGTGCCGAAGTCGGCATGTCTTGCTTGGAGCTGAAGAGTTGGCACCCCTTGCAATATTTAACTAATTCTTTGGCGTCATCCAAAGCAGTCGGCCAGAAGAAACCATGGCGGAAGGCTTTGGCGACAAGTGATCTTGAGGCCGCATGGTGGCCGCATTCTCCTTGGTGAATGTCTCTGAGGATTTCAATGCCCTTCTCTTGCTTGACGCACCGTTGGAGGACTCCAGTGACACTGCGCTTGGCGAGTTCTCTGTTGACGATTGTGTATGCTCCGGCTCGACGTTGGACTTGTCTTGCCTCTGTTTCGCCAGTCGGTAGATCTTGGTTTACTAGGAAGTTGAGGATGGACTGAGCCCATGACGGAGCCGCGACTTCTCGTACTGCCAATGTGGCTACTGCCACCAGGGTGGGTGGGCTGGGTGGTGAAATGCTGGAGTCGGCCGCCGGCTGTTGTGCTGGTGCAGTCCCCGGGCCGGCTACCACAGTCCCCGAGACGGGTGTGGCAGTCCCCGAGCCGGTTGCCGAAGTCCCCGGGCCGGCTACGGAAGTCTCGGGGTCGCCTGCTTGGTTCTTCGAGCCGGACCCGGCTGCGTCGGGGTCAGGCAGCACGAAGATGGAATCGGACTCTGGAGACGGCTTGATGGACGGCTTGAGGAGGCGTTGTAGAGCGACGCCGGTTGGTATTGCTTGCCAAGTGGAGCCTATTCGAGCCAGGGCATCTGCTGGCTCGTTGTCGGCTCGCGGTACGTGGAGGAACTCACATCCTTCAAAGTATCCGCTGAGTTGTTGAACCAGGAAGCGGTAGCTCGCCATATTTGCATCCTTGGCGTCCCAGTCGCCGGATGATTGCTGAACCACCAAGTCCGAGTCGCCATAACATAGGATCCGGAGAATGCCAAGTTCTTTGGCAAGCCAGAGCCCGTGTATGAGTGCCTCGTACTCGGCCACGTTGTTGGAGGCAGCAAAGTGAATCTGCAGCGTGTATCTGAGCTTGTCGCCTTTGGGAGAGGCAAGGACGACGCCGGCTCCCAAGCTGGTGCGCATCTTGGACCCGTCGAAGTGCATGCGCCAATGGGTGGAGTCGGGAGCCGGCGGCAGGTACTGGGTCTCGGCCCAGTCAACGAGGAAGTCGGCCAGGGCTTGGGACTTGATGGCAGTGAGGGGCTGGTAGAAGATTGTGTAAGGGGCCAGCTCGATGGCCCATTTCGCCACTCGGCCGGATGCGTCCCGGCTGCCTATGATCTCGGCCAGCGGGGCGGTGCATACAACCGTGACGGGATGCTCTTGAAAGTAGGGCTTCAGCTTCTTGGCGGTGAAGTACACGCCATAACACATCTTCTGGTAGTGCGGGTAGTTCTGCTTTGAAGCGGACAACACCTCGCTCAAATAATACACCGGCCTCTGGACCGGCTGGGCTCGGCCTTCTTCTGGGCGTTGGACTACGATGACGGTGCTGACCACCCGGCTGGTTGCGGCAATGTAAAGGAGCATGGGCTCTTTTTCAGTCGGCGCCGCTAGGACAGGCGGCGTGGCCAGCATCTTCTTCAGCTCGTGAAAAGCTTGGTCGGCCTGGTCGTTCCACTTGAAGTCAGTGCTCTTCTTCATGAGGCGGTAGAGGGGGAGAGCTTTCTCTCCGAGCCGGCTGATGAAGCGGTTCAGGGAGGCCAAGCATCCGGTGAACTTTTGGATGTCTCAAAGCTTGGTGGGGATCGCCATTCTCTCGATGGCCTTGATCTTCACCGGGTTGCATTCGATGCCGCATTCGGAGACCAGGAAGCCTAAGAGCTAGCCGGCTGGCACTCCGAACACGCATTTCTCGGGGTTGAGCTTGATTTGGAACCGGCGCAGGTTCTCAAACGTTTCCTTGAGGTCTCCCAGCAAAGTGCCGCGCTTCTCTGTCTTCACCACAATGTCGTCCACGTAGACGTGAGTGTTTCTGCCGAGTTGCTTGAGGAGGCACTTCTGCATGCAACGCTGAAAAGTAGCACCGACATTTCTCAAGCCGAATGTCATAGTATGGTAGCAGAAGGCTCCAAATGGCGTGATGAAGGCGGTCTTCAAGCAGTCGTTCGGATCCAGCTTTATCTGGTGATATCCTGAGTAAGCATCCAAGAAACTCAATAGCTCGCATCCGGCTGTGGAGTCTATCACTTGGTCAATCCTTGGCAGGGCAAAGGGATCTTTGGGGCAGGCCTTGTTGAGGCTTGTGTAGTCTATACACATGCGCCACTTGTTGTTCTTTTTTAGCACGAGGACCGGGTTGGCGAGCCACTCTGGAAAGAAAACTTCCATAATGAAGCCGGTTGCCAGAAGCCGGGCTATCTCCTCTCCCACAATCCTGCGTTTCTCCTCCGACAGTCGGCGAAGGGGTTGTTTGACTGGCTTTGCATCTTCTCAGACGTGTAGTTTGTGCTCGGCGAATTTCCTCAGAACACCCGGCATGTCCTTGGGGGACCATGCAAAGATGTCCCGATTCTCACGGAGGAAATCGGCGAGCTCGCCTTCCTATTTGGTGTTCAGGCCTGCCCCGATGATGGCAAACCTCTCTGGATGCTCGGGGTCAAGAGGTATCTTCTTCGTCTCCTTGGCCGGCTGGAAAGATCCTTGAGCATCATGCTCCTTGGGATCGGGGGACACGGCCGACTGCTTGCCGGCTATGGCCACGACTCGGTCCAACAACTTCTTTTCTTCGGCAATCACAAGGGACTCGGGCAGCCAGCTGCTGGCTGCTGCGCACTCAAAGGACTTCTTGTAATCGTCGGCTACGGTGATGACGCCTTTGGTGCTTGGTATCTTCATCTTGAGGTATGCATAGTGGGGAACTGCCATGAATTTGGCCAAGGCAGGTCGGCCAAGCAATGCATGGTAAGGGCTCTCCAGGTCCACCACTTCAAACCAGATCGCTTCCCGGCGGAAATGCTCCTTGTCCCCAAAAAGTACATCAATCTTGATCTTGCCGATGGGGGCGCAGGACAGGCTGGGTATGATGCCATGGAACACTGTTCGAGTAGGCATGAGCTGCTTCGTCTTGACATTTCGCTTCTCCAGGGTGTCACGGTACAGGATGTTGATTCTGCTCCCGCCGTCTATCAGCACGCAGGAGAAGCGGGTAGCGCGTCTGTCCATTGCGAGGGTGGCTTCCAGGACAACGCATAAGAGCCGGGAGACGACATCACCTCTGGATGGTTGGCCCGGCTCCAGCTGATGGGTTTTTCTGACCAATGCATGTGTCCGACGGGGTTGGCAGCAACCACGCTGACTTCCTGGTGCTCTCGGCATTTGTTGCGCCGGTCTTCGAGCGGGCTTGTAAAGATGATGTAGGTTGCTTGCTCGTCGGGGAATTCGTCGTGCACGGCTCCGACTGTGGGCCGAGCGGCCGGAGGCGGCGGAGCCGGAGGCGGCGGGCCGGCAGGCGGAGGCGGCGCGAGCCCCTCGCCTTTGGAGATTCGGGTGAGCCAATGGAACTTCCGGGTTGTGTGGTTGGACGGCTTCGCGCCGCTGTGGAACTTGCACGGGGCGTCGAGAGTTTGCTCGTAGGAGAAGGCCGGCTGCCAAGCCGGCCGGCCGCCCTTGGGTTTCTTGGGCGCGGGCCGCCCTTCGGGTGGCACGTCTTCAACTATGGCCACCTGCCGACTGGCGGGAGGCGGCGCGGGGCCCTTGCGCTTGTGGTCGTTCGGGTGTGTGCGTCGGCCGGAATCCCCAGCCGGTGTCTTGGGCGCCGGGTTGAGTACCTTTCCGGACGCGTCTACCTGGAGCTCGGTCTTCATTGAGGAGTCAGCGGTGGCATACTTGTCCGCTATGTCCAGAAGCTCGTCGAGGGTAGTCGGCTCGTCGCAGAGGAGCTTGTGCTTGAGGAGGGTGCCTTCTCGGCATCCGGCTGTGAAGTATTCTATGGCTTGCACCTCGTGCACCCCTTCGCAAGAATTGCGAAGCTCGGCCCAACGCGTGAGGTAGTCGCGAGTGGACTCGGCGGGGCCTTGTACGCACAAGGAGAGCTGTCTAGGCTTGGGAGCCCGCTTGTAGGTGCTGGTGAAGTTGCGGATGAAAGCTTCGGTGAAATCTAGCCAGCTGTTGATGCTAAGAGGCTTGAGGCTATTGAGCCAGGTCCGCGCCGTGCCTTGCAGCATGAGGGGCACGTACTTCACGGCAACGCGCCGGTTGCCGCTGGCTATGCTAACCGCCGTGGAGCAGTCGATCAACCAATCTTCCGGCTTCACGGAGCCGTTCTACTTGGGCGTGTCTCTTGGGAGCGAGAACCCTTTGGGGAAAGGCTCGTCGCGGATGTGGGGGCAGAAACAAGGCAGGCCGACATCGTCTTCTTCTTCCAGCGCCAGGGATCACGCCAGGCGGTCGATCCGATGGCGGGCATCGTTCTCGCCGACTCCTTCGCGGCAACCTAGTCGGCCGCTGAGAGTCGGGTGCGCCACTGGCGGCGGGGTGGGATACCTCTCTCCACGGGGTCAAGGCGGAGGCGGGTTGCCCCACCATTCCATGGCTCGGGGATGGCCGTCCGCGTCTCGCCCGATGGAGATTCGGGTTTGGCTTCGACTGGCAGCCGGCTCTTTCTCGCGCCACGCGCGGGTGTTCCTCGTAGTCGGTGTCCGGGACGTCGCGCCATGATCTCGGCGCGGGGGAGGGCTTCCCGTGCGGGCATCGGCTTCGTGCCGCCG
The DNA here is from genome assembly GCF_002162155.2 of Triticum dicoccoides. Classification (NCBI taxonomy): domain Eukaryota; kingdom Viridiplantae; phylum Streptophyta; class Magnoliopsida; order Poales; family Poaceae; genus Triticum; species Triticum dicoccoides. Next base: position 211,115,590 of record NC_041386.1, on the reverse strand, counting down.
TACGGCCGCGTCAATCAGTTGCTGGATGCGCCGGGTCATGTGGGGGAGGTCTTCGGCCTCCAAGCCGTCCAACTCGTCTACGGCCGCCTGGGCGGCACGCAAGTTCTCGAGCGGAGTGGCATAGACCGGGCGGTCAACTCCCAGCGTATCGGCGATGACGGTGCCGCTTTGCCTGACAAGGCCAGCCCGGCTTGGCCCGCCCGGGGCCGGCGTGCCGAAGGCGGCACGGTCAGCTTCGCGCTGGTAGGCCTCAGTGAGGCATCTCACGGAAGCCAGCCTCCGGCCCTCTGCGAGGAGGGCGAGGCGGCGTGCCTCCAGTGCTTCGTCGTCGGCATTAGCCGGGAGGGGGGTGGACAAGTCGTGGGCCGCCGCGTGCGGGGCGTCGTGGGTGCTCTCGTCGGCCGGGCCGCCGTGGCCGACAACCATCACTTCGGTGGTGACAACATCGCAGCCGTCGGCTCGAGGAAGCGGGTCGTTGTAGATCGTGACGTTGGTGGGGAAGGTGTCGTGGGAGGCCGTGTCGGAGTCGACAGGCATCGGGTCGGTGGAGCCAACCGACTCCAGATCCACAGCGGGCTCGCTGGAGACATGGAGCTGGCCGAGGAGGTTGGTGAGGTGGTTGGTGCCCGCTTCAGAGGCGAGCTCGTCGGAGGTGAGGGTTTCGTCGAGGAGACCGGCGAGGCTGCTCGCCGTGCAGACGTTGGTGACGCCTTGCAGCACGTCGTGGCAAGCGCCATCAGGCGTGCCAGGCTGGCTACGCTCACGGGGGAGGAAGAGGGTTCCCGTCCAGAACAAGTCTCCGGACGACGGTGCACCTGGCCCCACGGTGGGCGCCAAATGTCGGGTGGTAGGTGCGACATATGCCAACGGGTGGCTTATCATTGTGGGAGCCTGTAAGACATCGCCGGTGCCTGGAAACGGGATGAGGCGAAGACATGCACGCTGGCGAATCTTACCCAGCTTCGGGGCTCTCCGTGGAGATAACACCCCTAATGCTGCTCTGCGGGGTCTCCGCATGATCACTAGATGGACAAGTAGCTACACAATGCTCCTTGAGCTGTTCGGTGGGAGGAGGAAGAAGGGCACGGCTAGCTTGCTTCTTCTCCTTGTGTGGTGTCTAGAACTAGCAGGGGGGCGAACCCTTTACGTGGGTGCCCCGGGGGGTTTATATAGGCCTACCCCCCGGGGGTACAATGGTAATCCGACTGGGCGCGGGGCCCAGCCGTCTGTGACTGCGCTCGCCGGCTGGTGGGTCCCGCCGGCAACCAACTCCTTGGCAACAGGCAGGCCCCACTGCCAAGGGTCTTGTCGATGGTTGGTTACTGTTGCCTCAACCTGATGACGAGGGCTTCGTCGAGGTAAGCGTGGCTACAGTGCCGCCGTCCGGCGGGCGATTACTGTAGCCTTACTGCGTCTTGTCTCCTTAATGGAGCGTCCTCTTCGAGGGGGGAAGCGAGCCGGCTGCGGGGAGCCGGCCCTGCCTCGGGCTGACTGGGGGAGGCCTGGCAGCCTTCGGGCGTCTCTCTGTCCAAAGGGGCCCACCGCCCATGGGCCATATTGGCGGCCCGTCGTGGGTGACATCAGGGTCAACATGGCAACAGTGCCGCGCCGGATGGGTCATGGCCACTCCGTACGGCGCACTGTGCCAAGCGTGTGCCACGACCGGTTTTCCCGGGGAATAAATTTCCAGAAAAGACCGTCGTGCTCATCAGCCCCAGGATTACTGTTAGCTGATGAGGCTCCAACTTGATACAGAAATTCCAAGCAAACTACAAAATATGTAGTACAAGACCATTCTGGCCTGTGAGCACAACGAATGGTTTCTAGTGGTTGATGGCGGAAGCGGGTTGTGAAACATCAGTGTCTATGGGACTCCATTTCCCACGGGAACAGCTGACCAGGTTAATTCCTATCTTCGCGAGGCTGCTATCTCCATTGTGTGGGTTCCGGGGCTGGCATCGCGTCGCTCCTCTCCGTGCAAGAAAATCTGGCCAAGACAATAGCCAGGGACAAGCCAGTGAGTACTTTGAATGTACTCGCAAACATTATGAACACAGGTATAATATAACTATGATGTGCTGGAAACATTTTATGCTCATGACGTCAGTCGAAAATATTAAATAAATTTCTGATGCGTGCCTGCGGTTATTTATAAAATTGCAATAACATAGTAGTATTAAAATTTATGAAAACGAATAACCAGCAATGCCACAGTCGGGCGTCTTAGCGACACCACATAAAGGGCTTAAAAAGAAATGCCACAGTCGGGCGTCTGAGCGACACCACAAAAAGGGCTTTAAAAGAAATGCCACAGTTGGGTGTCTGAGCGACACCACATAAAGGGCTTTAAAAGAAATGCCACAGTCGGGCGTCTGAGCGACACCACAAAAAGGGCTTTAAAAGATATGCCGCAGTCGGGCGTTTGAGCGACACCACAT
>NC_041386.1:211104759-211112983 GCF_002162155.2 Triticum dicoccoides | reverse complement strand
AAGGGCTTTAAAAGAAATGCCACAGTCGGGCGTCTGAGCGACACCACATAAAGGGCTTTAAAAGAAATGCCACAGTCGGGCGTCTGAGCGACACCACAAAAAGGGCTTTAAAAGAAATGCCGCAGTCGGGCGTCTGAGCGACACCACATAAAGGGCTTTAAGAGAAATGCCACAGTCGGGCGTCTAAGCGACACCACATAAAGGGCCTTAAAAGAAACAATCATAATGAATATCCCGGAGGTAGAACCATCCCAGAGATACTCGGTAATAACAATAATATCACGGGTTAGTCAACAATAATAATAATCATAGATATCACAAGTCACGAGTAGTAATTCCACTTTCTGGTTAACCGTTTCACCTCCGAAGACCGACACTAAGACCGACACCTGACCCATCCCAGACTGTAATCCTTAACCATGGACACGGCTATTCGAATAGGTTTATTCTCTGCAGAGGGTGTACTCTTTACCCACGAGTAACGGATTTCTTTAGTCCATCGGGACTAATTCCATCTACGGTCTTTTTGTTGAAAACACACCTAACTTGCACACACCAGCTTAACTCACACGTGTCTGGAATCACCCACGACACCTGTTAAGCAACTCTAAGTGGGGAGGCTACAACCTCGCGTAGCATGGGATCAAACTTATATCGCGCGCTCTAAGGGGTGGCCTCCCCTCTCGGTCCCAACCGGAAACACCCATGCCCCCGGACCAGGTGGCCTGCCTACCAGCTACAACCGGTATCATCCACCATGGCCTCTCTGTACTGTGTGTGCTAGAAAGAGGTTGACAACTTACTGAACCGTACTCTACTTGCTGTAGAGACGAGTGGTAGTACGAAACAAGTATGGGGGTTACTGGAACAAGACTCGATCTACGGTCGACTCAGGAGGTTTAAGTATTCCCTGCATGATTAGTAGAACGAATATATTTCAACCAATACAATCAACACTCATTATATCTTACCATGCCGTACCGGACATAACCGTCCCGACGGTGACCGGCGACAAACTCATGCCTACCCAAGGCAGGGGTTTCTCCCGGTTCCTACCGGTATGCATGCAAGGCACATGAGGATGATTATCATCACAAGTGTGTTCATTTCCAACAGCATGGAAATCAATAACATGCACCCATGCATATGATCATATCACATGAAATAACAAGTCCTTCGAAATGCGGTGGTGTTATAAATGCATCAATGATCACACCAAAAATATTATGCCGGGATTCAGAATGCTTGCCTTCAATGTGTGGAAAGGCAGGGTGCTCTCCAAACTTTTGAAAGTTTTCTTCTCTCTCCCCAAAATCCTATTTGAAAATATATTTGAATTAACACACAAAATAAAAACAGCACCAAAAGTTGTTCTGAATTTTTTTCAAATAAATCTTAAAATAAACTAGACCAAATTTGAGGAAGGTAGGAAAAAGAATCAACTCATTTGGAGTTATATTTAAAAAGTTATAGCCAGTCAAAGTTCTGGTCAAAATCTGTTTTTAAATTAAAACAGAAAAGAAAACGTTTTGAAGAGATTACGCTTTTGCGCAAAGAAGACGTATTACGGGTATGACGCCTCCACTTAACCACGCAGATAGGCACGGGTCGCTGACAGTGGGTCCAGAGGGCCCACTGGTCAGGTTTGACCAGTCTATCCCTCCCTCCTCTTCCTCTGCCCGAACGGAGGCGAGGCAACGGCGATCGCCGCCGGCGAACGGTGGCTCCCTGCGGGTTCCAGAGGGTCTGGATGGATCCGCGAGACTGCGGCGGTCTTCTCGGTGGTCGCTGGGTCGACAGGGGTGGAAGAAGTCGTCGGCGGTGAGCTTCGCGGCGGAGGGAGCTTCAGGAGCAAAGTGATTTGTTGGCGACGATGGCTCCCGATCAAAATTAAGTAGGGGGTTGGGTTCACAGGAGGATGAGGAAGTTCCTGGCGAAGAGAACGGAGAGGGGGAGGTGCTGGAGGTGCCGGATTGGCCGGGGCGGTGGCGGCGGCAGGAGTTGCCGGAGATGAGGAAGGAGGCCCCCCCGGGTCGAATGCGAGGCAGGGGAGCGCCATGGGGGTAGCAAGAGATCGCGTGCGTGCTCAGAGGGGCTCGGGGTGTCCATTTATAGTGCGACGAGGTCGGTTCCGCGGCGGTGGATAAGGGCGGCCGGCGAACCGCCGTTCTGTAGCTGCAGGGGAACGTGGCGGCGACGAGAGCTAGGCGACACCCTTATGGATGAGCTCGCACTGCTCCAGGGGCCAGGTGGCGAGCGGGCGAGGCTTGGGCGGCGCTGCCCGTGGCAGAGGCGCACTGCCGACGCTGGAGTGCCGCCAAGAACGCCCTGGCGGCGGCGCTGTAGCGTGCCAGGGTGGTTTGGTGCGATGCTGCGAGGCGGGGAGTGCGTGGCGAGGTGCTGCCGTGGGGGCCAAAGCCAGGGGGGCCAGCGTGTCGGCTCGGGCGTGTGGCTGCAATACGCGCGCTCTGGGCGCGGCCAGAGCACGCACGGGAGATGTTCGACACAATGCCGCAGCATGCTACAGGTCGCAGGTGAGGGTGGGGTTTACCAGATCGAGGTTAGGAGCAACGGGGAGTCTAGTGGACATGCTAGTTTGATCAAAGGTGCAAGTTCACAGTGCAATGCCAAAACTTATGTCAAAACTGGTCATGCTCTCCAGGTGTTTGACAAAATGCCACAGGCACTTAGGCAAGTCTTGGAGTGGCCAAAAACTCCAGATGGGGGTCTCTGTGGATGAAATAGAGGGCGGTGATGTTAGTTGGTGAAATGCACAAACTTGTTAGTGCAAGTTTTGCAAAACTACAATTCTGGACAGGAAATAAATGACATTATTTCATGAACCAAAATTAATCTAATGGGTGCATGCTCCTGGATTTAAGGGTTTAACATGGAGGACTACAAGTAGGAGAAATAACCATGGATATAGGAGCAACTAAAATGGGTGTTGATGTACAAACCATCAAATTGGACCAGAATGGAAAAGAGGTTGGTACACTCAATATTTTCAAAGAACAACCCTGGATTTTTGCACAAAGTGGAATAATAGGCTCCTACTGACCTCCCTTAATTTTGGTAGAAGTTTTAAAGAAATATTTAAATAGGTTGTAGTGCAAAATGCACTCTGGATCAGAGAAGAAAAATTGAGTGCAGGGCTCAAAATATTTCATGAATGAAATATATTTTTGCATAAAAGTGATTTAAAAACATCACCTGACATCTCCAAATTTTTGTGGAAATATTAAGTGAATCTATCAAATGGTTGTAGTTCAAATATGGCCATTTAACCTTGAAAAACTATTTTCAAGAAAGTAAAGATCAAGCAATTAATTTAGTTAATTAGTTATACTGATAAAAGGAAAGTTTTTCTTGAGAGGTTAAACAAGTCCAATAACATATTTGAAAAGTTTTCTCTTTGGGAAAAACTCATCATAACAGGGAAGGAAATGAGTTAAAATCAAAATGGAGCTCAGAAATCCAAAGTTTTAATTCCTGGCAAAATTTTAACTTAATAAAACAAGGCCAAATTTTTGGGGTGTCACAATACTATCCCCCTTAAGAAAAATCTGGTCCTCGAGATTTGCTAAAAGCGGTGTTAAGAAAATATTTACGCAGTAATGATGTGGCTACAGTGTGAGGGCAATAAGTGGTGAAAAACCACAGTGTGAAAACTGGTGCCGCGTGGAAAAGTCTATGGTTCGGAACAAAATCGGGTGATTTCTACGCTGGATAAAAATTTAGAATAACCTAAATTTAAATATACGCTGGTCGTACCCGAGAGCACAGTGCTCTCTCTGGCCGACAGGTGGACCCAGGGTCCACTGTCAGTCTCCTCTTCTCCCTCTGGCTCTTCCTTCTACCTCTTCTCTCCCGCGCGCTTTCTCCACCAGCGACGCCTAGTGTGTAGGGCATCTAGGCCGTACCGTGGTAGTGCGCAGCGTGCTAGCTGCCGGTGCAGCGTGCACTCACCTCGCGGGCCAGCGCGCTGTCGGTACTGCTCGCGGATTCGACTCCGAACACTGGCGATCGGCGACGAGCGGCATTGGTGGACTTCGCCCACCGTACACCGAGCTCGAGCTATAAAAACGGCCGGGGTGACTCTCTCTTCTTCCTCACATCTGGCCTCACTTCTCCTCTTCCTTCTTTCTCCATTACTGCTTACAGAAGCTTGGGTGAGGCTCTAATGGCGGAGGCGATGCCGGACTGGTTTGTGATCCTGATATGCGGAGGGCTGGCGACACTGCTGGGGCTCTCTGTGCTCCTGTGCGCGATGATCTTCGATGAGTATCGCGACGCTGCGGCTCGGGTGTTGGCTTTCCGCGGTGGTGGTGATCATGAGGAGTAGATGGAGTGTGTCGGGTGCTAACTGTCGTTAGGGGGGTGATTAGCTGGATGTAACACCGTTGCAAAGTTTTGCAAACAGTGTATGTGTCTGAATGATTATGGTTGTGAGTCTGCTGTGTGGTGCTGTGTGAAATTAATTAATCCATGTCGTGAGAAGGGGCAGGTGTAGCAACTCAGGGAAAAGAAATCTCGCTCCAGGATTTCGCGAGGGAAAAACAGTTAATTTAAAGGAGCATAAACCACAACAAAAAACTACACACATTAGCAGAAGCCAAATAATTGACTCGCCGTACAAACTCAGGGTATCACGCATAAGTCACACACATAAATAAATGCTGCAAAGAACAAATACAGTAGTGACGTCTAAAATGAAATTGGTAACTGGGCGGAGTCCTGATAAAATGTCTCTGGTAAAGGAATACATTCTTCTTCAATTGGAGGCAGTGGATTGACCAGTCGATGTATGCGTCTCTCCGTGTTGGGTCTTAGTGGTCTACCGATGGCAATCTGAGGATTTAAACCTGCGAGGCTCTGGAGATAATCCATCACTCGCTGGTTTAAATGCTCTTGAGCAATGATGTACTGGATAAGGTTGGCCAGAACTGGGTCTCTCCCAATACGTCCACCGGGAAAAGATGTTACTTCTCCGGGTGTTGCACGGCTCGGAAAGTAATAATATCCTCGTTCGCGGGCACAGGGTACTGCGGATCGAAGACGAGCAATCGCTTCTTTCGCAGCAGCCTCTATGGCCAGGTGTGGGGTTGGCATAGATTTCCCCATGAAGGAAATTTCTGTTGGATCTTGGTTGGGGTCTACAGGAGGAATGTGTACTGCTGCCCAATATTCCGAGGTGGATGGGGTGATCCTCGATTTGAACAGCTCGTACTGGGGTGGCTGGGTAGAACCCATGGTACTGCGGGTAAAATCCCACAATATTTTGACAAAGCTACCTGGGGTTGCATCTGGGGTTCTCAGATGAATGCTGGGGCTCGGCATGACAGGAAAAAGCGTGAGTGTGGTGCACAAGGTGAGGGTTGCTGGGTAAGGGCACAAGAAGGCCTTTATATAGCAATGGAGCTGGATCATTTTTACCGTGGTGAAAGGTAATAAATTTGCCAGCTTAGCTCCAAAGGTCGGGTCAGTGTCAGAGATACACATATCTCATAAAGAGACGTGTTACTGTGGTTGTCGTCGGGTTGGTTTTGGTAGTTGTGCCCGGAAAAATATGCAGCTATGCGCTGACCAAATATGCAAGGCTACTATTAAGACAGAGGCACAACGACAGGCTGCGTTAATATACACGGTCGCGTGATTACAAAGCGAGGATACATTGAAACTTGGTGCTACTCATACGGCTTAGTCTACCTCGTTTATGCCTAAACGGGCGTGCCTGGTGGATGTCGAGGCTTCTCCACGTGTCTCTCTGCCGGGATTAGTCGGAGATGGCGGGGGAACTGCGGGGTCGGGGTAGTGATGATGACCATCGCGGGGATTGTTGGACACAACCCCGTTGGAGTGTGCTCCCAAAATGCGACGAAGCACCTCTGGGGTTATCGCAGCACCTTGGCCGATGGCTGGAGCAGATCTTGGGGTCTCGATCGGTTGTCCAAACAGCACGACGGGGTTGTCGGCGTTGGGCTCGTTTTCTCCTCTCGCCGGGGCTCGACGAACCAGCTCTCCACGAGCTGCGATTAGATCAATGGTGATCTGGTCGAACAATGCCTCTAGTGCACTTACATAGCGCACTAGGTGCAACAATGCGGGGTCCGTCTCGTGATCTCCGTTGGCAACTTGGGGTGGTCTACCATACCCTTCACGCCTGGGTAGTAGTGGAACGAGCGACAGTTAACTCTGGGCGACAAGTGCCTGAGATGAACTATAGCCTCTCGAGCGGCTAGCTGGATGGCTTGTGGCTCAAAGGAAGTTGTCCTTCCAGTGAACCTGTAGGGGCGATCGGGTGCTAGACCCCTACCGTAGATGTGCACAGTGGCCCAGAATTGACGGTCTTCACCGCTCATGGGTCCTTGATACACAACATATTCTGGTGGCTCCTCTAACGCGTAGGCACGACGGGTGAGGTTTGCGAGGATGGTCACAAAACCTCCAAGGTTGGTTGCTGTGGTTTCATTGTGCACGACAGGGCCAGGCATTGTGGCTCGGTTTGGGGTAGCGGCTGTGTTGTGCTAGTTTGGTGCTAGCGTCCCCTTTTTATAAGAAAAAGGGGACGGAGTCTTCCTTCGCACGCTTGCGAGAAAGGACTATTTAGGGGCCGGTCACTGGCGCATGAGCGACAGGTTAGGTTGATAGGTTGGGCACCGACTGCCAAAAGGTGTTGGGTCACTGTGTGGCTATCTTGCACGAGAAGCTTGGCTGGGTTTGGCTAAGGTCTAGTGGGTTGGTTTGCCTAAGTTTATTGACCTGGCTAAGATAGGATTAGCCAATGGTCAGCCTGGCTCTGATACCAAGCCTGTCACGACCGGTTTTCCCGGGGAATAAATTTCCAGAAAAGACCGTCGTGCTCATTAGCCCCAGGATTACTGTTAGCTGATGAGGCTCCAACTTGATATAGAAATTCCAAGCAAAATACAAAATATGTAGTACAAGACCATTCTGGCCTGTGAGCACAACGAATGGTTTCTAGTGGTTGATGGCGGAAGCGGGTTGTGAAACATCAGTGCCTATGGGACTCCATTTCCCACGGGAACAGCTGACCAGGTTAATTCCTATCTTCGCGAGGCTGCTATCTCCATTGTGTGGGTTCCGGGGCTGGCATCGCGTCGCTCCTCTCCGTGCAAGAAAATCTGGCCAAGACAATAGCCAGGGACAAGCCAGTGAGTACTTTGAATGTACTCGCAAACATTATGAACACGGGTATAATATAACTATGATGTGCTGAAAACATTTTATGCTCATGACGTCAGTCGAAAATAGTAAATAAATTTCTGATGCGTGCCTGCGGTTATTTATAAAATTGCAATAACATAGTAGTATTAAAATTTATGAAAACGAATAACCAGCAATGCCACAGTCGGGCGTCTTAGCAACACCACATAAAGGGCTTAAAAAGAAATGCCACAGTCGGGCGTCTGAGCGACACCACAAAAAGGGCTTTAAAAGAAATGCCACAGTCGGGTGTCCGAGCGACACCACATAAAGGGCTTTAAAAGAAATGCCACAGTCGGGCGTCTGAGCGACACCACATAAAGGGCTTTAAAAGAAATGCCACAGTCGGGCGTCTGAGCGACACCACAAAAAGGGCTTTAAAAGAAATGCCGCAGTCGGGCGTCTGAGCGACACCACATAAAGGGCTTTAAGAGAAATGCCACAGTCGGGCGTCTAAGCGACACCACATAAAGGGCCTTAAAAGAAACAATCATAATGAATATCCCGGAGGTAGAACCATCCCAGAGATACTCGGTAATAACAATAATATCACGGGTTAGTCAACAATAATAATAATCATAGATATCACAAGTCACGAGTAGTAATTCCACTTTCTGGTTAACCGTTTCACCTCCGAAGACCGACACTAAGACCGACACCTGACCCATCCCAGACTGTAATCCTTAACCATGGACACGGCTATTCGAATAGGTTTATTCTCTGCAGAGGGTGTACTCTTTACCCACGAGTAACGGATTTCTTTAGTCCATCGGGACTAATTCCATCTACGGTCTTTTTGTTGAAAACACACCTAACTTGCACACACCAGCTTAACTCACACGTGTCTGGAATCACCCACGACACCTGTTAAGCAACTCTAAGTGGGGAGGCTACAACCTCGCGTAGCATGGGATCAAACTTATATCGCGCGCTCTAAGGGGTGGCCTCCCCTCTCGGTCCCAACCGGAAACACCCATGCCCCCGGACCAGGTGGCCT
>NC_041386.1:211095331-211104749 GCF_002162155.2 Triticum dicoccoides | reverse complement strand
GGGCGTCTGAGCGACACCACATAAAGGGCTTTAAAAGAAATGCCACAGTCGGGCGTCTGAGCGACACCACAAAAAGGGCTTTAAAAGAAATGCCGCAGTCGGGCGTCTGAGCGACACCACATAAAGGGCTTTAAAAGAAATGCCACAGTCGGGCGTCTGAGCGACCCCACATAAAGGGCCTTAAAAGAAACAATCATAATGAATATCCCGGAGCTAGAACCATCCCAGAGATACTCGGTAATAACAATAATATCACGGGTTAGTCAACAATAATAATAATCATAGATATCACAAGTCACGAGTAGTAATTCCACTTTCTGGTTAACCGTTTCACCTCCAAAGACCGACACTAAGACCGACACCTGACCCATCCCAGACTGTAATCCTTAACCATGGACACGGCTATTCGAATAGGTTTATTCTCTGCAGAGGGTGTACTCTTTACCCACGAGTAACGGATTTCTTTAGTCCATCGGGACTAATTCCATCTACGGTCTTTTTGTTGAAAACACACCTAACTTGCACACACCAGCTTAACTCACACGTGTCTGGAATCACCCACGACACCTGTTAAGCAACTCTAAGTGGGGAGGCTACAACCTCGTGTAGCATGGGATTAAACTTATATCGCGCGCTCTAAGGGGTGGCCTCCCCTCTCGGTCCCAACCGGAAACACCCATGCCCCCGGACCAGGTGGCCTGCCTACCAGCTACAACCGGTATCATCCACCATGGCCTCTCTGTACTGTGTGTGCTAGAAAGAGGTTGACAACTTACTGAACCTTACTCTACTTGCTGTAGAGACGAGTGGTAGTACGAAACAAGTATGGGGGTTACTGGAACAAGACTCGATCTTCGGTCGACTCAGGAGGTTTAAGTATTCCCTGCATGATTAGTATAACGAATATATTTCAACCAATACAATCAACACTCATTATATCTTACCATGCCGTACCGGACATAACCGTCCCGACGGTGACCGGCGACAAACTCATGCCTACCCAAGGCAGGGGTTTCTCCCGGTTCCTACCGGTATGCATGCAAGGCACATGAGGATGATTATCATCACAAGTGTGTTCATTTCCAACAGCATGGAAATCAATAACATGCACCCATGCATATGATCATATCACATGAAATAACAAGTCCTTCGAAATGCGGTGGTGTTATAAATGCATCAATGATCACACCAAAAATATTATGCCGGGATTCAGAATGCTTGCCTTCAATGTGTGGAAAGGCAGGGTGCTCTCCAAACTTTTGAAAGTTTTCTTCTCTCTCCCCAAAATCCTATTTGAAAATATATTTGAATTAACACACAAAATAAAAACAGCACCAAAAGTTGTTCTGAAATTTTTTCAAATAAATCTTAAAATAAACTAGACCAAATTTGAGGAAGGTAGGAAAAAGAATCAACTCATTTGGAGTTATATTTAAAAAGTTATAGCCAGTCAAAGTTCTGGTCAAAATCTGTTTTTAAATTAAAACAGAAAAGAAAATGTTTTGAAGAGATTACGCTTTTGCGCAAAGAAGACGTATTACGGGTATGACGCCTCCACTTAACCACGCGGACAGGCACGGGTCACTGACAGTGGGTCCAGAGGGCCCACTGGTCAGGTTTGACCAGTCTATCCCTCCCTCCTCTTCCTCTGCCCGAACGGAGGCGAGGCAACGGCGATCGCCGCCGGCGAATGGTGGCTCCCCGCGGGTTCCAGAGGGTCTGGATGGATCCGCAAGACTGCGGCAGTCTTCTCGGTGGTCGCTGGGTCGACAGGGGTGGAAGAAGTCGTCGGCGGTGAGCTTCGCGGCGGAGGGAGCTTCGGGAGCAAAGTGATTTGTTGGCGACGATGGCTCCCGATCAAAATTAAGTAGGGGGTTGGGTTCACAGGAGGATGAGGAAGTTCCTGGCGAAGAGAACGGAGAGGGCGAGGTGCTGGAGGTGCCGGATTGGCCGGGGCGGTGGCGGCGGCAGGAGTTGCCGGAGATGAGGAAGGAGGCCTCCCCGGGTCGAATGCGAGGCAGGGGAGCGCCATGGGGGTAGCAAGAGATCGCGTGCGTGCTCAGAGGGGCTCGGGGTGTCCATTTATAGTGCGACGAGGTCGGTTCCGCGGCGGTGGATAAGGGCGGCCGGCGAACCGCCGTTCTGTAGCTGCAGGGGAACGTGGCGACGACGAGAGCTAGGCGACACACTTGTGGATGAGCTCGCACTGCTCCAGGGGCCAGGTGGCGAGCGGGCGAGGCTTGGGCGGCGCTGCCCGTGGCAGAGGCGCACTGCCGACGCCGGAGTGCCACCAAGAACGCCCTGGCGGCGGCGCTGTAGCGTGCCAGGGTGGTTTGGCGCGATGCTGCGAGGCGGGGAGTGCGTGGCGAGGTGCTGCCGTGGGGGCCAAAGCCAGGGGGCCAGCGTGTCGGCTCGGGCGTGTGGCTGCAATACGCGTGCTCTGGGCGCGGCCAGAGCACGCACGGGAGATGTTCGACACAATGCCGTGGCATGCTACAGGTCGCAGGTGAGGGTGGGGTTTACCAGATCGAGGTTAGGAGCAACGGGGAGTCTAGTGGACATGCTAGTTTGATCAAAGGTGCAAGTTCACAGTGCAATGCCAAAACTTATGTCAAAACTGGTCATGCTCTCCAGGTGTTTGACAAAATGCCACAGGCACTTAGGCAAGTCTTGGAGTGGCCAAAAACTCCAGATGGGGGTCTCTGTGGATGAAAGAGAGGGTGGTGATGTTAGTTGGTGAAATGCACAAACTTGTTAGTGCAAGTTTTGCAAAACTACAATTCTGGACAGGAAATAAATGACATTATTTCATGAACCAAAATTAATCTAATGGGTGCATGCTCCTGGATTTAAGGGTTTAACATGGAGGACTACAAGTAGGAGAAATAACCATGGATATAGGAGCAACTAAAATGGGTGTTGATGTACAAACCATCAAATTGGACCAGAATGGAAAAGAGGTTGGTACACTCAATATTTTCAAAGAACAACCCTGGATTTTTGCACAAAGTGGAATAATAGGCTCCTACTGACCTCCCTTAATTTTGGTAGAAGTTTTAAAGAAATATTTAAATAGGTTGTAGTGCAAAATGCACTCTGGACCAGAGAAGAAAAATTGAGTGCAGGGCTCAAAATATTTCATGAATGAAATATATTTTTGCATAAAAGTGATTTAAAAACATCACCTGACATCTCCAAATTTTCGTGGAAATATTAAGTGAATCTATCAAATGGTTGTAGTTCAAATATGGCCATTTAACCTTGAAAAACTATTTTCAAGAAAGTAAAGATCAAGCAATTAATTTAGTTAATTAGTTATACTGATAAAAGGAAAGTTTTTCTTGAGAGGTTAAACAAGTCCAATAACATATTTGAAAAGTTTTCTCTTTGGGAAAAACTCATCATAACAGGGAAGGAAATGAGTTAAAATCAAAATGGAGCTCAGAAATCCAAAGTTTTAATTCCTGGCAAAATTTTAACTTAATAAAACAAGGCCAAATTTTTGGGGTGTCACAGCGTGCTCCGGGATTCGGGGTGGCAGGCTTTACTGTAGCCACGCCCCGTCTCATCGCCGCTAGGTGGATGCAAACTTTGAGGGTACGGTCTCGGCCGCTCTATGGGAGCTGGCTTCTCGGAGTCGGCCTTCTCGCGGCCGGCTTCTCGTAGTCGGCCCTCCCATGGCTTTCTTCATGAGGGCTAAAGTTGGGCCGCCTTCCGAAAGCCGGCTTGGGTGACAGCCAGCAAGGGGAAGGCGGCCCCATGTCTTGGATTCCTGAGAGCCGGACGGGCTCGTAATTTTTTAGAAGGGCCAGGGGAAGCCGACTAGGCTACCCATGGCTATTTACTCCGACAGCGAGCAGCTGCCCTGCTCCCACAGTCTCCTACCCCTCAGGAGGAGGGCGCAGGGGGCTGCAGGAGAGGGGCCGAGATCCGACATCACCACCGCGGCATTCGGAGCAAGGTTTACTCAGGAGGTAGGCCCTCTGCTGGCGAGGTGCCTCAGGGCCTGCCCCTGGCGGAGGACCCGTGGCCGTCGAGGGAACCGCTGGCGACCGCTCTACCCCATCGGCGGCGTCCTAGTTTCCGCTCATCGTTGATGGCACTAGAGTGTGGCGCAAGGCGGGGCCCTCGTCTGGCGATATGAAGCAAGGCCGGTACCTGTGAAGAAGGCCCAGTGCCTGTGAAGCTCGCCGCCCCATGACACTCTCACGTAATAATGAGTGGGGCTGTACACGCCCCAGAGTCTCAAGGGTGCCGGCCTCAGGCCCTGGGGCTCCCTCCCACGCCCAGTGGCAGCACTTAGCTCCGCGCTGGTGAGAAGACGTCCAAGACTAGATTAGGTGCCGGACGCGGCCTTTTGTCTACTTTCGTTGCTTTGGTTGTCACTTTCCCCCGCTGGATTTAAGTTGGATTCGAATTTGAGATTTGCGTGTGTTCGGGGAAGGGGTGCTTAGTCTCGCTCGAGCAATTTCTCGCGTTTTGATTACCACTTCGCCTCAGCTGCCTCCCCTCGTGGGCCCCTCGCGAGCTGGGTCAGGCCTAGCTTGCGCGCAGCCCAGACTGCCGCTGCCGCGTCCTCTCAGGAGGTTTTTTTTACTGCAGATCCTATGGATTCGATCAGGGAACACTCAGGACACCACAGCCTCCCACAGGCTACCTTAGGGCCCGCACGCGACAAAGGTAAACTAGCCGACCAGTGCGTCGCTTAAGCCAACCACTTGGCGTGGGAGCATGGGCAATGTAACGTCTACTAATACGATGGACACAAGTTTTACATGAGGGGCTCCCCCTCCAAAATGTTCTCACAGCCATCAGGCCAAAACCTGAGTTCTGTTCATGCAGGGTAAGGAAATAGGAACGATGCATGATCAGTAGGATAAATCCCCCAATGCGTCCTCAGGAGCACCACCCGAACTGTTGCTGGCATCGCTGAACTCGCCATCGTTGTCTGCATCGCCGTCAGCGGCGTCAGGGCCGTTCACCACACCGCCCTCGTCGGCAGCCATGATCACGCTGTCGTTGTCTGAAGCGAAGGCCCTGACAAGAGCATCCACATTGTCTTCCACCCAGTGCGCCAGGTCGTCTCGGACGGCCTGGGGAATTGGGGCGATGGCAGCGTCGAAATCGAAGTGGGGATCCATGTTCCGGAGATGGCTGAAGACGCGAGAAAAGGCGCGCCCGAGCAGGGCGTGGCTCCTCTCCTCCACCAACCTGTCGGCCCTGACCGACCGCGCCTCCAGCTGCGTCACCATGTCGGTGAAGAACAGAAGGTTGCCGGCGTAGTTGACTGCGTGCGGCTCGCCAACAGCCGCCTCGCAGATGTTGCCCAAGGTTGTGTTGGCTCTCTCCCGGAGCGTGGTGAGCATGGGGCCGTGCTCATGCTCCAGGATCCGCCACTGACGTATCTCGTCCGCATTCTGGCGCGCGACGACCTCAGCCTCCTCCACCCGCTGGCGAAGAAGGAGCACCTCGGCCTGGGAGGTGGTTGACTCCCCTTGCGCTACCTCAAGGGCGGCCCGAAAAGCATCGGCCCGCCACGTCACTTCCTCCAGCTTGGCCCTCAAGGCAGCAGTCCTACCTTCAGCCTCGGCATGGATCAACCCCAGCCTCTCCTTGAACTCGTGCTCGAGGTTCAAGCGCGCCATCGCCACCCGACGTCCGACCTCCTCCAGGACACGGGCTTCTCGTGCAGCAACATCATCCTCCGCCTGCGTCACCAAGCGCTCCCTCGTCTCCAGACGCTCGTACTCGTGGGTACGTTTGGCAGCTTCCAGCATCAGCGCCTCCTCACGCTTCTGGAGCTCTGCTGGGTCGCCAGAGGCCACCTTCATCGACGCGAGGGCTGCCTCGCGCAGCTCCACTTGCTCCTCCAATGAGTGGCACCAGGCCAGGAGCTCCCGAGCCTGCTCCTCCGCTGCCTCTCGCTGCCGGTCAGCTTCCCGGGTGTGACGCCCCCGATTCAATCATACACTAATCACGCACGCAAATGTGTACGATCAAGATCAGGGACTCACGGGAAGATATCACAACACAACTCTAAAACATAAATAAGTCATACAAGCATCATAATACAAGCCAGGGGCCTCGAGGGCTCGAATACAAGTGCTCGATCATAGACGAGTCAGCGGAAGCAACAATATCTGAGTACAGACATAAGTTAAACAAGTTGCCATAAGATGGCTAGCACAAACTGGGATACAGATCGAAAGAGGCGCAGGCCTCCTGTCTGGGATCCTCCTAACTACTCCTGGTCGTCGTCAGCGGCCTGCACGTAGTAGTAGGCACCTCCAGTGTAGTAGTCGTCGTCGACGGTGGCGTCTGGCTCCAGGGATCCAGCATCTGGTTGCGACAACCAGGTAGAAGGGAAAGGGGGAAAAGAGGGAGAAAAGCAACCGTGAGTACTCATCCAAAGTACTCGCAAGCAAGGAACTACACTACATATGCATGGGTATATGTGTAAGGAGGCCATATCAGTGGACTGAACTGCAGAATGCCAGAATAAGAGGGGGATAGCTAATCCTGTTGAAGACTACGCTTCTGGCAGCCTCCGTCTTGCAGCATGTAGGAGAGAGTAGATTGAAGTCCTCCAAGTAGCATCTCCAAGTAGCATCTCCAAGTAGCATCTCCAGTAGCATCGCATAGCATAATCCTACCCGGCGATCCTCCCCTCGTCGCCCTGTGGAAAAGCGATCACTGGGTTGTCTGTGGAACTTGGAAGGGTGTGTTTTATTAAGTATCCGATTCTAGTTGTCATAAGGTCAAGGTACAACTCCAAGTCGTCCTGTTACCGAAGATCACGGCTATTCGAATAGATTAACTTCCCTGCAGGGGTGCACCAACTTACCCAACACGCTTGATCCCATTTGGCCGGACACACTTTCCTGGGTCATGCCCGGCCTTAGAAGATCAACACGTCGCAGCCCCACCTAGGCAAAACAGAGAGGCCAGCACGCCGGTCTAAACCTAAGCGCACAGGGGTCTGGGCCCATCGCCCATAGCACACCTGCATGTTGCGAGGGCGTCCGGAAGCAGACCTAGCCTAGCAGGCGTTCCAGTCCAATCCGGCGCGCGCCGCTCCATCGCTGATGTCTGAAGTGCTTCGGCTGATACCACGACGTCGGGATACCCATAACTACTCCCACGTAGATGGTTAGTGCGTATAGGCTCGTAGCCAACTCAGATCAAATACCAAGATCTCGTTAAGCATTTTAAATATCCGCGAACGCTGAACAGGGCCAGGCCCACCTGTCTCCTAGGTGGTCTCAACCTGCCCTGTTGTTCCACCACAAAGATCCACATAGAGGGCCGTCGGGACAAAGGTCCTTTCAGCCCCCAATCCGTGAATCACTCGCGGGTACTCTTTGAGCTGACCCGACTTTATTCACCATCTGTATAGTATGTATGTATGTAAAGTATATACCCGTGATCACCTCCCGAGTGATCACGGCCCAATAGTATAGCGAGGCAGACTGACAAGAATGTAGGGCCAATGATGATAAACTAGCATCCTATACTAAGCATTTAGGATTGCGGGTAAGGTATCAATGATTGTAGCAACAATGACAGGCTATGCATCAGAATAGGATTAACGGAAAGCAGTAACATGTTGCACTACTCTAATGCAAGCAGTATAGAGGAGAATAGGCAATATCTGGTGATCAAGGGGGGGGGGCTTGCCTGGTTGCTCTGGCAAGAGAGAGTGGTCGTCAACTCCGTAGTCGTACGGGGCAGCAGCAGCGGCGTCGGTCTCGTAGTCTACCAAAGAAAAGAGGGGGGAAGAAACAGTAAATACATAGCAAGCAAGTGCATAACGATGCATGACATGACAAGTATCGATGCTAGGTGTGCCCAATCGCGGTAGTAGGTGATACCGACGAAGGGGGAAAACAACCGGGAAAGTATTCTCGGTGTTTTACGTTTTCGGACAGATGAACCGGAGGGGGGAAAGTTGTGATTCCGATAGGTTAGGGATGTGTGGCATACGAACGGGCTGCATATCCGGATTCGTCTCGTTGATCTGAGCAACTTTCATGTAGAAAGTATTTTCATCTGAGTTACGGATTAAAAGATATGATTTTCTAAAGATTTAACTCATTTTCAGGAATTTAATTAATTATTTAAATCCAACCTTATCCAGAATAGTAAATGATGACGTCAGCATGACATCATAGTGATGTCAGCATGTCAACTGGTCGGTTGACCAGTCAAACCAGACAGGTGGGTCTAGTGGGACCCACATGTCATTGACAGGGTACTAACAGAGTTTTTAAAACTAACTAAATAGGTTAATTAGCAGGTAGGGCCCAGTAGTCAGTGAGAGATTAGGTTTTAATTAATTTTTTTAATTAATTAGCAGTTTATCTAATTGTTTTTATTTGTTTTAAGACATGGGGCCCGCACGTCAGTGGCAGTAGCTGCCACGTCAGCAGTTGACTAGGTCAACCCAGTCAACTAGGACCCGCAGGGCCCACTGGCAGTGGCGCTGGGTTGGCCCAGGCCAACCACGTAGGCGACGGCCGGCGTTTAGCCGCCGGCGACGTCAGAACGTGGCGGGGGCACCCGGGCCTCGTCGGGATTTCGCTACACGGCGTTGTTCGGCGCGCAGCTTGGTCTAATCGAACGGCCACTCGATGACGCGTCGAGTGGGGGTGGTGGTATGGCCGGACTTGGCCGGAATCGGCACCGGCGACGAGCAAAGGCGGCGGCGTCGTTCGGGACATCATCGGGATCACGCTAGGAAGCACCAAACCGCGTGCAACAACTTGCGTTCGAACCGCATAGGCATTCCGCGTCGTTTGGCGGTGGCGCTGGACCAAATGGTGGCCGGAAACACGGCCGGCGACGAGCTTTGGCGGCAGCGCGGTCGGGCCCCCGACGGGAAACACACTAGGAGGCACGGGAGGGAGTGTGCGCGTGCGCGTTGGGCTCCTGTGAGCATCAGGAGTACGATGCCGTGCTCAGGCAAGCACGACAGAGGCCATGGCCACGGCGGCGAAGCGACCGGCGGCGGTGAGCTCTCGGGCGCGACACCGAGCTAGCTAGAGCGTGAGCTAGGGGAGCTAGAGGGCAGCATGGGGGAGGCAGCTCACCTAGCGGCACGCACGGTGGCCCTTGGTGGCTTAGTAGCAGCAGAGGGGTGTCGCCGGAGTTGGTGAAGAACGCGGCAGCCGGAGAGGTGGATGAAGGGGAGCCGGCGATTCGGGGCTCCCCCGCTCCAGCTGAGGCCTCTGGTGGACGAGGAAGACGATGGAGGCATCGACGGACACGCAGGCGCGGCGAGGCGGCGACTGTGGCCGCGCGATTCACGGCGGCGAGGCCATGGCGGCGCTCGGTTGCGGTGGGGAACGAGGGGGAGATGGATCTGGAGGGGAGAGGGAGAGGCGCGGGGGCCGAGGGCGAGCGTGGGGGCGAGTGGGAG
>NC_041386.1:211085273-211095010 GCF_002162155.2 Triticum dicoccoides | reverse complement strand
CCACGTCGTCGCCGGTGAGAGGGTGCGGCGGGGACGCACCCCTGTTCCGACCCGGGTCGGGGGAACAAGGAAAGGAGGCGGCAGGGGGAGGCGGGCCGGTTCGGCCGGGTGGGCCAGGTGGCAGGGGCGGTGGCTAGCTGGGCCTTTCGGCCCAGGGGGGAAGGGGGGTTTCTTCTTTTTCCCTTTCTTTTCCTTTTCTATTTTTATGTTCTGTTTTATTTAATTTGGGATTAAGCAATTTATAAATTTGTGTCATCTACACCATAATTGCCTATGCCATATTTGGCATTGTCCGAACATTTTTGTTTCAATTTTTGAAAACTTTTATTGTTGACATTAATTTGAATTTGAATTTCGAAGCGGTTTCGAATTAACCCAAGATTAACTACAGTGACAGAGGTGATGTGGCACCATTAACGTGAGATTACTGTAGCATGATTATCCGGGCGTCACAATTCTCCTCCACTACAAGAAATCTCGTCTCGAGATTTAGGAGGTAGAAGGAAACAGTGCGGGGTATTCATCACGCAGGCGATCCTCTCGTTCCCAAGTGGCTTCATCTTCAGAATGGTGCGACCACTGAACTTTGAGGAACTTGATCGCCTTCTGGCGTGTGCGGCGTTCAGCTTGGTCGAGAATGCAGACCGGATGCTCTTTATTGGAGAGGTCCTGTTGCAATTCGAGCACTTCATGATCCACTGCTCGGATTGGGTCCTTGAAGTAGCGACAAAGCTGTGACACGTGGAATACATCATGAACCTAAGAAAGGTTCGACGGAAGCTCCAGTTGATATGCCACTTTTCCACGCCTTTCCAGAATAGTGAATGGGCCAATATAGCAAGGAGCTAGCTTGCCCTTGATCCCGGAGCGGTGAGCACCCTTCATTGGTGTAACTCGAAGATAGGCCTTTTCGCCAGGTTGATAGACCATGTCTTTATGATGACGGTCATACTGACTCTTCTGACGTGACTGAGCAGTCTTGACATGCTCGCAAATAATGCGGACTTGTTCTTCAGCATGTTGGATAATATCCGGACCGAAGAGTGGACGTTCCCCAGTTTCTGACCAGTTCAGAGGGGTTCGGCACTTTCGTCCATATAACACTTCAAAGGGGGCCATCTTCAGACTAGCTTGATAGCTATTATTATAAGAGAACTCAACATACGGGAGAGATTCCTCCCATTTCTTGCCGAAGGAAATAACACAAGCTCGAAGCAGGTCTTCGATAATTTGGTTGACACGTTCAACTTGCCCTTGCGACTGCTGATGAAACGCAGTACTGAATGACAGATGAGTTCCCATAGCTTCTTGGAAACTTGCCCAGAATCTTGAAGTGAATAAGCTGCCACGGTCCGAACTGATAACCAGTGGAATACCGTGAAGTAAAACAATTCTGGACATATAGAAAGTTGCAAGCTGACTAGCAGTGATCGTTTCTTTGACCGCCAGAAAATGTGCAACTTTAGAAAGTCGGTCAATGACGACAAGAATAACATCATTACCTTTCTGCGATTTGGGAAATCCAGTGACGAAGTCCATCTCGACATGGTCCCATTTCCATTCAGGAATAGAGATAGGTTGCAGAGTTCCAGCAGGCCTTTGATGTTCTGCTTTGATACGACGGCAAATGTCACATTCAGAAACATAACGAGCAATGTCTTGCTTCATTTAGACCACCAGAATCTCTGGCGGATGTCTTGGTACATCTTTGTACTACCAGGATGTATACATAGAGGCGTATCATGAGCTTCTTTCATAACCTCCTGAGTCATATTCATGTTTTCCTTCTTACATGGCACCACTAGGCGGCCTTTGAAGTACAAGGCGCCATCATCAGCAATAGTGAAGAATGATGGCTTTCCTTCTTTGAGGTCGCGCTTAATCTTGTGGGCTTCAGAGTCATATCCCTGTAATGTCTTGATGGAGCTCACGAGATCGGGTTCGACAGCCAGGGTATAGAGGGAACCCTTGGAGATAACACGGAGATTCATCTTGCGAGACTCCTCAGGAGGGGGAGCGAGTGCACCCGGAGGAACAATATGGAGGTTCAGCTTTCTGAATTCTTCAACAAGTGAGGGCTGAACTTTGTGAATCTGGAGGTGGTTGCAGTAAGACTTGCGGCTCAAGGCATCAACCATTACATTAGCCTTGCCTGGTGTATAGGAAATACCCAAGTCAAAGTCTGCAACAATCTCCATCCATCTCTGCTGACGGAGGTTCAGGTCTGGCTGAGTAAACAGATACTTCAGACTTTGGTGGTCGGTGAAGATCTCGCAACGATTACCGAGAAGGTAATGTCGCCACTGTTTCAGTGAATGGATAACAGCAGCAAGCTCGAGGTCGTGAACTGGGTAGTTCTCTTCATGAGGGTGCAATTGTCGAGAGACATAGGCAATCACTTTGCGCTCCTGCATTAGGACACAGCCTAATCCTTGACGGGAAGCGTCGCAGTAAATGACGAAGTCCTTCTTAGTATCAAGTGGAGCTAGTACTGGGGCAGAAGTCAACTTGTCTTTGAGTGCCTGGAAGCTTTCCTGACACTTATCTGTCCACAGAAACTTGACGCCCTTATGAAGCAGGTTAGTCAGAGGTCTGGTGATCTTGGAGAAGTTCTCGACGAATCGACGGCAATAGCTGGCGAGACCGAGAAAACTTATGAATTGCTTAACGTTCTTCGGAGGAGTCCAATCAAGAATAGCCTGGACTCGTTCAGGGTTGACGGCAATACCATCCTTAGAGATGACATGCCCAAGATAGGTTACTTCGGGGAGCCAGAATTCACATTTGGAGAACTTGGCATAAAGTTGATGCTCTCGTAGCTTTTCTAGCACAAGACGGAGATGTTCAGCATGTTCCTCTTCGTTCTTGGAAAATACCAGAATATCATCCAGATAAACCACGACAAACTTGTCGAGGTAATCCATGAATATATAGTTCATCAGGCGAGAGAAGGTGGCTGGAGCATTGGTTAAGCCGAAAGACATGACGGTGTACTCGTATGAACCATATCGAGTCACAAAGGCAGTCTTTGGGATATCCTCTTCACGAACACGGATCTAGTGGTAACCCAACCTCAAGTCGAGTTTGGAGAACACTCACGAACCAGCCAGTTGATCATATAGATCATTGATCCGAGGAAGAGGATACTTATTCTGAATGGTAGCTTGGTTTATAGGACGGTAGTCTTGGACTAATCGGTTTGTCCCATCTTTCTTATTGACAAAGAGAGAAGGTGCTCCCCAAGGAGAGCAACTTGGGCGAATGAAACCACTGCGAAGAGACTTGTCGATTTCCTCCTTAAGCTCAAGGAGTTCATGCGGCGGCATCTTGTAGGGTCGCTTGGCTATAGGAGTGGTGCCAGGTTTCAAGTTGATGACGAATTCGACAGCTCTAGCAGGGGGAATCCCTGGGAGTTCTTCAGGAAAGACGTCTAGGAATTCACGCATGACAGGAATGTTTTCAATGCCCTCGAGTGGTGCAGCGTTCAATGCATTCAATGCATAGAGCCTTACCTCGGCATTCTGAACTAGACGAGCATTGTAGCTTATTATTTCATCAGAAGGGTGTAGCAGATGGACGGTCTTGGTGGCGCAAACGATAGAAGCAGTATGCGCCTTTAACCAATTCATTCCCAGAATGAGATCAATGCTACAGGACTTCAATACGATGGGGGAGACAAGGAATTCTAGTCCTTCGATTTCAACGGGGACGTTGTTGCAAATCATGGAGGTCCGACATTGGCCCGCAGGGGTGTGCACTAATAGAGAAGCGTTCATGTCTTCACTTTTAATGCCATGCATGAATGCAAAATCTTCTGACATGAATGAATGTGATGCTCCTGTATCAAATAAAACAGATGCTGGTACTGAATTTACGAGGAGTGTACCCATCATAGTAGCAGGCTGGTCTTGAGCTTCGTTCAGATCAATGTGGTTGGCATGAACACGGCCATAAGACTTGGCATTGTTGTTGCGGGGCTGGTTGTTACCATGACCAGCTGCTGGAAGGGCCAGTTGATTCTGGTTCTGGTTGCATTCCCTAGCACGGTGTCCTGGCTGACCACATATGAAGCACAGACCATTATTGGGAGTGGGAGCAAGAGCTCGGGGTGGTGGAGCTGGAAGCCTTGGCTGCCTAGTTGGAGCAGCCGGCAGACGAGGTGCAGCATAAGACTGCCTTGGGGCAGGTGCATTTGGACGGTACATGCTGTTCGGGATCCATATCTTACGCTTCTGCGAGGGCAGGCCCGAAGATGAGCCCGTGTCACGGTTGCGCCTCTGAGAGCTCTGGTGTTCCTGCAGACCAGTCTCGACATTGATGGCCTTGTTCACCAAGGTGGCGAAATCGGCAAAGTCATGCACTAGAAGTGCGAGCTTGATGTCAGCTTGAAGGCCTTCACGGAACTTCTCCTGTCTGCGAGCATCAGTTGCAATGTCTTCTTCAGCATAGCGGGATAAGTCCAGAAACTCCCGCTGCTAAGCTTCCACAGTTTTGTTTCCCTGGGTGAGGTTGCGGAACTCACGCTTCTTCCTGTCCATGATCCCCTGAGGAATGAAGCGGGCATGGAAGGCTGCTTGAAAGTCTGGCCAGGTGATGATTGTCCCAACTGGCAGAGTACGCCTGTGGCTGTCCCACCATTGAGCTGCGGGTCCCTTCAGAAAGAAGGAAGCAAAGGTGACATAGCGGGCAGGGGCTACTTCAGCAGACTCCATCTCATAGGTGATGTCTCAGAGCCAGTCATCAGCATCCAGCGGCTGAGTTGAGCTGCGGTACACGGTTGGGTTGAGGCGCATGAAATCTTGCAGAGTTACGTGGGCTGGCTGCTTGTTCATATTGGGACGAGGGAACTGAGCCATCACATTCTCCATGAACTGGCGATTCATCTTGAGCTGTTGGACCATACCAGCCATGTACTCAGGCGGTGGTGGGGCGTTGCCGCCACGACCACGACCAGCTGGTCTAACCATCCTGTTAATATATAACAGGGGTAGTTCAGTATTGAGAAATTTGCATAAACAAGATTCATTCATGATGAAACATGCATAATGAAAGGAGCACGACAGATACCACATAGATAGTCGGCATAACTTACAAAAGGGGTCGGACATAGAGTTCAGTACACAGAGTTCAGTACATAGACTAAGTCATTATAGGCGGCACGCAGGCTCGCGAATGCATCTAATACTAATGAGCAAGACTACATCAGTCCCAGGAGGTACTGTGAAGGTAGCTGTAACCTGACAGCTGGTAGTGAGGCAACGGATAGTCCTCCACGTCAGTGGCCTGGGGGCCGCGGATACTCTGGTGTAGAACCCGATGCTCAGGTGGCAGAAGAGGACCAAGTGCGGGAGAGTAGCCTCCCACCTCTGGCCATCCGACACCGTGGGGCATCACGGTCCTGGCTGGGTAGATCACAGAACGCGGCAGCTGTCCAGACCAGAAAAAGGGGTGCAACAGCGTCAGAGCCCTGTAAAGGTGCTGACGAGTGGTGTACAACTCATGGCGAAGAGCTCTGTTAGCTCGGTCCAGCCCATCAGCATGCAGAACCAGGCGCTGATGGTGGAAGGGCTCTCGGGTGACGGTGGAGTAGGCGGCAGTGTAGTATCCCTCCGCACCAACGTCAAATGTGATAGGAATGTGCCTGAAAGGGGAAGTGTCCAATGCCTGATACTCTCCACGAAGACGTGTTGGAGCAGCATGAGCAGCATCGTGGACTGGCATCTCGATGGTCACTCCAACACCATGAGCGGTGTGCAGCACGGTAGTGGACTCATACTCCCGAGAGTAGAGGTGGACGATGGCACGGTACTGCTCCTGGTTAAAGTCCTGGTACTCCTCGTAGACGGTGTACTCAGGGTGCCAGCGATAACCCAGATAGGTCATCATATCAGCTAGCACAGCAGGTGATCCTGAGGCACCAATGGCCGCAGTGTGGCGCACGACCTGCCTCGTGGGTTCCATCTGAAAACAAAGATGTTTCAATGGAGTCAAATGACAATATGGGCACTATTCAAAATGCTATCCTACAGAATAACTATGGCTTATCCAACTTTGGGGTGAACGTGGTAACGGGATCCTAATGTCAGAGTTAGTAAATTCGTTTAACCCGAGTAGGAGAGAGTTCAGAGCCCCAGAGTAAAAGTCGAGGAGTAAAAGATCCTAATACCACCCAATGGCGACGTGGGCCCGTAAGCCACACAACCATGTTAGTAAAAAGTTTTTCAACGACTAGACTCAACTTCGGCCAAGGAGTTGGAAAGGGGGATTCCTACAGGCAGTCGGCTCTGATACCAACTTGTGACGCCCCCGATTCAATCATACACTAATCATGCACGCAAATGTGTACGATCAAGATCAGGGACTCACGGGAAGATATCACAACACAACTCTAAAACATAAATAAGTCATACAAGCATCATAATACAAGCCAGGGGCCTCGAGGGCTCGAATACAAGTGCTCGATCATAGACGAGTCAGCGGAAGCAACAATATCTGAGTACAGACATAAGTTAAACAAGTTGCCATAAGATGGCTAGCACAAACTGGGATATAGATCGAAAGAGGCGCAGGCCTCCTGCCTGGGATCCTCCTAACTACTCCTGGTCATCGTCAGCGGCCTGCACGTAGTAGTAGGCACCTCCAGTGTAGTAGTCGTCGTTGACGGTGGCGTCTGGCTCCAGGGCTCCAACATCTGGTTGCGACAACCAGGTAGAAGGGAAAGGGGGAAAAGAGGGAGAAAAGCAACCGTGAGTACTCATCCAAAGTACTCGCAAGCAAGGAACTACACTACATATGCATGGGTATATGTGTAAGGAGGCCATATCAGTGGACTGAACTGCAGAATGCCAGAATAAGAGGGGGATAGCTAATCCTGTTGAAGACTACGCTTCTGGCAGCCTCCGTCTTGCAGCATGTAGGAGAGAGTAGATTGAAGTCCTCCAAGTAGCATCTCCAAGTAGCATCTCCAAGTAGCATCTCCAGTAGCATCGCATAGCATAATCCTACCCGGCGATCCTCCCCTCGTCGCCCTGTGGAAAAGCGATCACCGGGTTGTCTGTGGAACTTGGAAGGGTGTGTTTTATTAAGTATCCGATTCTAGTTGTCATAAGGTCAAGGTACAACTCCAAGTCGTCCTGTTACCGAAGATCACGGCTATTCGAATAGATTAACTTCCCTGCAGGGGTGCACCAACTTACCCAACACGCTTGATCCCATTTGGCCGGACACACTTTCCTGGGTCATGCCCGGCCTTGGAAGATCAACACGTCGCAGCCCCACCTAGGCAAAACAGAGAGGCCAGCACGCCGGTCTAAACCTAAGCGCACAGGGGTCTGGGCCCATCGCCCATAGCACACCTGCATGTTGCGAGGGCGGCCTGAAGCAGACCTAGCCTAGCAGGCGTTCCAGTCCAATCCGGCGCGCGCCGCTCCATCGCTGACGTCTGAAGTGCTTCGGCTGATACCACGACGTCGGGATACCCATAACTACTCCCACGTAGATGGTTAGTGCGTATAGGCTCGTAGCCAACTCAGATCAAATACCAAGATCTCGTTAAGCGTTTTAAATATCCGCGAACGCCGAACAGGGCCAGGCCCACCTGTCTCCTAGGTGGTCTCAACCTGCCCTGTCGCTCCGCCACAAAGATCCACATAGAGGGCCGTCGGGACAAAGGTCCTTTCAGCCCCCAATCCGTGAATCACTCGCGGGTACTCTTCGAGCTGACCCGACTTTAGTCACCATCTATATAGTATGTATGTATGTAAAGTATATACCCGTGATCACCTCCCGAGTGATCACGGCCCAATAGTATAGCGAGGTAGACTGACAAGAATGTAGGGCCAATGATGATAAACTAGCATCCTATACTAAGCATTTAGGATTGCGGGTAAGGTATCAATGACTGTAGCAACAATGACAGGCTATGCATCAGAATAGGATTAACGGAAAGCAGTAACATGCTGCACTACTCTAATGCAAGCAGTATAGAGGAGAATAGGCGATATCTGGTGATCAAGGGAGGGGGCTTGCCTGGTTGCTCTGGCAAGAGAGAGTGGTCGTCAACTCCGTAGTCGTACGGGGCAGCAGCAGCGGCGTCGGTCTCGTAGTCTACCGAAGAAAAGAGGGGGGAAGAAACAGTAAATACATAGCAAGCAAGTGCATAATGATGCATGACATGACAAGTATCGATGCTAGGTGTGCCCAATCGCGGTAGTAGGTGATACCGACGAAGGGGGAAAACAACCGGGAAAGTATTCCCGGTGTTTTACGTTTTCGGACAGATGAACCGGAGGGGGGAAAGTTGCGATTCCGATAGGTTAGGGATGTGTGGCATACGAACGGGCTGCGTATCCGGATTCGTCTCGTCGATCTGAGCAACTTTCATGTAGAAAGTATTTTCATCCGAGTTACGGATTAAAAGATATGATTTTCTAAAGATTTAACTCATTTTCAGGAATTTAATTAATTATTTAAATCCAACCTTATCCAGAATAGTAAATGATGACGTCAGCATGACATCATAGTGATGTCAGCATGTCAACTGGTCGGTTGACCAGTCAAACCAGACAGGTGGGTCTAGTGGGACCCACATGTCATTGACAGGGTACTAACAGAGTTTTTAAAACTAACTAAATAGGTTAATTAGCAGGTAGGGCCCAGTAGTCAGTGAGAGATTAGGTTTTAATTAATTAATTTAATTAATTAGCAGTTTATCTAATTGTTTTTATTTGTTTAAAGACATGGGGCCCGCGCGTCAGTGGCAGTAGCTGCCATGTCAGCAGTTAACTGGGTCAACCCAGTCAACTAGGACCCGCAGGGCCCACTGGCAGTGGCACTGGGTTGGCCCCAGGCCAACCACGTAGGCGACGGCCGGTGTTTAGCCGCCGGCGACGTCAGAACGCGGCGGGGGCACCCGGACCTCGTCGGGATTTCGCTACACGGCGTCGTTCGGCGCGCAGCTTGGTCTAATCGAACGGCCACTTGATGCCGCGTCGAGTGGGGGTGGTGGTATGGCCGGACTTGGCCGGAATCGGCACCGGCGATGAGCAGAGGCGGCGGCGTCGTTCGGGACATCATCGGGATCGCGCTAGGAAGCACCAAACCGCGCACGACAACTTGCGTTCGAACTGCATAGGCATTCTGCGTCGTTTGGCGGTGGCGCTGGACCAAATGGTTGCCGGAAACACGGCCGGCGACGAGCTTTGGCTGCAGCGCGGTCGGGCCCCCAACGGGAAACACACTAGGAGGCACGGGAGGGAGTGTGCGCGTGTGCGTTGGGCTCCTGTGAGCATCAGGAGTACGATGCCGTGCTCAGGCGAGCACGACAGAGGCCATGGCCACGGCGGCGAAGCGACTGGCGGCGGTGAGCTCTCGGGCGCGACGCCGAGCTAGCTAGAGCGTGAGCTAGGGGAGCTAGTGGGCAGCGGGGGGAGGCAGCTCACCTAGCAGCATGCACGGTGGCCCTTGGTGGCTTAGTAGCAGCAGAGGGGTGTCGCCGGTGTTGGTGAAGAACGCGGCAGCCGGAGAGGTGGACGAAGGGGATCCGGCGACTCGGGGCTCCCCCGCTCCAGCTGAGGCCTCCGGTGGACGAGGAAGACGATGGAGGCGTCGACGGACATGCAGGCGCGTCGAGGCGGCGACTGTGGCCGCGCGATTCACGGCGGCGAGGCCATGGCGGCGCTCGGTTGCGGTGGGGAACAAGGGGGAGATGGATCTGGAGGGGAGAGGGAGAGGCGCGG
>NC_041386.1:211034559-211084961 GCF_002162155.2 Triticum dicoccoides | reverse complement strand
GGTGCTGGCGATCTTATCCCCCATTGTCGCCGGCGAGAGGGTGCGGCGGGGACGCACGCCTGTTCCGACCCGGGTCGGGGGAACAGGGAAAGGAGGCGGCAGGGGGAGGCGGGCCGGTTCGGCCGGGTGGGCCAGGTGGCAGGGGCGGTGGCTAGCTGGGCCTTTCGGCCCAGGGGCGAAGGGGGGTTTCTTCTTTTTCCCTTTCTTTTCCTTTTTTTATGTTCTGTTTTATTTAATTTGGGCATTTAAGCAATTTATAAATTTGTGTCATCTACACCATAATTGCCTATGCCATATTTGGCATTGTCCGAACATTTTTCTTTCAATTTTTGAAAACTTTTATTGTTGACATTAATTTGAATTTGAATTTTGAAGCGGTTTCGAATTAACCCAAGATTAACTACAGTGACAGAGGTGATGTGGCACCATTAACGTGAGATTACTGTAGCATGATTATCCGGGCGTCACACCGGGCCTCCTCAGCGGCCCAAGATCGGGCCTCCCGAGAGGCCACCAGTGACGCCTTGGCCTCTGCGTCGTCAAGATCGCGCTGACGGCGCGCAAGGGCGATGGCGCCCTCCAGCTCGCGCCTCTCTGCAGCCAGGCGCAGGCCCTCGGCCTCAAGGCGCGCGTCTTCATCAGCAAGCTCCTCACCAAGCAGGCTCACCGCGTCAGCCGCCCTTCGAAGGAATCCTTGGCGAAGAGCGCGACGCTCCCGGGCGCGCTCGAGCACGTCTTCCGCACCATCATCTGCCCCAAGCAAGCGCCGGGGGCCATGAATCAGCACTCCCCCTCCGGGCAGGAGGCTGGGGGTTGGCACCCTCGCGATGGCCGGGCACGCCACGCCAGAAGCCCGGCCTGGAGCCAGCCCGTCTCCAGATGAAGAGCGCAGGGAGCGCCTCAGCCAATCGCAGTCCACGACCAGGAGAGAAGCCCACGGCTGGCTGGCTATGCCACGAGAAGGCCCGCGAAGGAGGATCGCGAGGTGCGCAGGGCCACGATGCGCCTCGGGACGGTTCGCCTCTCCGATCTCCCTCACCACAAGGGCTCTGCTGCTCAGAGCGCTTGAGGACGGTGGAGGGGGCGAAGCCAAGGGGGATGGCACCTCAGCCGTCTCCGCGAGCTCGGCTGGAAGGGGCCTGCGGAGCAAGGATCAGTAAAAGCAACAGAAGGATCGGGAGCTGGGAAAGGAGAAGGCTTACTCATCAGTGGTGAAGTACTTCCTACGCTTCAGCAGGAGACAAGGTTAATCGTCGCCCAGGGCCTCCCTTCTCTTCCGGAGGGCCTCAAAGTCCACGCAGAAGCGGCCCAAGAGTTGAGCGCAGGGATCAACCTGCGACGAAGACGGAGCGTCAAGGCGATCCATGTCAGGGGCGCCTGCCTGATGTGCGCTGCCAATCGCCTCGCCAAGAGAAGCGGCTGGAGCCTCAGGGGCCTCAGTCGCAGGCGCTGAGGGCAGCTGCTTGCCACCCTCAGCCTCAGCGGCACGGGCCCCAAGAGCTGCTCCCTCATGAGCATCGCCCGACGCTGTCACCCCGCCGGGAGCCCCCTCGGCCTCTGGCGCCTCATGCCTCCCTGCTCCGCCACTTGAGGAAGAGTCGCCTTGGCCGACTGGATGGGCAGTCACCATCACTGGGTTCTCGCGAGGCCCCTGGAGGCCGGCGGGGCGCGGCCCCCACTCATCAAAAATAGGCATCTGATTCACAAAATCGCCCCTGTTCTGGCAGAGGTACAGCAAGGCCCCTCCCTGCTGGATGGTGCCAGGGTTGGTGTCCCCAGTCAGGATCAAGAGCGCAGTCCTCAGCACTTCAGGCGTCGGGTCCTCTTCCTGGAGCCTCATACGATCATCACGCCCGCTGAAGGCCCACATCCAGCGGGAGTGGCGTTGGAGAGGAGCAACGCGGCGTAGCAGGAACTCCTTCACCACCTTGGGCGCTGTCACGCCAAGCGACCTGAAGAACGCGAAGCGGTGCCAGACGAAGACGAGTCGGGGGCTCTCAAGCGTCTCCTGGCCCCAGCCCAAATTGGGGACAGCAGGCGAAGTTGGCACCGATAGCAGGGGGCTGGGCACCCCTGCATCCACATACAGCCACCGCTCGCGGAACCCAGCCGCAGGCAGAGGGAGCCTGAAGTCAGTCCCTGAGGCCGCTGTCTCAGACGCGGCAACGAAGCTCACGCATGCCCAGCATTGGGTAGGGTCTATAAGGTGCAGAGAGAAGAAGTGGCGCAGTAGGGCAACCGAAGGAAGGATGCCCATCATTGCGTCGAAACAAAGGTGAAGACCGAAAGGAGGGTGATGGATTCAGGACCCAGATGCATCATGTGGATCTGATAGTGGGAAAGCACGACATTGAAGAAATCAGAAAAGGGGGGAACCAGACCCGCCCACAGGGCGTCGGCAAAATACGGGACCTCGGTGACTATCCTGTCGATGGAGAAGTGGGACGCGGGCCAGGCCGTCGTCCTCCCGCATTCGTTGAAGATAGTGGCCAGAGCCAA
Source organism: Triticum dicoccoides (assembly GCF_002162155.2). Classification (NCBI taxonomy): domain Eukaryota; kingdom Viridiplantae; phylum Streptophyta; class Magnoliopsida; order Poales; family Poaceae; genus Triticum; species Triticum dicoccoides. The sequence goes on along the minus strand of NC_041386.1, from coordinate 211,082,462 downwards.
GCTGACCTTGCCCAAGCCCTCGGCGGGGGCCGCCAACGGCGACGAGCAAGGCGGAGACATGGGTTTCTTCCCTCTTCCCTTCTTCGTCGGAGCCATGGTGATGGGAAGGGGGGAGGGGGAAGGTTCGAGATTGGGTTGAAAACAGAAGCTAGAGTTTGAGATGAGGAAGGATAGAGGGCGCTCGAGCAACAGAAAGGGGAGCGGCTGTGTACGACTACGAGTCCGCCTAGCATGGCGCAAAATAAGGGGGCGTGGGGAGCAGTGCCGCCCACGCCCAATCAACCGCCACGCGGCACCCCAGGCTGCAGGCTGTTAGGGCCCGCGGCATTTCGCTCTTTCCCTTTCACCTCCCTGCACGGCCAAGTCTGGGCGCGCCTTGGGCCCGGGGGATACTGTCGGTGTTCTGGGAACGGGGGTCCCCAGACTTGCCTGCCTGCGGCCTGCGGCGTGGCTCAAAAGGGGGCCCAGCGCGGCCCATCTTCATCAACACAGACCCAAGACCCTCGCGAGGGGCCAAGCCTCGCGGGGCGGACGGCATGGAGCTTCCTTAGGCAGGGCCTCATCAGGCTGGCCCGCGAGGAGGCGGAGAGATCAAGGCGGGGTACCTCACGAGGTGCCCGTGACACAAGCCATGACGACCAAAGGCGCCAGGCGGGTGCCAGCCGCGCAGTGTCCTCCTTTCCTCTTTGGTGCAAAGGGAGCAAGCGCAGGCGAGAGCATCAAGCAAAGGCACCCGTTTCGGTGCAACTAGACCAAGACCAGTCGAACGGCCGGGAGGAAGTCATTGTGGAGCCCCAGCCAGCGTCACCACCAGAGCCTTTGGCAGGCGAGGACCAACTTTAGTCAGGATAAGTGTACCAGATGTTCCCCTTCAAAGTGGCCAATTGTTGGCGCCCTTCCCGCTCAATATTTGGGAAGAGGCCTAGGGCGTTTGCCTATAAATAGGACTAGCCACCCACAGGTAGAAAGATCGGATCACAATCGAGAAGAGAGAGAGAGAGAGAGAGAAGGGTGATTGAACTCCTCCTAGCAGTTCGTCGCCCCAGCCAAGAACAGACCCTTGCGAGGATATTCTTCCTTGTATTGCTCATCATCATCAGCCCAAGAGGCAATCCACCACACCACACACTGGAGTAGGGTATTACACCACAACGGTGGCCCGAACCAGTATAAACCCTGTGTCTCTTGTGTTGTTCTTTCCATAGCTTAGAGCTTAGTGAAGCGGAGGGGTGCAGGTAGGTAGAAGGCGAAATCTCCGCGCGCACCCGAGTGTTCGAACCTCAAGGGTCTGTCGGAACCCGAAATCCGACAGTCAGAATAATATTCTGATCACAACCTGACCTGCCCCGCTAGTAGTACGTTGAACTTCCCTGTGAACTAAGTTGAACTTCCGCCAACATTGCCCAAATGGGGCTTGCAATATGCCGTTGGAAAGCTATGGACACCAATATCATGACCCAACTGAATTTTTTGGCAAAATATAAGCGGTTTAAGAGCAGTTTTGAAAACCGTTTTTTCTTCGCACAAAAAACGTGAATCGTATTTTCGATCGCATTTCTAAACCGTCTATCGGAATGAGGCATATAATATGGTGCTGGAAATCTGCTGCAAAACCGCTCCTTCCACATGTTGAAAGTTTTCTCTAATTCCCTATGGTTAAAGAGTAATTTGCAAAATGTAAAATTTCGTAAACCGAACAGCTGAGTTCGTTTTTTCGATGTCATTTCTAAACGGCTAATCCAATGGAGGCATATGATACGGTGTTGGAAAGCTTATGAAAATGTGCTACTTTTTCATCTTGAAAGATTTTTTCTTATTTGAATTGTTAAGAGTAATTTAGAAAATGGTCCAATTCCTACCGAGTTCATATTTTCGAGCTACTTTTTTAACCGTTCGTCCGAATGCAGCAAATGATATGGCGTTGGAAAGCTTGAACAAATGCGAAACTTTTTGGTATGTATTGTTTCTCCCAATTCTTTATGGTTTTAAGTCAGTTTTGAAAATGGAGAAAAATGTATTTTCGCCGTAATTTCTACAAACTTTATCGGAATGGGGCAAATAATATACCGTTGAAAAGCTACGGAAAATGCGAAACTTTTTCATGTTGATGGTTTTCTATGATTCTTTGCCGTTTTCAAGTAATTTCGAAAATGGCGAGACCGTTCGTTCTACCTTTATCGCGAAATAGATTTTTCGAAAATGCACCGCGTGAAGAACCTGAACTTCTCGGCGCGTGTACCTGAACTTCACTCTGTTTTTCACGTGTTTTTTTTTGCCCGTAGCTCTCCATCCACTGCTCGTAGCTCTCCATCCACTCACCGGAATTGAGCAAGTGATATACCGATGGAAAGTTGTTGTAAACACGCAACTTTCCCGTGTTGATCGTTTTTTCATACTCGCGACAATTTTAAAAGTTTTTCATCTCCAATTCATTCACCATAGTAGTCGAACTTCGTGCTATTTTCACGTTGAACTTCTGTGACATATTTTCGTTTTTAATTTTCCCATCAATTTCGTCAGTGTTACATAAATGATATTATTTTTGTACAAACCTCTCTCACGATAATTTTTTTAAATTTCTCCAATGAGGACTTGAACTTACACAAATGATATTCTTGTTGTTTTGAAGTAAATTAGAAAATGACGAGATCATAATTTTTGCCTTCATCGCGAATGGAAATGCACTGTGTGAAGTAGTTGAACTTCCCGCGCACGTCTGTTTGAACTTCACTCTGCTTATGACGTGATGTTTTTGCCTGTAACTGCCAAACCACTTACCGGAATTGAGAAAATGATATGCCGATGGAAAGCTATTGCAAACAGGCAACTTTTTCGTGTTGTTCAGTTTTTCATACTCGCGGCGGTTCAAAATATTTTTTTGAATGCGTAAAAATGTGTTTTTAACGGTATACATAAAACTTTTAAACCATTCATCGGAATATAGCATATAATATACCATTGGAAAGCTTATGAATAGGAGCATTTTTTTCATGTAGACACACGTTACAAATTTTTAACATTTAAGAGCAGTTTTATAAATGGAAAAAACAATGTCATTTTTGCCTGTTTTTTATATATAATTGAAGGTCGGACGTCTCGCACTAGAGATCTTGAACTTCACCGGGGGAGCACGTGAACTTCTTGAAACAAACCTTTTTAACCTTTTTGTTTTCTACTCTTATATTACTATCTGAAATGCATTCCTTGCAGTATTGAACTTCTCGTTGTTTCACCTTGAACTTCTGTCACATTTTTTGTTCAACCTCTCTCACAAGATTTTTTTAACTTTCTCGGGCCGAGCACTTGAACTTCTAGTAACAAAACTTTCGGGCCTGGCTTTTTGATTCTTGTTTTTGCATAAAAATGCACACCGTGTAGTACGTGAACTTCTGGCAGTTATCAATCTGAACTTCTCTCGGTTACATGAAAATATCTGAGTTTTTTATGAATATTAATCTGAATTTCTTAATCTTTTTTATGAATTCTCAAGCGCTCTATTTTTTAAAAGTTGAACTTCTTGTTATTTTATTTTTGAACTTCTTGTTTCCATTCTTTAGTAACAAGGAAAATCTGAGTTTTCTATAATCATCGAACTTCTGCATCTTTTTAATATGGATTTCCTTTTTTTTTCTTAATCTTTTTTATGAAATTTTGAAGCGCTCTATTTTTAAAAGTTGAACTTCTTGTTATTTAATTTTTCAACTGCTTATTTCCATTCTTTAATAACGAGGAAAATCTGATATTTCTATAGTCATCGAACATCTCCATCTTTTTAATATGGACTTCCTAGTTTTATTTTGTTAATCTTTTTGGTCAAATTTTGAAGCGCTCTATTTTTAAAAGTTGAACTTCTTGTAATTTTATTTTTGAACTTCTTGTTTCCATTCTTTAATAATGAGGAAAATTTGAGTTTTCTATAATCATCGAACGTCACCATCTTTTTAATATGGACTTCCTGGTTTTCTTTCGTTTAGTAATGGAAAAAATCCAACTTTCGGATAGAAATCGAGTCGCTCTGTTTTTAAATTTGAACCTCTATGTTTATTTTATCAGACAAAATATTTTTTATAAAAAAATTGGAGATGATTTTTAGTGACCTTCTTTTGGGGTTTTGGATGAAATTTTTCGGTATGCGATACCTTCGAACATAGATTTTTCTGAAACTTGAACTTCATGTTATTTTGAAAAGCAAAAAATTACACGAGAATATACATGCACACTACAACACCAACTCGTAGTACACACAATACTATGTGCTACTATACGCATGCAAGCATTACGTCGGCGTCGGGGGGTTCGTTGATTTTTATACAAGAACTTTCTAGAGGGTTTTTTCTTCATGAATTCCACACGCCGGTGTTGTGAAATGTCAAAATACATGGTAGTAATATATGAACTTTTGGGGCAATAATAAATGAACTTCTCCAATATATATTTTTTGTTTTCTCATGTAAACCAAAATCGGAGACACATATTTTTTGGACTTCTTGGTTTACTTATTTGAGTAACTAAAAAAATTCCTAGTTTTGTAATAATTATTGAACTGGTTCATTATTTAAATTTGAACTTCGAGATTGTTTTTATTTAGAAATGGTGAAAGTCTTTTTTTATGAATTTTGAACTGCTCTATATTTAAAATTTAAACTACTGCATTATTTTATTTTGAACTTCTTGTTTTCACTCTTCAATAAGCAGGAAAATCTGAATTTTGTATAAACATCGTATTGCTCTGTTTTTTTAATTTGAACTTCTATGAGTTTTTTAACAGAGAATATCACTTTTGTTAGTAAAATTGTTTGATATGCTTAATTTTTTTTAATTCTACCTTCTTGGGTTTCTAATAAACTTTGAACCTCTTTGTCTTTTTAACTTGAACCTCTAGGTTTTTTCTATAAACGGGGAAATCCATTTTTTTGAAATTTTTGAAATGATCATTCTTTTAATTTGAACTTCTAGGTTTTTCACTCGTGTGCACGCATTTTTTAGAGAGAAAAAAATTGTGTGTACATTTTTGTGAAGTAATACATGAACCCGCGGCGGGCATTAATATTTTGAACTTCTTTGTACACATTGTCAACATGCATATGTTTTTTTCAAAACCAAAATCTCGGCACAAAGTAATATAGAAGAGAAATGGAGTATGAACACAAAGGTTCCTCGTGTCGGTGCTGCATGTACATTATATTAAGAAGTCAACTACTTTATGAACAACATTTTTTGTGATTTTTTATTAAAAAAATCGTCGGTTACATCAATTCCAGATACACAACAAAAATAAAGAACTATGGTCGAATGATGGACGCTGCCCAACTTTTTTGCTGCTCATCCAGATACATAAGAGAGAGACCGGTGCTCTGTATCCTGCTCCCTATGTGAGATGTGAGACGAAGGTCAGTATGCACAAGGGGAGAAGGTCACCTTTTTGGATGTGGGGGCAGAGTTGTGCTGTTCATGAGAAAGAAGGGCTCTCTCTTTGTGCACGCGTATCTCAGCTTCATCACGCCGTCTAGGAGGAGTCCTCGAGCGGCAGTACTTGGTCCTCGATGTCAGAACTTGTATCCTTAGCTTTTCTGAACTTCAACAACATCTTCCTTTTTCTCTTTTTCATTCTACATGTTGGCAAAGCATCCATGGCTGCATTATGCTATCACATGACCTCTCACTGGAAGAGAGCAGGCACACGTAGAAGTAGTATTGTTTTGCAGGACTATAAATAATGAAGAAGCATTACTTTTGTGCACTAGTAAAGGTCTGTGGGAGAGATGATGCTTTGTAGTCTCATAGTATGCCAAGAGAGACATGCTTAGCTCGATTGTGCGGAGCTTCAGACATGCTCGACTTTATTTCTCTAAACTTTAATTATTAGACTCTCTAAACTTTAGTGCTTCTCATTTTGTTCTATCTCAATTTTGTTCTACAGTAGCCACAACGCTGCAATGTTCAGTAGACCTTGTGAATGAAACTGGCACTTGGAGGTTCTTCTTGGGATGCTGTATGGGCACACATAGAACACAAAAATCATGCAAGAACTAACATAGAGAACAATAGGTAGGGATGGACACTGGAGATACGTATCGTAGAGGACTGTGCGCATTCTTCCGCATCAAGGAAGGTTGACCCGAGGCTATAGCGCCTGGGGAAAGCCAACACAGGGAGGAGCCGCCTTGGTGGGGAGGCCAGACCGGGGAGGAGCCACCGTGGATCAGCAAGATGGGTGAGGGGGGTGCCGGAGTACTCACCGGGGAAGAGCCGCGGTGGTAGAGGGAGCGGCCGGGGATCCTGTTAGTGGGCGGCAGCGGCACAGGATCATGGTGGTGAACAGCGGTGGCGTGGGATCCTGGTGGTGGGCGGCGACGACGGCATTCCTCGTGGGCGGCGACGCGGTGGGAGGTGGGACAGCGGCATGATGGGAGACGACATGGTGGGCGGCGGCGATTCGTGCAGTGGGGGATGCGCCGGATGGAAACGAGGGAGTTGGATCGGGTGGTTTTATTTTTCTATTTTCTCAGAGTTCGGGAACACGTCCGCACCTCCTTATAGGGCTGTTGTGATCAGAATACTTATTCTAATCCCAGGATTAGAACAGTGTTGCCCTATATATATAGTCATATGATCTCCCATGCTAAAGTAACAATTCATTCATATACTCAAGTATGAATCAGAAACTTCATTGAAAACTAACAAACTATAATCTCAGTCATTGAAGCAATCGCAATTTATCATAACATAGGAAAGAGTCAATATAAGAGCTTTTCAGCAAGTCCACATACTCAACCATCATTTAGTCTTTCACAATTGCTAACACTCATGCGATATTTATGGTTATGAAGTTTTAGCCGGACAGAGTGAAAGATAGGGGCTTATAGTTTTGCCTCCCAACTTTTTACCTCAAGGGTAATGTCAAAAATAATAGTTCATGAAAAGTCACGTCCAATTAGCTATATATATCAGGATCTTTCCAACACATTGTGCTTGCCAAAGGATAAAATGTAAAAAGGAAAGGTGAAGATCACCATGACTCTTTGCATGAAGTATAAGACAAGAATAAAAGATAGGCCCTTCGCAGAGGGAAGCAGAGGTTGTCATGTGCTTTTATGGTTGGATGCACGAAATCTTAATGCAAAAGAACATCACTTTATATTGCCACTTGTGATATGGCCCTTTGTTATGCAGTCTGTCACTTTTATTTCTTCCACATCAAAGATCGTATAAATCTTATTTTCTCCACACTAATAAGCCATACATATTTAGAGGGCAATTCTTATTCCTTGCAACGATGACAACTTACTTGAAGGATCTTACTCAATTCATAGGTAGATATGGTGGACTCTCATGGCAAAACTGGGTTTAGGGATATTTGGAAGCACAAGTAGTATCTCTACTTGGTGCAAAGAAATTGGCAAGCAAGAGAGGGAAAGGCAAGCTCAACATGTTGGATGATCCATGACAATATAATTTATCTCAGATGTAAGAAAACATAACCCATTACGTTGTCTTCCTTGTCCAACGTCAACTCTTTAGCATATCATACTTTAATGAGTGCTCACAATTATAAAAGATGTCCAAGATAGTATATTTATATGTGAAAACCTCTCTTTCTTTATTACTTCCTATTAATTGCAACGATGACCAAAACTATGTTTGTCAACTCTCAACAACTTTCATTCATCATACTCTTTATATGTGAGCTCATTACTCTCCATAAGATCCATATGATCTCTTTATTTCTTTTTATTTCTTCTATTTTATTTTATTCCCTCAAGATCATAGCAAAATAATCAAGCCCTTGACTCAACACTAATCTTTATTATATATGGCTCACAAACTCGATTAAATAGGAAGGTCATAAAGCAAAACTCACAACTAGATCATACTAAAACTTTATTCTACTAGATCAAGATATTATCAAAAGGATCGAACTAAGAAAAACGGTAAAGATAAAAGGTGTGATGGTGATACGATATCGAGGCACTCCCCCAAGATTGGCAGTTGCCAAGGGGAGTGCCCATACGCGATACTCAGTTCTTCTTTATTGGTGAAGAAGGTGTTGGTTTTGTTGATGGCGTAGGCTTCTTCCTTAATTTGCACTTGAGGACAGAATTTTGATCCATCAGGTCCTCGATCTCCTGCTCCAGGCTTAGTATCTTTTTGCATAATTCCTGCTTGTTTTCCTGCAAGAGGCGAAAAGGGCTAAACTCGATCTTAGGTTTCTTTGCTCTATCTGGGAGGCTTGACTTTTTGAACTCCACATGCATGTCCCCAGGTTGAGGTAATGGGAATTCATCTTCATTTGAGATTGTCTCCTCCTTTCCCTTAGGTTCATAGTCCTCTTCTTCTTCCATAGTCCAACCACAATGCTCCACATCCCCATAGACCTTAGGATTAGCAAGGTAGTCAGCCACATAGCTTTCTCCCTTTCGAATCCTGGGACGACATGTTGCACAAATCTGCAGCAGGCCAGCTCGAAACAAAGACAGGAGATATTTGCATGATATGGTGGTCAAAACCTTCGGGACATTATATAATGAATTTTTACCGACCAAAAGAAGTATCGTGCAAGAAAACAGAGTCCGGAGGGCACACGAGGTGACAACGAGGCAGGGGGCACGCCCTCCACCCTCGTGGACGCCTCGTGTCCTTCCCGGACTACTTCTTATTTTCATATTTTCTTAAATATTCCAGAACAGAGAAAAATTGCCATTAGAACTGTTTTGGAGACGGTTTACTTACCGTACCACATACCTATTCCTTTTCGGAGTCTGAAACGTTCTGGAAAGTGTCTCTTATGTATTCCTCCGGGGTTACGGTTTCAATAACATTGGTTTCAACATTTATTTGATTACCCGAGATATAATGTTTGATTCTTTGACCATTCACCACCTTCGGATTTGTGCCTTCGAAGTTGTTGATTTTTATGGCACCAGAATGATAGACCTCCTCGATAACGTAAGGACCTTCCCATTTAGAGAGAAGTTTGCCTGTAAAAAATCTTAAACAAGAGTTGAATAGCAACACATAATCACCTACATTAAACTCATGCTTTTGTATCCTTTTGTCATGCTATCTTTTAACTTTTTCTTTAAACAGTTTGGCATTCTCATAGGCCTGGGTTCTCCATTCATCAAGTGAGCTAATGTCAAATAACCTCTTCTCACCGGCAAGTTTGAAATCATAATTGAGCTCTTTGATGGACCAATATGCCTTATGTTCTAATTCGAGAGGTAAGTGACATGCTTTTCCATAAACCATTTTATGCAGAGACATACCCATAGGATTTTTATATGCAGTTCTAGAAGCCCATAATGCATCATCAAGTTTCTTGGACCAATTCTTCCCAGGTCTATTAACAGTCTTTTGCAAAATTAATTTGAGCTCTCTGTTACTCAATTCTACTTGACCACTAGACTGCGGGTGATATGGAGATGCAATTCTACGATTAACATCATACTTAGCAAGCATTTTACAAAAGGCACCAAGAATAAAATGTGAACCACCATCAGTCATTGAATATCTAGGGACTCCAAACCTCGGAAAAATAACTTCTTTAAGCATCTTAATAGAGGTGTTATGATCAGCACTACTAGTTGGGATAGCTTCTACCCACTTAGTAACGTAATCAACAGCAATTAAAATATGTGTATACCCATTAGAGGAAGGAAACGGTCCCATATAATCGAAGCCCCAAACATCAAACGGTTCAATAACGAGTGAATAATTCATAGGCATTTCTTGACGTCTACTAATATTACCAATTCTTTGACATTCATCCCAAGATAAGACAAATTTACGGGCATCCTTGAAGGGAGTAGGCCAATAAAAACCGGATTGCAATACCTTATGTGCAGTTCTATCTCTAGCATGGTGTCCTCCATAAGCTTCGGAGTGACACTTGAGTAGGATATGTTCCTGTTCATGCTCAGGTATACAACGTCTAATAACACCATCTACTCCTTCTTGATAAAGGTGTGGGTCATCCCAGAAGTAATGTCTTAAATCATAGAAAAACTTTTTCTTTTGCTGGTATGTGAAACTAGGTGGTATAAATTTAGCAACTATGTAATTGGCATAATCAGCAAACCATGGAGCAGTGCGAGAAGCATTTATGACAGCTAATTGTTCATCAGGAAAGCTACCATCGATAGGTAATGGGTCATCAAGAACATTCTCTAACCTAGACAAGCTGTTTGCAACAGGATTCTCATCTCCCATTCTATCAATAATATGCAAATCAAATTCTTGTAGCAAGAGAACCCATCTAATAAGTCTAGGTTTAGCATCTTTCTTTTCCATAAGATATTTCATAGCAGCATGATCAGTGTGAATACTTACTTTAGAATCAACAATATAAGGTCTGAACTTATCGCAAGCAAATACAACTGCTAAGAATTCCTTTTCAGTAGTAGCATAATTTCTCTGGGCATTGTCTAGAGTTTTACTAGCATATTGAATAACATTTAATTTTTTATCAACTCTTTGTCCTAGAACAGCACCTACAGCATAGTCACTAGCAACACACATGATTTCAAAGGGTAAATTCCAATCAGGTGGCTGAAAATTAGGTGCAGAAATCAATGCTTTCTTAAGTATTTCAAATGCTTCTACACAATCATCATCAAAGACAAAAGGAATATCTTTTTGTAATAGGTTAGTCAGAGGCCGGCAAATTTTTGAGAAGCCCTTAATGAACCTCCTATAAAAAACGGCATGACCAAGGAAACTTCTTATACCTTTGATGTCCTTGGGACACGGCATCTTTTCAATAGCATCAACTTTGGCTTTGTCAACTTCAATACCTCTTTCAGAAATTTTATGCCCCAAGACAATACCTTCATTAACCATAAAGTGGCACTTCTCCCAATTCAAGACAAGGTTAGTTTCTTCACATCTTTGCAAAACTCGATCAAGGTTGCTCGAGCAATCATCAAAGGAGGATCCATAAACAGAGAAATCATCCATGAAAACTTCACAAATATTTTCACAAAAGTCAGAGAATATAGCCACCATGCATCTTTGAAAGGTAGCAGGTGCATTAAATAAACCAAAAGGCATACGTCTATAAGCAAAGGTACCGAAAGGGCAAGTAAAAGTTGTCTTTTCTTGATCATCAGCTGACACGGGTATTTGAGAGAAACTAGAGTAACCATCTAGAAAGCAAAAATGTGTATGTTTGGATAATATTTCTAGCATTTGATCAATGATCTTTTTTAGTAGCTTTATTTAATTTACGGAAATCAATAACCAGCCTATAACCTGTAGTAATTCTTTGCAGAATCAATTCATCTTTATCATTAGGAACGGCAGTAATACCTCCCTTTTTAGGGACACAATGGACAGGGCTTACCCACTGACTATCTGCAACGGGATAAATTATACCTTCTTCAAGGAGCTTTAATATTTCCTTTCTTACCACTTCTTTCATCTTAGGATTTAGCAGTCGTTGGTGATCAATAACTGGTTTGGCGTCTTTCTCCAAATTTATTTTGTGTTGACATAGAGTGGGACTAATGCCCTTAAGATCATCAAGAGTATATCCAATAGCAGCATGATGCTTCTTTAGAGTTTTCAATAATTTCTCTTCTTCATGCTCTGAGAGGTTAGCACTAATAATAACAGGATATATCTTCTTTTCATCAAGATAAGCATATTTAAGAGTATCATGCAATGGTTTAAGCTCAAACATGGGATCACCCCTGGTTGGAGGAGGATCCCCTAGGATTTCAACAGGCAAGTTGTGTTTCAGAATAGGTCCCTATTTAAAGAATACTTCATCTATTTCCCTTCTTTCATTCATATACGTATCATTTTCATGGTCTAGCAAATATTGTTCTAAAGGATCACTAGGAGGCACGGCAATAGAAGCAAGACCAATAATTTCATCTTTACTAGGCAATTCCTCATCACGGGGTTTTCTACTAAATTTAGCAAAATTAAACTCATGAGACATATCACCCAAACCAATAGTAACAACATCCTTTTTGCACTCTATCCTAGCATTAACAATGTTCAAGAAGGGTCTACCAAATATAATGGGACAAAAACTATCTTGTGGGGAACCAAGAACAAGAAAATCAGCAGGATATTTAACCTTCCCACACAAGACTTCAACATCTCTAACAATCCCAACCGGTGAAATAGTATCTCTATTGGCAAGTTTAATGGTAACATCGATATCTTCTATCTCAGCAGGTGCAATATCATGCATAATTTCTTCGTATAAGGAATGAGGTATTGCACTTGCACTAGCACCCATATCACATAAGCCATGATAACAATGATCTCCTATTTTCACGGAAATAACAGGCATGCCTACAACAGGTCTATGTTTATTTTTAGCATCAGGTCTAGCAATTCTAGCAGCTTCATTGCAGAAGTAAATAACATGCCCATCAATATTATCGGCCAAGAGATCTTTAACCATAGCAATTTTAGGTTCAAATTTAATTTGCTCAAGGGGTTTTTGTGTCCTAATATTACTTTTGTTGACTACAGTTGAAGCTTTAGCATGATTCTTTATTCTAACAGGGAAAGGTGGCTTCTCAATATAAGCAGCAGGAACAACAGGATCATCATATGTGATAGTCTTTTCTTCAACTTTAATAGGAGCAACTACTTTTACCTTAGTGGGAGGATTATATTTAAACCACTTCTCCTTTGGGAGATCAACATGAGTAGCAAAGGATTCACAGAAAGAAGCTACTATCTCAGAGTCAAGTCCATATTTAGTGCTAAATTCATGAAAAACATCGGTATTCATAAAAGAATCAACACAATCGAACTTACGCGTTATACCTGAATCCTTACCTGCGTCGAGGTCCCAATCTTCAGAGTTGCATTTAATTCTTTCCAATAAATCCCATTTGAATTCAATGGCCTTCATCATAAAAGATCCAGTACAAGAAGTATCGAGCATGGAGCGATTACTGAGACAAAGCCGAGCATAATTTTTTTGAATAATTATTTCTCTTGAGAGCTCATGACTGGGTCATGAATATAACATTGACTTAAGCCTCCCCCAAGCTTGAGAGATGGTTTCTCCTTCGCGAGGCCAAAAATTATATATATAATTATGATCACGATGAACAAGATGCATATGATAAAACTTCTGATGAAATTCCAATTTCAATCATTTTTAGGTCCATGATCCCATATCATCACATAGCCTATACCATGTCAATGCCTCTACCTTCAAAGATAAAGGTAAGACCTTCTTCTTGATAACATCATCGGGCATACCTGCAAGCTTGAATAATACACAAACTTCATCCACATAGATTAAGTGTAAATCGGGATGCAATGTTCCATCTCCTACAAAAGGATTAGCTAGCAGTTTATCTATCATACCCGAAGGAATTTCAAAGTAAACATTTTCAGTAGGTTCAGTAGGTTTAGGAGCAACTCTTTGCTCTACTGGTCGGGATGAAGATACCCCGAACAAGCCCCTCGAAGGATTATGTTCCATAGTAACAAGTGATAGTAAATTTTAGCACACTATATAAATTTTTCCTTACCAAATTCCACCTACCAAAGGTGCTTCACTCCTCGGAAATGGTGCCAGAAAAGAGTCTTGATGACCCAAAAGTGTAGGGGATCTATCGTAGCCTTTTCGATAAGTAAGAGTGTCGAACCCAACGAGGAGCAGAAGGAAATGATAAGCAATTTTTAGTAAGGTATTCTCTGCAAGCACTGAAATATCGGTAACAGATAGTTTTGTGATAAGGTAATTTGTAACGAGTAGCAAGTAATAAAAGTGAATAAGGTGCATGCAAGATGGCCCAATCCTTTTTTATCAAAGGAAAAGCCTGGACAAACTCTTATATGAAGGAAAGCGCTCCCGAGGACACATGGGAATTATCGTCAAGCTAGTTTTCATCACGTTCATATGATTCGCGTTCGGTACTTTGATAATTTGATATGTGGGTGGACTAGTGCTTGGGTACCGTCCTTACTTGAGCAAGCATCCCACTTATGATTAACCCCCATTGCAAGCATCCGCAACTACAACATAAGTTTTAAGGTAAACCTAACCATAACATGAAACATATGGATCCAAATTAGCCCCTTATGAAGCAATGCATAAACTAGGGTTTAAGCTTCTGCCACTCTAGCAACCCGTCATCTACTTATTACTTCCCAATGCCTCCCTCTTGGCCCAAACAATGGTGAAGTGTCATGTATTCGACGTTCACATGACACCACTAGAGGGATGACAACATACATCTCACGAAAATATCGAACGAATACCAAATTCACATGACTACTTATAGCAAGACTTCTCCCATCTCCTCGGGAAAAAACGTAACTAATCACAAACCATATTTAATCAGAGGGGTATTAATATGCATAATGGATCTGAACATATGATCTTCCACCAAGTACACCAACTAGCATCAACTACAAGGAGTAATCAACACTACTAGCAACCCACAGGTACCAATCTGAGGTTTGGATACAAAGATTGGATACAGGAGATGAACTAGGGTTTGAGATGAGATGGTTTTGGTGAAGATGTTGATGGAGATTGACCCCCTCCCGGTGAGAGGATCGTTGGTGATGAAGATGATGATGATTTCCCCCTTCCGGAGGGAAGTTTCCCCGGTAGAACAGCTCTGCCGGAGCCCAAGATTGGTTCCGCCAAGGTTCCGCCTCGTCGCGGCATAGTTTCTTCCCAAAAGCTTGCTTATGATTTTTTTCTCAGATGAAAGACTTCATATAGCAGAAGATGGGCACCAGAGGCCTGCCAGGGGCCCACGAGGCAAGGGGCGCACCCAGGGGGTAGGGCGCGCCCCCACCCTCATGGCCAGGATGTGGGCCCCTTCTGGTGGATTCTTTCACCATTATTTTTTTATTAATTCCAAAAATAACTTCCGTGAAGTTTTAGGACTTTTGGAGCTGTGCAGAATAGGTCTGTAATATTGTCTCCTTTTCCAGCCCAGAATTCCAGCTGCCGGCATTCTCCCTCTTCATGTAAACCTTGTAAAATAAGAGAGAATAGGCATAAGTATTGTGACATAACATGTAATGACAGCCCATAATGCAATAAATATCGATATAAAAGCATGATGCAAAATGGACGTATCAGGGGAAGGCTCACCAGCACCTCCCCGGCAGAGGGCCTACCTCCGAGGGACACCCTGCTCCGCGCGATGCGGGGAGGGGACTTGCTCCCTGCTCCTTCCCTGCAGCCCCCAATGCGCTCCTCCAGGTGGAAAGGAGGCAACCGAGCTGGGGCCGCTGTCCGCCGTCCGTCGCTGTGACCTGATCCTCCTGCGACCCATGGTTAGCGTAAGCTTGCTCCTAAGGGATTAGTGGTACCCTGTAACTGTTTTCACCGGCAAGGTTGGTGAGGCTCCTAGAAGGCCTCAGCTTCTAGCGCTTCCTCCTCCCAGCCTGGCTCGAGGAACGAGCTAGGGTCGTCTTTCAGCGCGTACTCCTTGTCCATCATGCGGGGCACGTAGGCCTCCGAGGCCATCGCCCAAGACCTCGCCGAAGTGCCCCACGCTCCATGTTGCCTGGCCCAGTGCGCCGCCCCGAGGATGGTAGGGCGGCATCCCACTGGGGCTACAGGCGGCAACGCTCGTACCCGTGCTCATCGGAGGTGGTGTGGGTGCGATTGGGCATCCGGTGCAGCTGGTCGTGCTGGTGTCGATGAAACCTCCTGGCGCGCCTGGGGGCACGCGGGCGGCGCGAGGCCTGCCATGCGATCCGGCCGCGGCCTGAGGCGTAAGCAGGGAGCAGAAGGGCGGTGCGCCCGAGGCCACAGTGTCCAGTAGCTCGGCGACGCGCTCCAGCAATGCATCCCGGCCGCTCTCCATCAGCCGGCATCGCAGCAGCTCGCGAGCCAATGTGAGCGCGGCCCTCATGTTTGCTTGTTCCCGTTGGGTGTGCGGCGTCGTGGCCGCAGCATAGCTTGAGGCCCTCGCGGCTGCCCGCACTTGTTGTGGGGTAAGGGTGGATGGTGTTTGACCATGCAGCCCGCGCCCCGCAGCGTTCGGCGGTGTGCGTGCCGCCTGGGGCGCAGGGTTGAGGTCTTCTTGGGCGGACGGTGCTGCCCGGGCGGGCCAAGCTGCCCAGCGGTCGGCGTAGGTCCTCGGGTCGCCGGACATCGGAACCGCGGAGTGTCGGCAGATCAACTGGCAGAAGAGAACCTCCGACGCACCCCTACCTGGCGCGCCAAATGTCGGATTTCGGGTTCTGACAAAACCCTTGATGTTCGAACACTGGGTGCGCATGAAGATCTCCCCCCCTCTCTAGCTCGCGCCCATCATGATCTCACGGCCTAGCTCGACGAACCCAAAGAACAAGAGACACAAGAGTTTATACTGGTTCAGGCCACTGATGTGGTGTAATACCCTACTCTAGTGTGGTGTGGTGGATTGCCTCTCGGGCTGAGGATGAACAGTTACAAGGGAATAAGAGCCTCTTGAGGAGAGGTGTTCTTGTGCTTGGTGAACTTGTGTGGTTGAGGATGATCTGGATCATCTCTCCTCTATGGTGGTGGCTAGTCCTATTTATAGACGCCCTGGTCCTCTCCCCAAATATTGAGCGGGAAGGGATCCCACAATGGCCAAATTCGAAGGGAGACAACTAGTACAAGTTATCCCGACTAAAGGTGGTCTTTGCCTGCCAAAGGATCTGGTGGTGACGCCGTCTTGGGCTCCATGGTGACCTCCATCTTGTCGTCCTGCTGGTCTTGGTCTTGTTTCACCGATATGGAAACCTTTGCCTAATGCCTTGGGACTCCTTGCCTGCGCTTGCTCATTTAGCACCAAAGAGGAAACAAGGACACTGCACGTGTTGGCGCCTGCCTGGCTTTGGTCGTCATGGCTTACGTCACAGGGACCTCGCGAGGTGTCCCTCGCCTTGATCTCTCTGCCCCTCGCGAGCCTTCCTGGTGAAGCTGCCCCCGAGGAGGTCTTGCATCGTCCGCCTTGCGAGGCTTGGCCCCTCGCGAGGGTCTTGAGTGTTTGCTGGTGAAGATGGGCCGTACAGGTCCGCTGGTGGAGCCACGATGTGGGCTGCAGGCAGGCAAGTCTGGGACCCCCATTCCCAGGACGCCGACAATTATTACTCTAGCATTTGGTTAAAGTTATCCTCGAAAAATGCATTAGGCCCTGTAGATGGAAGAGGGGAGTAGTAGTGGAAGAGGATCCTCTGACGTAGGTATCCTTGCCTTACCCTCCCTTTTGTTCACTTACTGGCGGACCCCATGCTTGCTAGGCCCCGCATGTCAGTTACTCAATGGGTTCGTCCACGTCAGGGGATCCTCATCCATAGTATACTCCCTCTGTTTTTATTTACTCCGAATAAAATGGAGCGAGTGGTAGTATAAATGACGCGGGCGGGGGAGGGTGAGGGATGTCGGTTTGCTCTCAACTAGGTCCCACAAGCGAGCGAAAACGCAAGACGAAGCGTGTTCCATTCAGTGAGCGACGTGGAGGGTCTAGCGTGCCGGGGTGCAACGCGAACACGACAAGAGTGATGTATAGTCAAAACTGATTGACCGGTCGTCACCGGAACCACTATTCACACCAGAACCTTCGCTGCTCGGCCTACGCCAGCCACTGCCCCAAAACCACACCTCCTCTCTTGCCCATTGCCCCACCTTTCGATCCCCTAGCCCGCATCAAGCGTCTCCTAGTTCGTCGGAAAGCCATGGTGCGCCACAAGATCACGTACTACAAGATGCTGACGCTGGAGCACCGCGCAGAAATCGTGGCGGTAGTCGGCGCCACAGACCTCCGTTCCCAAGCTCGCTTTGCGGCGGGCCAATCCCCGAGTTCTCTGGAGCCAAGATACAAGGAGGAGGAAGCCGATCCAATGTTCATGGCGGAGGTCACGGCGTAGAAGGCCCCCGATGGGTATGAGATGATGGACGTCAACTTCGCGCCGGTGTCCGGGTCGCCCATGGTGCAGGCGGACCAACGGTTCAATCTGGTGATACTAAAGGAGGACTTGGAGGCAGAGGCTCAACTCGACGCGGAGTGCGCACATGCCACTGCCATCGAGGCTCTCTTGTAGGTGGAACCAGATGTCGTGGACGTGAACTGGGTGGCGGAGGCTGAACTTGAGGCAGAGCGCGTGGTTGCCGCTGCCATCGAGGCCCTCCTGCAGGCGGAACCGGACGTCCTTGACTTGAACCGGGCGGCGGAGGCTCAACAAGACGCGGAGCGCGCAGATGCTGCTGCCATCGAGGCCCTTCTGCAGGCGGAACCGGACGTCCTCGACTTGAACCGGGTGGCGGAGGCTCAACTCAACGCGGAGCGCGCGGATGCCACTGCCATCAAGGCCCTCCTGCACGCAGAACCGGACGTCCTCGACTTGAACCGGGCGGTGCTCTCGTCCGTGCAGAGCGCCCGCACGCTCCACGTGAATGAGTAGCTAGAGACCAAGGACAACCACGGTGCGGAGACACATGTCGGCAGCTATGGCTACTTCGCCCCCGCAGCCAAACACGACGAGGTCGCCTCGTTCCGTGAGCAATGATAGTTTTTCTATATGTTGTTGTTTTTAGGGATCTTTTGCTGTGTAAAAACATATATTGTTATGCAAGTCACCTGACTTCCATCATTTGGGTCAGTTTACCATTTCAGGCGGTTGGATGAATATCCTACATCTCCTAGCCCTTCTTCCTCACATCTTCTTCTTCCCGAACAGACCATCGCATGGGCCGTACGGATCCTCCCCAACATGCGGTTGGATAAACATATTGTATGAACGAAAATTATGTGTCGGCGGTAGGATGGCTGAGTTTGATTTGTTCACATGTGGTACTATGTGTCAGTGAGGGGTGTGTTCCCTTGATTGGGTTTGCGGCGTGTAGGAGCAGCTGCGTGAGGGTGCGGAGCGACCGTGTGAGGGTGCGGTGCGACCGCGACAGCCGTGCGCAAGTGTACCTCCTTTTCATTTTGAAAACATTAGGCAAGCTTGGCAAAAATGTATGGAAAAGTATGGCAATGCAAGGCCTAGACCCAAACAGGATAAGTACGTACGTACTAGGAGTACTAGTGTTAATAAAGAAAGGCGGGGTTTTCCTTCGCGGGATTAATAAATACAAATCCTCGTTTGACGTGTCAATTAATGCATATTTTTCTCCAAAGCCCAAAGAGCTAACCATCTCACTCCTCATCACTTGATTAATGCAGCGCCATGCAAACCAACCTTCTCACTTCCGCATGCATGCAAGGGTATATTAATGTCCTTGGTTGCTAGTACGAGGCAAACCCCATCAATTTTGCCTCGATTAGTGTTAGTGGCCTTTTGCAAATTGTAATTTTGATATACTGGCCTTGTGTACAAAAACATGGAGGTAGTAACTATTTGACTTCCTTCCCCATTGAGGTGACGTCGACGATATCTTGAACGCTGTGGTTTGGCGAAGTGTATTCGACGGAGAACACCGTTGAGGGAGACCACGGTAAGTCATTCACAAGTGCCGCTTGCAAGCTGAGACAACCGCCTTATTTGCATCCAGGAAGTCCATTGAACCAAAGGACGTGTAAATGCACTAGTACTACTAGTACACAATAGCGTCGTCCGTCCAGCTTAGTGCGATGCGATGGTTTCTCGAAGAAGACGATGGAGAAGCGGAGTCAGCAAAGAGTGAATGATGGTTGCTTAGTTCGTGCTTTGTGATTTGACGCCTCAATGCTTTGTGATTTGTGGTAGAAGGGACAGGGGAGTAGACTGTGTGCTCTATAGTGTACATGCATCCAAGCATGAGAGCAAGAGTAGAGACGTTGCATTTTTCTATTCCTTCAATCAATCAATCAGGGAGCTTCGGTTCCATCTTTTTGGCTTTGGCAGCACCGTCCACAATTGTTCCCATCGATGCCAAAAGCTATTTTCAAATTTGGTTACACATTGCGGATGCCCTTAACCATACAACTTGGTTTTGCTCCTGTGTGCTATCTATACAAATCTCAATTATATTGATCTAAAAAATTATAGAATCAAGATTAGTAAAAAAGAGGTGATTTTGTCGCGCGGATGGCAGGGGAGGTTTCTTATTTTTAGAGGACGTTGGCCTGGTTGTTTGCTAACATGCGGTCCCACGTGTCAGTGCTTTACCAAGACGATCCGTGTCCCACATGAGGCAGAACAACGACAGAAGCAACACGTGGTTAACTTGAAGAAGATGAGCGAGAAGCGGATTCAACAACGAGTGAAATGATGGTTGCTTCGTCCCTCCAACTTCTTTTTTTAGCATTATTACTTCGTCCCTCCAACTTAACTGCGGGAAAGGTGCAGCTTTGTGATTTGACGCCTCATTGCTCATTACTACGCCAACACCATGACTGGGGTGCTTTGCCCCTACTACTCTGCACTGTATTTCGGTATGGCACGTAGATCGGTAGCATGATGTCCCACATGTCGGCGCATAGGACTAGAACATTTATGAAAGCGAGCGCTCCACTGTTACGACGGAGGAGTACACGACACAGCGACCCCGTGAACTGTCACTTGTACTGTATAGTACTATAGTTTTGCTGTTTCGCACGATCCATCGATACAAACCCGATTAAACAGGAAAGGGCGGGGTTTTTCCCGTGCGGTAGATGATACTGGCCATACATTTCAAGGGCAATTTTAATGTATGCAAACTGAATAATTAAGTAACAATATGATATCTAGTAAAACTAAAAACTCATATGATTTATTGTGTTAGAGTGTAGTAGTGTTGTATTGCATAGTTGTTAGATGTAACATGCGAGAACGTGTAGAGATGTTGTTTTGGAGGGCTTACAGAGAGAAAAGCATAATACGGTCACCGAACTTCAGAATATGCTCATTACGATCACTATATACGTTTTGCGGTGATTATACGGTCACTTGCTCACCGTTTAGCATCGGATTGCACTCTGTTGACCGGCCAAATAGTCTGCATTGCACCATGTTGACTAGTTAAATTGAGCACGTTCCTTGTGGGTCCCACATGTTAGTTCACATAGGAAAAAGGTTAGATAAACACAAATTTACGTAGGCGTGACAAGACTCCAACCCGTGAGCGGGAATCACCTGGTTGTGTATGTGTCTGTCAGGGCCTGATGTGTGCGCATGCATGTGTAGGTTGAGCGCTTGAGTGTGAGACTGTGTTTTGGTCGTGTGGTGTGTGCATGCATGCGTGCGTGTGTGCGTGTGAGTGTGCGTGCGTGGCTGCGTGTGTACGTGTGAGTGTTCCGTGCGTGTGTGGCTGCATGTGTTTGTGTGAGTGTTGTGTGCATGCAGTTCGTGTGCATGCGTGCGTGTGTGTATAATCACCACACCAGCTCCTGTGTGTTAAGACAAATGTCTCAACATACCAATACAAGGCCACCTTGTCCACTGTTCCCGCGGTCATGACTTCGAGCCACCGTCCAATATTTTTTTGTCGTTTGTTTTCATTCTTACTAGCAAGATGCCCGTGCGTTGCATGTAACATCAAGATGCATTTGTATGACTAGTTTATCTTGTGAGAGAAAAGAATGAACGAGGGAAGGACTTATTTGAAAATGTGGAGAGGTGTGTAGGTACCTTTTTGCAAAATTGCCATAGTTTCCTTCCTATCTGTCAGATATAAATCAGACAGCCTATATTGTAGGATGGCAGGCACACCATTATCACCAACTCTGTTTTTTGTAAGAGTGTAGAAGAGTAGATGCAAGCCGACAGGTGGGCCCAATGGTAGTGAGATAATGTGATTCAACACTAGAGGTGCCACGTGGAGCGTTTAACTAGTCAACTAGTCGTGTCTTGAGCAAATACAGAGTTGTACGGTGAGCCCGTGAATGTATAATAACCACAAAACGCAAATGGTGACCGTAATGAGTGGATTCTGAAGTCCAATGTACGTATTGTGCTTTCGCTCCAAATAGAATGATCTTCACTGTATATATCGTGAGAGAAAGATGAAACATGCATGAATGTGTTGGGGGCCTACTTATAGAGGACCTGGAGATAGTTTGTGTGCGTACGTGAAAGGGGCGTAGAGGGGGTGTATGCGATGGGGAGAGAGATGCTCTTCATTTCACTTTATTATGCATAACTTTATATATAGTATAAAAATATAAAAATTCACAGTGCAGAATAAATATCATTGTGGGCACCATGCAATGCAAATTAACGTTCATACTCCTCCATATAACTTTCTAATGTTGTATATATGTAGAGATTCTAAAATAATTTTTGGCCACACTTTATTCAAAGGGAATGTTGTATGCGAAATAAACATGAAGAGAGGGCTTTTTAGATCAATGGGGTATGTGATGTGACATGTGTGAATGTGTAGTTGATGTATTTGGCAGGGCCTAGAGAGGTATGTGTGTGTATTACGTATTCGAGAGAGGCATGTATAGAGGGGCCGACGGGGGGAGGGGGCGTGGGAGATATAGCACGAGAAATGAGAGAGGTCTAGAGAGAGAGACTAATATGTTGTCACGGCGAGAGATTCCCTTGAGTGTGTATACGCAAGGGGGGATAGAGGAACGAGGAGATTTTTTGTGTGGTGTCTATGTTTGTATGTGTGGGTGTGAGAAGATAACTAGACCTGGGGGTAGAGGGTGTGTCACCGCGTGAGGTCCGGTGGGTCGAGGTGAGGCCCTTAGTTCGGTTCCATCCTGTGCCACATTGGTCGGCCCGTGACGCATTTCGGGAAACCCATGGATGACTTGTCGTACAAGACAACGATAGCAAAACTGTGACGGACTCTGTGTCCACTGACAAAGCCGGCTAGGATTTGTAACCCTGGGTTCTCGGACTAAGGTAACCCCTTATCTCTGATATTACTACTCATCCAACCTAACTTTAAGGGGCATCAAACAGAATGCTCTGCTAGAATCATACTCGTCGAGTAGGAAGAGATGAGACAATGCATGAGAGACAGACCTAAAGATAAGGTGCATACAGGAGACATGTAGGCAGGTCTATGTATATAGAAAGGGTCGATGGGGATTATGCGTGTGTATGCTTGTGAGAGGAAGAGTGCTTGTGATAAAAGTTAGTGAAAACAGTTGTAAATGGTTACGAGAGGGAGGGAGGGTTATATCGAGAGCATGTCTGCGAGAAAGACACCTCGCGAGAGAGTGTGAGCATGTGTGAGAGACCACCGATGGAGAGTGAAACTACACATAAAATACTGATGTACACATTGATTAAAGATATAAATTGTATCCAAATATTAGGATGGGATGATGATATTTGCAATTCGTGTAAGGAACGGTCATTGATACATCAGACATCTAGATTCTAACGAATTTGAGCATGTCTATGTTATTATTCGACATAATTGATCCACATAGTTAGTATATTGAACTCCTGACAATGCATCACTTTAGCAATCGAATATAAACGTGAGTATAATTCATGTTGTGTGTGTGAAGCACATTATACATACAAAAGTTACACAATGAACATTATAAATAGCTAGCTATGAACTAGCATACAATTGAATTCAACTTAAGGTGGTTTAAAAAAATTGAATTCAACATGAAGTCCATTCAATTTTTTCAATTCGATATCATGGCATTTGTAAATCATACCTAAATTATGGGGCACCAATCATTGCTCTGATTTTGTACATAATAGCATATATAGTCGTGTACAAAATAGATTCAAATTTAGCTCTTCCATTCCAAAATTATTGTAGTTATAGGATTTTCAAGTGTCAAAATTTCAAAAAGAAGCGGATAATTTAATGAGGTTTTCAAACATACAAGGTCAAATTTAACGTTGTCTGTTTAGGTCAATCCTCAAAGTTCAAGAGTACTCTAAACGTGAATGCTTCTGTTTCAAAATTTTGAACGAAGCGCCAAAAGAGTCTCTACTCGCCCGAAACCGTGTGAGACCAATGTTTGGTAGTAGAAGGAAATTACTTTTCTAACTTCGACCCGTGAAACCTACCGGCCCGACGTCCAAAGGTCTAAACCGGGGTAGGTTTGTAGCTTCATCTAGACGCCACACAACCGCCTCTGAAAAACATTCATACACAATGGCCGCCTAAGCACACATGCGCACGGCCGAAATCGCTCCCGCCCACTATTTGGGACACCTGGGATTACCATCCTACCTCGGACCTGCAGTAGGTCCGAAATATAAGAGGGTGGTATAGTTTGTATTTTCCCCAAATTTCAAACAAGTGCGTCCCATTTGTTCAAAAAAGCCAAAAACAAGCGCGTCCCAGATCGAAACATGGATCTCCCTTAGCTCCCCCCGCCCCCCATCTGATTCCCCATTTGTACTCCGTGGGCGCCAAAACTACCTCTCCACCAGCCGCGAAACCCCGGCGTCCTCCGTCCGCCACCCCATCCCACCCATCAACCGCCGCCCTCCTCCATCACGTCGGAGCCGATACCCCGACGTCATCGTCCACCGCAACCTCAACTGCAACACCCTCCACGGCTAGTAGTTGAAGCCGAGGCCGAGCCATCCGTACCTGAGCTAGTTCAACCACGCCGTCCTGCGCCTCAGCGCTGCCGCTCCAACTTTGCCACCGTCCACGGCACTGGAGCTGTTCCTGCTACGCCGTCCTTCGCCGCCTCGGATCTGCTTCCCCTCCACCGATATACGGCCACGACAAAACAATCAACAATTTGGCCATGGGTTCGTCCAAGCCTGCACCCTCCTCCGAAACATCGGTTTCCCTGGCAAAAAGAAGATCACACCGTCAACCCAAAATGGTACTCCTCTTCCCTTATTCGTGCAAATATTATGTGTCTGCTTGCATGGTATTCATCCCACAAAAGACACTAGTTGGCCGTTTATTCTTGATACTAGAACTCGTGATGCACAAGGTTTCTCCTCATATACTATTTCACCTTAGCTAGAGGTCCGTCGCCCCCCTGGATTTCAATTCCTGGTCAGTTGATTCCCAATTAACGGAATCATTACTCGGTGTAACAAGTGCTAGTCTGCCTATTACGCCGGGGAAGCAGCGCCTCGGTGTTTATCTTAGGGTCGTGTGGGGCCTAGAGTTACTGGCGCCCGATCTGGAGGTCGGCCGGGATTAAAGGGGTGGACTGTGGGCACTGCCAAGCATGGCGGTGGTGTGAGGACGAGGGGAGGGTGGGGCGGCGGAGCAGTGGTCTGGGCTGGTGGTCGCTGGCAGTCCAAGGAAGAGCGTCAACAGTGACTGGCGGGAGGTAGACGAAGGCTATCTGCCCATTCCTTATAGATCGGACGGTTCATAACAAATCGACTGACCTATTTATTTCCAGTCGACTGTTATCTTGATAGGACCACATGTGGTGGTGTGCTGGAAGAGTACCTGCATTTCCTGTGCTCATATATTACAAAATCATACAGAGTAGAATCTAATTTTGTTTACTGTGCAATGTTGTAGAGCTATCATATGTCTCCTATCATTTAATTTCCAGCCACCTGCTATCTTCTACTTTTACAGTGCACTAGTTCTGCACACACTTCACCCATACTCTCACTATTGTGTTTTTATGCAAGGTATTTCAGACTCTGCCTTCACAGAAGCAGAAAAGAAAAGAGAGAAGGCGCTCCTGCTTGCTTCGCGGGCAGGCAAGACACATGTTTTCGCTTTAAAGGTTGGATGTTTAACAGATGGAGACGGTAAACGTAGCTCTGGAGTTGATGATCTCGCTCGCTGTGAACTACCATCCCAGGTGCTTGCTTTAACTTCACGGTGTCATATGTGGTTGCATCTTGCATCACTACAAAAAAATACACTTCCGTGATGATACGTGTTTGTCACAGTAGGTCGCTTTTTTTGTCATGCATGTACATCCATGACAAATTTATGACAGAATCAAGATAGTCATACCTGTGCTGTCGTAGAAGTGTTCCATGACATTACCAAAATTATCATCACGGAAGTGTCCACTTCCACGACGATAAATCATGCGTCACAGAAGTGCGTTCGTCAAGGGTGACCGACATGTGGCATCCACCGTAACGGAACACCGTTAAGCTATCGGGTCGGGTTTTGGATCCGATAACCCGTTAACAGCCCGGACCAATGGGGATTTTCCACGTGTAAAATCATCATTGGCTATAGGAAACACGTGTCGGCTCATCGTCGGGACAGATGTCATCCATTCACTCGACAGAAGGCGCCTATTATACGTCGACACGTGGGACGGCCCAACAAGTTTAAATGGGCCGGCCCCACTAAAGGCCCACAAGATTTTGCGGACCATAATGGGCCGGCCCAGCTAAAGGCCCATGAGATTTTGCGGACCATAATGGGCTGGCCCAGCTAAAGGCCCACAAGATTTCGCGGGCCATAATGGGCCGGCCCAGGTACAGGCCCATAAGATTTTTGTGTGCCATAATAGGCCGGCCCAGGTAAAGGCCCACAAAATTCTTGCGGATCATAATGGGCCGGCCCAGCTAAAGGCCCACGAGATTTCACCGACATTAATGGGTCAGCCCAGCTGTAGGCCCACGAGATTTTGAGGACCCTAGTAGGCTGGCCCGTTAACTGGCTGCCATGTTTTGGCCAAATGCCGGCCCATATTTGATATGGTCTATTAATGGCCTGCCACGCTTCGGGCCTAATAGTGGCCCATATGAGATCCAGCCCGTTAAAAGCCTACCACGTTCTGGGCCAAATCACGGCCCAGATTAGGTCCGGCCCTTTAAGAGGTTTTGGGCCTAATTATGGCCCATATCAGATTCGACCCGTCAAATGGACACTATGCTTTTGGGCCCACTTGCTAAAGGCCCACTTAGTAATTCGACCTGATATTAGTTTTGGCCTGTTAAGGGCCCGTTTAACATTTCGGCCCTATATTAATTTCAGCCTGTTAAAATCCCATCATATAGTTGGGCCTAACTACGGCCCGGTTTTCGGCCTGCTCGCAGCCGATATCTGATTGGGCCAAACAAGGACCGAGACAATTTTTCGTCCTGTTAAAAGCCCGTGATTTGATTCACACAATCATGGGCCGGAGTTCATTTCGGGCTGCTGCCGGCCCGTGAGCTGATCGGCATGTTTCAGGCCCAACCTACATCGTAATTGCATGACGGCCCGATTATGTACCGTAATTTTACGGTTTGGCCGGTTTACTGCGAAGACAGGATATATATACAGTAAAATAACTGCACCATCGTGAATAAGAAAAAACCTATACTATACAATAAAGAAATTACGGCATATTACATCCACTGGGCATCAAAGTTTGCCACTATGATAATAAAGCACAAACAGACAGCAAATTACATACACTGGGCATCAAAGATCGCCACCAGTGCAAATAAACACGCCGACAAAATAATATACAAAACCGACAGCACTTCAATAGAGTTCAAGAAAGGTTAGCCCTGCTGGGGAGCTGCAGCGCAAGCAGCTGAGCAAGATGATGAGACTGCGCTTGTTCAACACTTATATCTTCCTCACTCTGAAAGATAAACAAGCAGACAGATGACAAGTTTTGCACATAAAAGTATCAGTGCTGACAATTCATCACATTTCTTACTGACAAATAAAGTGACACAGTTTAAATTTGCATTAACACAATATGGTATTGTTCAGGTCAAGACATGGCAGGAAATGACATTGTGAAGGAGTTGGCAGCTTCACGACACCACTGGATTACAGATCAAGAACTCATAAGTATCAATGGTTAGTGTGTGTCAATTTATACCATTTCAGATTGGCAAATAAAGAGACGATTTAAATAATAGTAGAATGATATGACATTTTTCATAGTTAAGACATTGCAGAATATGACATTGTGCTGTAGTGGGTAGGTTCACCACACCACTGGATTACAAATGAAGAACAGAAGCATACATGCAGTGCAAAAGAAGATCACTTGCTCTGTATAGTTTAATTTACATGGTATGAAGAAGGAACTTGGTTGTACAACTGAAAACTTAAATTGAGAAAGGACGAACTTTCGTTTAGGAACTACATATAAGAAACTTTAAACAAGCAATTTGATGCAAACACCAAAAATAAACACCTGTTGCAGTCATGCCTAACCAAATATATACAACAAAGTTTGAAGGCTTGAGATGGACAAACTTACATTATTGGTGAAGACAGGCTCTATAAAGGCCTTGTCCATGCTGATGGGGGGGAAATTCAAGAAGTTTACCACAGAATCTTCTTCAAAAGCATTGGCTTTATTCTACATTTTGTTAACAGTAAATATAGATGTGATAATATACGAAAAAATGGAGAATATTTAAGATAAGATGAAGAGTGATGCTACATAACCAAGTAGCTATAAATGTAAGTGCAGCCATACAGGTAAAAAGGTACAGCCAAGAGCAATGCAGAGCTAAACTTCTTCAGTACCAACCTTATGGTAAGAGTAAATATAGATCTAATGTGTAGAAAATGGAGGGCAAAGGAAAATAAGCTGCAGAGTGATGGTACATGAACAACTACCTGTCATTATAAGTACACTGATAAAGGACAACATGTACTTACAAGAACAATGCAGAGCTAAAAAAACATTGGCATTGGATATATTCTACACTAATGTAACCATTCATACATATCAGATAATTTGGAGCGAACAATTGATAAGCAAGCTATCATGCATACTGCTGTCACATAATGAACCAGGTATGTATGCAAGTACAGTGATACAGGACAACAGGTACTAACAAGAGCAAAGAAGCGGGCAGCATATTTGAGATATCCTGTCGTTCTTGTCAAACCGAAATTCTTCTTCGAGCAGATTTCCTGCAAAAAAGATCCGTAAGGCACATGCGGAAAAGTAGAAGTTCAAATTGTCATGTGATTTCATAGACAGTACCTCATCCTGGGAACGAGACCAGTGCATAAC
The DNA here is from genome assembly GCF_002162155.2 of Triticum dicoccoides. Taxonomy (NCBI): domain Eukaryota; kingdom Viridiplantae; phylum Streptophyta; class Magnoliopsida; order Poales; family Poaceae; genus Triticum; species Triticum dicoccoides. The sequence goes on along the minus strand of NC_041386.1, from coordinate 211,053,720 downwards.
AAGGTTTTTCCATTCAATGTCTTCTAAATTTAGCACAGGAGACTTCACCAGGAATTCGTTTATAGACTTGCCATCAAAGTGTGGTTTCCTCAGGTAACACCGATACTGCTGCAATGCTCCCTTGAAAAGCACAAGCAAGCTTTGCTCGTCATGACTATCCAGATTAACCCTCGCCTAGTTACAACAATGTAATGTAAATCATTCATGTGTTCAATCAGCAGAAAACAGGAAAATAATAACTATGAAAAATAGCACTTACACGTAAGTTGGACATGAAGATGTGAAAATGGTGTTTGTCTTCACAATAATTTTCCCATGATGGGAATATATGCACGTAGTCCCTAACAACATTAAAAGCATTGTCTTTTAAACTGGGAATAAATGGAATGGGGTTCCAATCTACAGGAATTGGCCGTCTCTACAGTTGGGATAGGTCTTCGGCCAGTGGACTTGCTGTACTTTTTGTAGGAGTGGGATTTTCCTATGGTACAACTAGTGCTATGGCAAATGAAATCGGTATACCTTTTGCTGGAGTGCAGGTCATGTGTGGTGGGGCTAGTGGTGTGGCCAGTGAACTATGGGTACAGTCTGTTGGAGTCGGTCCTACGTTTTGTGTCACTGGTTGTACAGCCAATATAAGTGGGGTATTGTCTGATTTCTCCGGCACCACCATGTTTTTCAAGGACTTTGCTGGTGCTCCTTCAGGTTTGGCAATCACCATCTTCCTTTTTGATGTCTGATGCACAAGAACAACATTTGAGTGGAAAAACATGGTATGATGACAGATGGAATATGTATTGATAATGGATGGGCATGGCATCTCGACATATATGATGAGTAAACTAAGCAGATGGCGGTGCAACAAAGTAGAAGAAATGCAAGACAACATATGCAAGATACCCGCAATCAATAAAACATTGCCAAATTAGAACAGGCACCTTGATGGGTGAATAGGACAGGCCATCTTCCTTTGACTCCTCGAGGTTAGAATAGTCATTAGGATGATATTCTGAACAAGAATCAACAGGTGGGGAGCATATGAGTTTCATTGCATCCAGAATGGCACTCAATGCCTTGGTGCCAATTTTGTAAGTCATTGCAGTGTTTAGCTTCAAGAGTGGACTGCTGCTAGTGCGACACAAAGCAGCTACACAGATCATAGTGTAGATATAACGGGAAAACCTTCAGCATCAGAGTAAAATCAGCAAAGTGGAACTTACTGGAATATATGTGCTAGTATTGCCGGTACGGCTAGAAAATCTTCGGATACCAGCTCTCTTCAAGTGAAGGTGCGGTCCTGTTAATATCAATGTAACTCTCAAAGGCTACACAGCTCCCCGCATTTCCTTGCTATTCTTATAGGATTCAAGTGGGCAGGCCACCACAAATCCTATTCCTATGTTTACAAGATCCTATGAATCAAAGAGGCTCAAAGCGTCCATCACAACCGATCGTATAGACCTCTACACTGCAAATGTCCCTGCTCATCTTCAGTACAAGGAACATACTGTACTACTATCATACTCCCTTCGTTCCAAAATATAAGTCTTGGTAGAGATTTCCACTATGGATCACATACAGATGTATCCAGGTACATTTTGGAGTGTAGATTCACTCATTTTGCTCCATATGTAGTCCATGGTGGAATCTATACAAAGACTTGTATTTAGGAACGGAGAGAGTACATATTAAAGAAGAACGGAAGAGGAACATGGTAAAGATGAGCAAGCAGATTTTGGATAATAAAATGTTGGTTGCGCAGTGCCCACACATGATGAACCAGAGCGCATTAAGAATGCAACTTCTAGCTGTCTCTCGACCATTTCAGGCGGTTGGATGAAGATCCTACGTCTCCTAACCCTTGTTCTTCCTCATCTCTGATTCTTCCCATACAGAACACCGCACGGGCCGCCGGCCCGACCACCGGCCCCCACCGCCTGTGTTCCTCCGCCACCCCCACCCCAACCCCCACCCGCGTCAAGTTTTCTTCGTCTGGCGAGGCCCCACAACCACCCGAGCCACTTCGGTCGCACTGGCGAACTCCGACGAGCTCTGAAAAATCGACTGACCCAATTTTGAAATTTAGTCTACTGTGATTTAACTAGTGTGGAATATAAAAGGGGAAAACCATAAGCATTGTGAGTATGGTGTTGAGCGTGCCATGGCGGATCTGAAGGTGCAAACATGACAAAGGCAACTTCGCAACCAAGACAAGAAATCAGAGTAAAGCAGTGGCGATCTATTTTCTTGCTGCGATAAATAAGTTGAGAAAATACGAAAGAGTACCACCTCTGGTGCGGCGCCGTGTAGGCATCTGCTGAGAATTTGACGGTGCTGCGGTAGCGATGGCTGTCGGCGGCGTGGAAGCATATCTAGGAGGGTAGACGGTGGCGGCGGGGCGCGGTGGACGAGACGGTCGTTGGAGCGGCGCCGGCAAGGTGGACGACAGCGGGGATGAAGCGAGAGGACGGGATGCAAGGATCCCGGTCCGAAGCCGTGGATGAGAGAGGTCGATCTCTTGTAATGGATGGCGGCGTCGGGGTATCAGCTCCAGCATGGTGGAGGAGGACGGCGGTGGATGGGGTGGCGGACGGCGGCGGACGGAGGAGGGTGGGGCGGAGAGGGTGTTTTGGCGCCCACGGAGTACGAATGGGGAAAAGGGAGGTAGAGAGGAAGGGGGGAACCATGTATTCAGGGCGCGCTTGTCTCAAATGCGAGGAAATTTACAAACTTAGCCCTCAAATTTCTACTACATCACAGCAACACTAGTCGGTCGGGGATAGCACGGTAATCTCTCATACACCAAATATTTGCCGACAAGAGTTTGTTTTTGGCGCCCACCGTGTATGAATATGAATCGCAGAGGGGGTCGATTTCGGCCGAGGACACACTGTGTTTTGGCGCCCACCGTGTATGAATCCGGGTGAGAGGCGGTTACGTCACGTTTGGGTGAAATTACAAACCTACCCCTATCGAAACCTATAGAAATCCAGCATATAGGCTTTGCGTGGCAGGGATAGGCAGCAGCGATTTCCATCTCGCAGATTTTGGTTCCGGGCGGTTACTGTGACTTTCCCCGCTTCGTACAAATTTTGCAGAGTGCACGTTTACCGTGCCAACTCAATTCGAATCCCGTTTGTATTCTATTTTTTTGGGCGGGATCCATTTTCAATTGGAATTACATTCTATATACATCATTTTTTTATATATACTTTCAAAAGCACAACACCATTTATACATAAATATGGTTTACAAATGGCATGATCTCAAATTCATAAGGTTATATCCATCAATTTGGATTTTCAAATATTTGAAACCACTTTATGTTGAAATCCAATGTATGCATTCCTCGCTAATTGTCTCCAATTAATGTGTGTTTCATGGGGTTTTTTTACTTCTCAAACATGTATAATGTGTTTCACACACGCAACATATAGTGTAATCCCGTTTAGACATTAATTGCATATAAACCATGCAGTGTTTGTAATTGAAGAATCTATGGATCACCAATATTGATAAACTATATAACATTACACGTGTGCCCAAATTCAAATGAATATGCATGTTTGATACACCAATTTGCATTATGATATTGTCGATGTCGTGATCTCCAGTTTAAATATTTGAATCCCCTTTAATCCAGATATTCGTCTCATATAGCCATCACTCATGCTTATATAGGACTATCTCTCTGGACCTATACGCGTTCATCGTCTCTCAGGTATCTCTCGTGCTACCTGTATGTCGACAATGATGTTTTATCTTCGTAACACACTGACGGTACTCTCTCCCTCGACCTTCATCACTCTATCTCTCTCTAAGTATATCTCGCTCCCTGCTATGTGTCTCTAACTATGATTCTCCATGTGGAATCTCTTTCTCTCACACAAACACAAAACTTTGTCTCCCAGGGTCTCATTTCTCTCTACTATTCCCATGTGTGCCACTCGCACACCCCTCATACAAAGATGTCTTTCGCTCCTTAGATATGAGAACCTATGAGTCTTCCTCATCAATATCTCTTTCTTACACACAAACACACACTCGGTCTCCCAGCGTCTCATATTTCTCCATTGTTCTCTTGTATGTCGCTCACACACACCCTCTCTCCCTAGAGATATCTTGCGTTCCCTCGTATGTCTCTCTGGCTATCACTCTCGTTGTGAAATATCTTTCTCTCTCGCAGACACAAAACTCCGTCTCTCTGGATCTCATTTCTCTTTGATATCTGTTTGTATGTGACTCACACGCACCCTCTCTCTATCTCTCTCACACGCACACACATAACCCAGCCTTCTAATCCACTCGACTCCTATCTCTAACGCACACTAGCTAGCATCTTTATCTTTCTATTTATCTGTTTCTCCATCAACCTTCTTTCTCGCCCTCACTCTTGATTTCTATCACGCACACTACATATGTTTCTCTCTACATGTAGTCAAGTGCCCTCTCACACACATATATAACTTCACCCTTTGAACCACCCGACGGTCATCTCCAACACCCAAACTAGCGGATGTCCCTCTAGCTAGCATCTCCATCTCTGTATCTATCTGTAGTTTCTCCGTCAACTTTTCTTTATCGCACGGAGTCTTGCTTCCTATCACCCACACTATATATGTCTGTCCATACATATGCATTTATAGGTTGGTCTCTTTTGCACAATCGTTGCGCCTCACTCCCTCTGCTCACCAGAGATGCATGCTCCAGCCCACTCCACTATCTCTTAAAGACAAAAACACATGCTAAATTGTCGGGACTTCTTCCATGCATTCTCACATGCATGCATATTGTCATACCGATCCGTCTCTCCCATGTCGTTGATCTTATGACTTATGTCTTCTTTCTTTTATCTCGATCATGCGCGTGCGCACACACACACACACATCCCACGTATACATGTATACCTCTCACACATGCACGTTCAAGGTCTCTATGTCTCCATATGTAGTTAATTACCCTCAATCCTAATGCCACATCAAATCGTTCTCCTCTTTTGTGCACATAACTTCCGCCTAGGTGGGTAAAACACACACTCACACTTAACAATCTCCTTCTAGCTACCCCCCCCCCCCCCCTCTCACTCTTCCCCTATATCCCCGAAACCAATAAGACCATCCCTTAGTTTAATTCCTCCCTACATGCACCATCGATATATAGTAGTCTTCCTCGGTGTCTCTCGAACAAACACGTTCTCTCGAAGTCGACTCCTCTCATGCATATAGGTCCTAATGCATTTTTCGAGGCTAACTTTGACCAAACGTTAGAGCAATAATATATGACATGCAACTTACACAAAGCATACCTTCAATTTTGTATGTCAAAGGAGCTTCCAATAATATAATTTGCATAGTATACATCTCATGTGCTATTAATCTTGTCAATAGTCAAAGGTTGTCTTGAAAAACACATTAGGCCCTATATAGATGGAATGAGGGAGTAGGTCCCATGCAAAAAATGAGAATAAAATTCAAACATCTGGGCATCGTGGATCGGTCGATAACATTGAGAAACTTGGTTTTAAAATCATGAAACTTGGCATGGTGTCATGTCATGGTAGTACCATGCCGTGGTAAAAAAAATTGGCCGAATAGGAACAAATTTTGGTATAAGCTTCTTGCACATCGGAGCTTCTCTCAAGAAGGCTCGTGGTTCTGGGAGGGAACGTGTCACCTTTGTGTGCATAATTCAAATTTGAAATACAAGCACATGTTCCAGTGCACCAAAGTTGGTTGAAAAATCACATGTGTGTCCTCGGGTAAATTTCTAGGTTCCATGCAAGAAATGGGAATGAAATTCAAAATTCTGGGCGTCATGGCTGGGTTGGAAACATTGAGAAACTTAGTTTTTTAATTCCTGTAAATCCAAAACACACATGAAAATAATGAAACTTGGCTTGGTGCCATGACATGGCACCAACATGTTGTGGTAAATTTGTTGTCCGATTTGCGAAGGCGCACACATTAACAATCAACAAAGTCATTTTGGAAGAAGTGTTGTCATGTTACAATCGGAAACACAAGTATTATTGAAACCGTGGGTGTTCTACTTACTAGTACCATTTACGTGCTGCCATGCGTCCCCTTTTTTATTAGCTATGAGGCGACGTGCAGGGTAGCTATTTGAGTACGAGAGGTGTCCGATCAGACCCCTGCGCGTGCTTATCGGGAGGAGAGCCCTTTGACCTCCATCTGCCGTCCACCTCTCTCCCAAGGTCTCCATTAATGGCGCCCGAGCCTTTGTTTAATGGTGTGGCTATGTCTCACTCGACTGAGATTTAAGAGAGAAAAAAGAAAATCTGAAAGCACAGATCATGATGTAAGATCCGACGGACCTATATAACATCTACTGCGACTTATAGCAAGACTGATGAATATATAAGGACGATTAAAATTTTTTTTGATCAAAGAATGGCTTGCCCCTTCCGATTTTCATTACTGAAAACCACCACAATTCACAAGAAGTCCACCACAATTCACAAGAAGGACTAAAAGCTACCAGATTGAAATCACAACATCCCAAGAGGCCAACAAAGGCCAAACATCCACGCTAGAACCCAACATTTCACAACCGACGACACAATCCACATCCTAAACCGATTATTACATCAAAAGAAACTAGGAAACTAGTCTCCGCGGCGAGCATCAATGAGCTCTTTCGTGTCCTAAAGACGCTGCTTGAGAACATCCACGGATTCCTCCACCAGCGTTTGGCGCTCGTTGCGGAGCATGTCATTCTCGTCCATAAGTTTCTTCAACAAGGCACTAGTCTCCTCCTGCAGGTCTGCACTTCGGACGATCTTCTCCCTCAACAGGTCGCACTCGGCCCGGAGCCTCTCATTGCCCTCCCTTAGTTACCGGATGACGCCAGTAGCCTGTTCAAATGAGGCTACCATGTCGTCCTGCAACCTCGCCGAGCGGGAGATCTGATCCGTCTGGCTATGGACGATCGCATGCATGCACCTGTAACAGTCGTCGCGTGCCCGCGAGAAATTTTCCCAGGCCGCCGCGGCGCGGCGAGACATCTCTACTGCATTCGTGGCGCGGCGGGACATCTCTCCTACTTCCGTGGCACGGCCGGACTAGTCTGCTGCATCGACGGCGCGGCAGGACCTCCGTGCTGCTTCAGCGGCACGGCGGGACCTCTGTGCTGCTACTTCTGTGCGGCGGGACATGTCGGCTGCTCTCGCAGCGAGGCGGGACATCTCTCGTTCTTCCGCTTACATGCTCGCCTCTCCGTGGTGGCAATCTCTCGACCCAGAACTCACGCTGGCCATGGCAGACGCAAGGGAACGATGCTGAATGACTTGCTTGTTTTTGTCTATGAGGAGTTGAGGAGGAATGTGCAGTCATGTTGGCATAATAGTATTTATAACCGAGTACTAGTACGCTCCTAAGTGGGAAACCGTTTATGTTGTGATCGGTGTGAACAGGTTTGCAATTCAATATAGCGTGGAGTAATTTGGAATGTGACGAGACGCAAGCTCAAAATTTATTGACGGTTCTAGTTTCGAACTGTGGCACTATTCCCGGATGGAGTACTTCTTTTTCTACTCCCTCCTTTCTGGTTTTATAGGGCTTATCTCAAAATCTTAGTTTTTTCCATTTTATAAGGCTCAATTTGGTTGTCCCCAACACATGTTCAGATTCCAAGGTGCATTAAATCATTGCATGCAAGTATTAAGAGAAAATTGACCAATGCATGTACTTTATGCATGCATGCATTGCAATTAATGCATTTAACCTATCTCTCGGGACTTCTCGCACGCACCATCGTGCCACCCACAAAAACTTGTACTCTGAGTTTAGTAGTATGTTATACAGGAAGAGAAGAGGTGCACGCACGCACTCGTCCTCTCACACACGCGTCTATTTTTTCTTGAAAAGGGGGATGATGACCCCGGCCTCCGCATCTGGGAGTCACACACGCAAATTATTGAAATATATCGAGTGAAGTGCTTTGATGTGTCGCGTCAACTCGTACATCAACGAGAAGTTTGATTATCTTCTCCCTCGCGGACTTAACTGCACATGCCTTTGGCTGTATGACAGGTTGGCCACACACCTGTAGGGCCCACCTGTCATACACGCAAACACAGGAGCGTCCCTCCCTCGCCCATGAGCGTGGTGGCTGGCAAGACTAGGAGAAGCTTTTGCTACACGCTCTCCGTCCCGCACACGATGGACATGCAGCAGTTCAATCGGTGTCAAATGGCCAGAAGCGTACTGTAGTACTCCTCCAGTGCAGTAGTATTCCATCATTGTTTGACTTCCCGAAGAGGCGAAGAGCCAAGCGTAGCCCGGACGCTCGTGTGGCAGTTTCATGTGTATAGTAGTCTAGGATAGCATGTACCGTGCCTGTAAGCTTAAAATCGTTGGTGTCGGCTCCATGCTATGTGGCCGTCTCGAAGTTTTAAAAAATAATTAAAATAGTCTTCTGGCCCTACCCGAAAACTGCCGCGCGTACTGCCCGAGAAAAGCCCCGCTCTCAACTTTTAACTACGCGAAAACAGTTCGAGCTTGTTCGTTCTATATAAATACAGTACTTACTGTATGTTTATTCACCCGTGGGGTTGTTCAATGAATGGAGGGGCGGGGAGCACAAGTGAACAATACTGTAGTACTCCCTCCATTTCTTTTTACTCCGCATATAAGATTTGGTCAAAGTCAAACTACATAAAGTTTGACCAAATTTATATAAAAAATATAAATATCTACAACACTAAAACTATGTAGTATGAAAATACGTTTCATGGTGCATATATGATAATGTTGATTTCATATTGTGAATGTTTATATTTTTTAATATAAAGTTAGTCAAACTCTACAAAGCTTGACTTTGACCAAACCTTATATGCGGACTAAAAAGAAACGGAGGGAGTACTACTAGTAGTAAGTAGGAGTCGTACAGTAGTCACCTTAAATAGAGAGTTTCTTTTCTTTAATGCCATGTACACAAATTGAAACGCTTGTTGTGGAGAGAAAAAAGATAATCACTCCACTATATATGGACGCAGGGGCCTGAGCGCTTGCTTTACTAGGGTTGCTCTCTACATTCTCTCATCCTCTCCAGATATAAACAAGACAGCGGTAGCAACATTTTCTCTCTCCTCACCGCTAGTCACAGATCCGGTCGGATCCCTTCGACCGGTGTGTGTAGAGGACTAAATGGTGCATCATTCACGCGGTCATCGCCGTCGAGGGAGGAAACCCACAGCTGCCGGAGGGGCCCGATCCTCTGCCCGTGCCATTCTCTCCGACACATGGCCGGCTCGGGAGGTCCTCCGACCCTTCTTCCTCCCTGCCGTATTGTCCGCAGATCCGACCTGCCGCCGCCGACATCCCAGCGACCCTCAGGTATAAGTTATTCGAAAGCGGCCTTGCTCTACTGCCCCAGCTCCCCACGTGTCTGCATGTGCATCTTTTTCTACTCCCATCAGCTCTTCCAGTATGATAAGTAAGTTGCTCCTTTACGCTGCTGAGTGTCCTAGTGTCCCCACGGTCCCATGCCCTTAAACCAATTCTTTAGCTGCTGTTGATTTACTGTGTCTGGTAAACAAGCAATGCCACCATTAAAGTAATCCCATATTTGAGGAATCTCATTGTTGATCGTAATGCTTCTGGTAACATGAAGCATCGCTGACATTTTAAAATTTCTATTGTCCTTGCGTTCCATGAACATAATTAAGATGCTTCTTTTCATTTTGTATATGTTTCGTATATTCTAATTGACCAGCAACTGTTTACTTTCTATCTTTTTGTGCAGATAGGGATATCCATTTCACCTTGTTGCTATTGTGACCTTTTGGTGAACTGCAGAAAACACTTTTTTTGGAATGAGTGTCTTGCACAGTTCAACTAAAATGTCACGTGGGAAACATCTCTCAATTTTGGTGGAACTGCATAAAATGGTGATTGGAGTTTCCAAAATCTCCGTCAAGTTCTGCTGGTAATCTCGTGCAACATTTTATTAGCCTTTGCAAGATGGAGCCGTCACTGTCACCACAATGGCACTTTATTTTAGTGGAACTGCACAAAAGGATAAGAAAATTATAGTTGCACCTTACATGAGCCGGATAGCCAACCTTAATGTTCCTCAATTTTAATGCAACTACTAAATAAGAACCTGCCAGCTCACAAGAGCAAGTACTTCTTGCTAGCTGAATGATGCAATCTTTGCTTCATTTCAGGTGAACTGCAGAAAAAGGCGCATGAATTGAATCATGGAACTCCAGGCAGACCTCATCCAAGTAGAGCAGGAGGTTGAGTTCAAGGAGGCCGCTATTAAAGCGAAATCATGCTCTCCTGTCTCCTTGTTTGTGCTGTGCAAACATGCTATGCAAACAGGAATACTCAACTACATATGTTGTGACGGTCAATAGCATTCGCCAAGTTCTTCGATTGTATGACATGGCTAGCCAAGATGGATTTAATCCCGATATTCACTTTATCAAAAGGCTCTAATGGGTTGGTTCTGAATCTTGCAAGATGGGAATCAGTGAGATGTGTAGGCATCTTTGTTGTACTTATTATTTGGATCTTATTTGTTGGTTCTGAATCTTACAAGATGGGAATCAATGAGATGTGTAGGCATCTTTGTTGTACTTATTATTTGGATCTTATTTGTTGGTTCTGAATCTTGCAAGCTGGGAAACACGGCATGATGATGCAGAGGACAACAACCATAACAAATAGTTCAAACTCGGTAGTATTATCTTTTGTGAAAGTGCGACAAATGTGATGATCGTGTGCGTCCTAAGAATAATAATTCCAATTGTTGTGCATGTTGATCCTGTGGCACTGATAGAACGAGCGAATGCATTGCTTGTTTTAAGTACAAATTTCTATTAAAGCTAATTAAATTTAAGTAAAGTGACCACTAACTCCTGTTATTACAGTACCAATACAGACCCGCTCGTGAACTGACGTGTGGCCGAGGGTGCATCTTCTGCTGGGCGTGCAGCGGACGAGGGAGTGGTAGTAACTGTTGTCGCCTGTACACACTCAGCTTACTATTGAATCCAGTTCCCCAAGAGCTGAAAAACGAACTGCTGCCGCCGCCTACACACTCGTTCACTCGAAGAGACTCCAATGGCGATCCGAGGGGTGAGCCTGCTAGATATGGACTTCAGCAAGGAGTTCCCCTTTGAGTTCGCCGTTCAGTCCTATGGTTGCACCAAGTTGAATGTGATGTACACCAACGATACGGACTCGGTGAAGCTCTGCCTTGCCTCAGTCCTACGGCTGCACCAGGTTCTAGAGCATTCGCCCGTTTCATCGGCAGCGCCGACTGCACCTTCGCTACGGTGGAGAAAAGGAAGAATGCGACGATTCGGCCATCTGGTGCAACAAGCTTGTCGACATCCAGAAGCAATACAAGATCATTAGCAACGGGCAGGAGAAGGACTCCGTGGTTGACCTCGCTGAGACCATCATCGACCCCTGATACGCCAACATGAAAGAAGACGACCTGAACACGTGGGAGGTACCTCTGAATCTAGCCTACACAACCTACGCGGCCAAGGGTGCATATGCATGCTACGACATGTACATGCAGATCTTGGACATGAGGGTGTGTCTGCTTCCCGTAACCGACGAGTACATGGACAGCCGCAGCGTCATGATCAAGCGTGCCAGGAAGGTCTAGATGTTGTACTTTATCTGTTTATAAGCACCTTTATCATGTGAGTGTTTCATGCATTAGCCTATGTGTCGTAATTAATTATCTGTTTTGTTCGAAATATTTCTTTTAAGAACCCATTAACCTGATTGCTTTTTAGTGGCAATTTGCTTATGTATGTAAACTAGTTCACTTGTGCGTAAAAAAAACTAGTTCACTCGGCTGCCGTGCTTTGAATCTCCTTCCTCCCAACATATTCCCCTCCTCAGGTGGACCCAGCAGGTCTCTGAATTTTCTCCCTGTGATTTGCCAAGTCGCTTTGTCAGGCCTGTTGGGCTGCAAATCTTTCAAGACGAGGAGAGCTTTCATTCGGCTGGCCGAGAAAATGGACCATCAGTAAGGAGAAATGCGATGTACATTTTTAAAACACATAAAACCGGCAATTAGTTTCAAATATCTTTTTTTTCATTTTGAGATTTTAAATTACATTAATTTTTATGCGTGGAGAATTTGTTGGATTTTATATTGATATACATTTATTTTTTGAAATCAGTTTGAATGTGAGTCGAAATTTTGGGATTAAAAACAGTTCGGACCGCACCGAAATATGCAAAATTTCATATAATTTTTTAACCGTGGCCACAATATGGGTAGCAATGCTAACAAAAATAATATGGGCTCCAAAAAAAACCTTAAGAATTAGCAAATGGGTTGTATGCTGTTTTCCACATATTTGAGGCTTTCCTAAAAAAAGGTTGATGCACAAGCATTGACTGTTGGATGGCCATCCAACGGCCGTCGTGCTTCTTCAATCTCTGCTCTTCCTACTCCAGCCGCTCAAACAGGCGCCGGCAGGACTGCCTGCTCCCTCCTCCCCGCGGCCGGCTCTGCTGCCGCGCAGGCCTCACCGCCCCATCGTACTCCCATCGCTGGCCTAGCCATCCCTCTACTCACCCACACCTGCTGTTATTCTTCGGCGACGGTAGAGGAACCAGTAAACCCTCGTACAGTCGTACTCCCCTCCGCGTGGGAAACAACTGTCGAGTCTTCCCTGCCTCCGTGTCGTTCCCTTCCTAGGCCTCGCCGTCGTCCACCACCCTAGTGCTCTCGGCGCGGCCTGTTCAACGTGGTCAACGACCGACATGCATCTGAAGTGGACTTTACATGGAGAGGCCGACAACTAGGTCCACGGCCGCACGCAAGGAAATGCCTCCTTATTACGCGCAAAATCCTCCACCTGACATCAGGGACCCACCGAAAGGGCCTCTGTATTTCACGAAAAAATGTTACCACCGCTGACAGCTCGGACCCACCAGCTATATCTTCGCACGCAAGGAAGTGCCTCCTTATTACGCACAAAAAATGAATACTCCCCCTGTTAGCTTGGACCCAGTATAGTGGCAGGCTGACTTGTGGGCCTACTAAGTTGATGGGGATGGAGGGCTTTGTCAACTTAGTCAATATGCACGATTCTAGCTCCAGTGACCGTACGATGTCCATCCAACGGTCGTAGTGCTTCATCAACCTCTGGTCTTCTTGCTCCAGCCGCCCAAACCAGCGTCGGTCGTGCCTCGTGCTCCTGCGTCCCGTGGCCAGCTACAATGCGGCGGAGGCCTCACCGCCTCCTACTACTCCCACCGCTGGCCAGGCCATCCCTCTACTCACCCACACCTCTTGTTATTCTACAGCGACGGCAGCCTCACACCGCAGCGAACCAGTGAACCCTCATACTCCTCTACATGTGGGCATCCACTGCCGCGTCTTCCTCGGCTCCGCGTCGTCCCCTTCCTAGGCCTCGCCGTTGTACACCGCCCTGGTGCTCTCGGTGCGGCGTGGTCAACGTGGTCAAGGAACGGCTTCCATCGGATGTGGACTGTATGTGGAGAGGCTGACAGCTGGCTCCATGGCCGCAGCAAGGAAGTGCCTCCTTATTACGTGCAAAATAATTATTTCTCCACCTGACAGCGGGACCCACCGGACGGGCCACCGTATTTTGCGAAAAAACGTTTCCCCCTGACTGCTGGGCCCACCAGCTACATCTTCGCACGCAAGGAAGTGCGTCCGGGCAAAAAAAACGATTCGCCCCCTGACCGCTGGGACCCACCAGCTACATCTTTGCAGGCAAGGAAGTGCCTGACAGTCGAGACCCACCTGGTCGAAGCGTACGTAGCATTGTCATTCTGGTCGCGGACGTGTACGTACATACTGGTCGATGTAGAGGCGCGCACGTGTCATAGTAGAGGCGCGCACGTGTCGTAGTAGAGGCGCGCACGTAGCATTTACACGTACGTACAGCGGCCAGGGTGCAAGAAAGAAAATACGGCCACGTATGTGTACATACGAGCGGGGTCTCGAACGCCTACTTGCGCATACGTACGGCCAGGGCTCGTGTACATGGCTGGGTCAGAACAGAGAAACAACGTCGTCGTCATGTTCATGGGGAGGCAACGGAATGCACCGTGTTCATGGGGAGGCAACGGAATGCATCGTGTTCATCGGGAGGGCTTGGATGGAACAGGCGATGGAAATCCCGCAAGGACCAAAAAGTACCTGAACCAAATTCTGTGGAAATCTTCAAGGATTGTCACACCAGCAAGATGAAGGGCATGACTACACCAGTTAAAGCCGCTGTTGTAAGTCCTTAATCCTCATGCCTTGTCACTACTATTTACTCTGACTTGTGCCTTGAACTGCATTGTTTGCAGCCAATGTTTATTACTCTTTTCAATTTTATACACAATTGTCTTAACGTATCACTGCACCTTACAAGGTTTAAAAGAGAGGAGTGATGTTCCTTTGATCTTGACCTGTAATCTAGTTTCGTGCTAGACTTGCCCACACAATGTTACAATTGCCTATTTGTCTGTTCTCAGTTGTTTTGTGATATGAATGATGTCATACTATGCTTACCGTATTATAAAATTGTCTCTTTATCCTTAGTTTTCAATACAATGTGAAGAAATAGACAATACATTAGCCAAGGTACATGGTCATATGTTTGGAACCTGGTTTTATTTTGTACTTTGCAGTAAAATACAACTAATATTTTACATGGGTTCACCAGAATAAGTTCTGTATGTAGACCAAAGCTATTTTGTTTGGTTTTGCGGCCTCCTTAATATATTCTGTTCTGGTACTACTAATGTAAAAAACTCGACTTTTCAGCAAGCTATGGAAAAATGGTGGAATCGCCACCTTCTGAAGGTGGCGAGGAAACTATAACCGCAATGTCAGCTCTTGCTGCAGTGGGTCAGTACCTGTCCACTAACAGTGCCAAAAGCACGTTCCTGTGTAATACTTGGTTGGTTGTTAAGGCAATCTCGTCCAAACTGCCTCATGATCAAGATATGCAAGCTCAAAACAATGTTATATCTGCACTCCAGACACAAGTCTGTTCCCTAACAGAGACCCTTTGTGAAACAAGGATAGACATTGTTCGATGTCGTCAAGAAATGCATGGTTTTGAAACCAGACTATCAGACATTTCCTATGTTGTTCAAGAACTGATAACCCATAAGTATAGGGGATCGCAACAGTTTTCGTGGGTAGAGTATTCAACCCAAATTTATTGATTCGACACAAGAGGAGCCAAAGAATATTCTCAAGTATTAGCAGCTGAGTTGTCAATTCAACCACACCTGGAAACTTAATATCTACAGCAAAGTTTTTAGTAGCAAAGTAATATGATAGTAGTGGTAACGGTGGCAAAAGTAACGGTAGCAGTTTTGGTTTTATAGTGATTGTAACAGTAGCAACGGAAAAGTAAATAAGCGAAGATCAATATATGAAAAGCTCGTAGGCATTGGATCGGTGATGGAGAATTATGTCGGATGCGATCAATCATGCAACAATTATAACATAGGGTGACACGGAACTAGCTCCAGTTCATCAATGCAAGGTAGGCATGTATTTTGAAAATAGTCATACGTGCTTATGGAAAAGAACTTGCATGACATCTTTTGTCCTACCCTCCCGTGGCAGCGGTGTCCTATTGGAAACTAAGGGGTATTAAGGCCTCCTTTTAATAGAGTACCGGACCAAAGCATTAACACGTAGTGAATACATAAACTCCTCAAACTACGGTCATCATCGGTAAGTATCCCGATTATTGTCACTTCAGGGTTAACGGATCATAACACATAATAGGTGACTATAGACTTGCAAGATAGGATTAAGAACTCACATATATTCATGAAAACATAATAGGTTCAGATATGAAATCATGGCACTCGGGCCCTCGTGAAAAGCATTAAGCATAGCAAAGTCATAGCAACATCAATTTCAGAACATAGTGGATACTAGGGATCAAACCCTAACAAAACTAACTCAATTACATGATAAATCTCATCCAACCCATCATCGTCCAGCAAGCCTACAATGGAATTACTCACACACGGCGGTGAGCATCATCAAATTGGTGATGGAGGAAGGTTGATGATGACGATGGTGACGGATTCCCCTCTCCGGTGCCCCGAACGGACTCCAGATCGTCCCTCCTGAGATAGTTTAGGGCTTGGCGGCAGCTCCGTATCGTAAAACGTGATGAATCCTTCTCTCTGATTTTTTTCTCCCCGGAAGTGAATATATGGAGTCAAGGTGGACGTCGGTGGAGCATCAGGAGGTCCACGAGGTAGGGGGCGCGCCCCCACCCTCGTGGACAGGGTTTGGGCCCCCTAACGTGGATTCTTCTTCCAATATTTTTTATATATACCGAAAATAATCTCCATTGATTTTCAGGTCATTCTGAGAACTTTTATTGCTGCACAAAAATAACACCATGGCAATTCAGCTGAAAACAGCGTAAGTCCGGGTTAGTTCCATTCAAATCATGCAAGTTAGAGTCCAAAACAAGGGCAAAAGTGTTTTGAAAAGTAGATACGACGGAGACGTATCAACTCCCCCAAGCTTAAACCTTTGCTTGTCCGCAAGCAATTCAGTTGATAAACTGAAAGTGATAAAGAAAAACTTTTAAAACTCTGTTTGCTCTTGTTGTTGTAAATATGTAAAGCCAGCATTCAAATTTTCAGCAAAGATTATGAACTAACCATATTCACAATAACATTTAGGTCTCATGTTTACTCATATCAAAGACATAATCAACTAGCGAGCAATAATAATAAATCTCGGATGACAACACTTTCTCAAAACAATCAAAATATGATATAACAAGATGGTATCTCGCTAGCCCTTTCTGAGACCGCAAAACATAAATGCAGAGCACCTTTAAAGATCAAGGACTGACTAGACATTGTAATTCATGGTAAAAGAGATCCAGCCAAGTCATACTCAATGTGAACTAACAATAATACATGCAAATGGCAGCAGTGCCCTCCAACTGGTTCTTTTTAATAAGAGGATGATGACTCAACATAAATGTAAATGGATAGGCCCTTCGCAGAGGGAAGCAGGGATTTGTAGAGGTGCCAGAGCTCGATTTTGAAATAGAGATGAATAATATTTTGAGCAGTATACTTTCATTGTCAACATAACAACCAAGAGATCTCGATATCTTCCATGCTACACACATTATAGGCGGTCCCCAAGCAGAATGGTAAAGTTTATACTCCCCCACCACCAACAAGCATCAATCCATGGCTTTCCCGAAGCAACGGGTGCCTCCAACTAACAACAATCCCGGGGGAGTTTTGTTTGCAATTATTTTGATTTGATTTGAGCATGGGACTGGGCATCCCGGTGACCAGCCATTTTCTCATGAATGAGGAGCAGAGTCCACTCCTCTTGAGAATAACCCGCCTAGCATGGAAGATACAAACATCCCTAGTTGATACATGAGCTATTCGAGCATACAAAACATAATGTTTATTTGAAGGTTTAGAGTTTGGCACATACAAATTTACTTGGAACGGCAGGTAGATACCATATATAGGTAGGTATTGTGGACTCATATTGAATAACTTTGGGGTTTATGGAATTGGATGAACAAGCAGTATTCCCGCTTAGTACAAGTGAAGGCTAGAAAAAGACTGGGAAGCGACCAGCTAGAGAGCGACAACAGTCATGAACATGCATTAAAATTAATCAACACTAAATGCAAGCATGAGTATGATATAATTCACCATGAACATAAATATTGTGGATGCTGTGTTGATTTTGTTTCAACTACATGCGTAAACATGTGCCAAGTCAAGCCACTCGAATCGTTCAAAGGAGGATACCACCCTATCATACCACATCACAACCATTTTAATAGCATGTTGGCACACAAGGTAAACCATTATAAATTCTTAGTTAATTAAGCATGGCATAAGAAACTATAATCTCTAATTGTCATTGCAAACATGTTCCATTCATAATAGGCTAAATCGGGAACGATGAACTAATCATATTTACAAAAACAAAAGAGGTCGAGTTCATACCAGCTTTTCTCATCTCAATCAGTTTATCATATATCGTCATTATTGCCTTTCACTTGCAAGACCGAATAGTGTGGATAATAATAATAATAATAATAATAATAATAATAATAATAATAATAATAATAATAATAATAATAATAATAGTGCACATGCATTGGACTAAGCTGGAATCTGCAAGCATTCAATATACAGGAGAAGATAGGGTAATATGGGCTCTTTGTTAAATCAACAATAATGCATAAGAGAGCCACTCAACATTTTCATTATAGTCTTCTCCTCTCGCCCCCCAAAGAAAACAAATAAAAATATTTACACGGGAAAGCCCCCAACAAGCAAAAGAAGAACGAGAAATCTTTTTGGGATTTATTTTTAATTACTACTACTACAAGCATGGAAAGTAAACTAACTAAAAGCTACAACTAATTTTTTTATTTTTCTTAAGGTTTTTCAAACACAAAAGAAGAAAGCAAGAAAAAGAAAATAAACTAGCATGGATGATATGTAACACCCCGGATATAACTTTCCCAATTTGTACTCCAACTCTTGCCGTTTCCGGCATTAAGTTATTTTATTTTCTCGGGTTCGGGTCTTTGTCTCTGTGTGTTGTTATCGTTGTCATGCATCTCATATCATGTCATCATGTGCATTGCATTTGCATACGTGTTCATCTCATGCATTCGAGCATTTTCCCCATTGTCCGTTTTGCATTCCGGCGCTTCGTTCTCCTCCGATGGTCATTTCTAGCTTTCTTTCGTGTGTGGGGATTAAACATTTCCGGATTGGACCGAGACATGCCAAGCGGCCTTGGTTTACTACCGGTATACCGCCTGTCAAGTTTCGTATCATTTGGACTTCGTTTGATACTCCAACGGTTAACCAAGGGACCAAAAAGGCATCGTGTGTGTTGCAGCCCAACACCCCTCCGATTTGGCCCAAAACCCACCTAACTTTGCTCTATCACCTAGATCGTTCGATCACGATCGCGTGGCCGAAAACCGCACCTCGTTTGGACTCTCCTAGCTCCCTCTATGCCTACATATACACCCCCTCTCGAAAATCCGGATCCCCCTCGTCTGAAACCCTAAAAATCCCCTCGCCGCCGCCACCGGACAAAAATCCCACCGATGGACGTGTCTGCCCCGCTCCCCCGGCCTGTCTCCGCCCG
>NC_041386.1:211023493-211034128 GCF_002162155.2 Triticum dicoccoides | reverse complement strand
CGACCCAGTCCGCCGCCTCCGCCGCTGTCCCACCTGGCCGGACCTCGCCGCCGTTCCTCGTCGGCGTCGACGGCTGCCACCGCCGCCCTTGCCTCCGCCGCCCTGTGCGCCACCACTCGGCGCCGCGCCCGACCCTCACCGGCCGCCGCCTTCCCGCCTCTCCGGCGACTCCGCCGCCCTCCGCCGTCCTCCTCGTCGCCTCCGGCCGCCGCGGCCATCTCCGGCGAGCTGCTAATCCGCCACCGCTACAGTAGATCGCGCCGGATGAACAGTAAACCCTAGATCCGCGCGGGGTAAATTTCTTCTAAGTCCCAAAATCTCCGATCCAAGTGCCCATGTTCATGGCCTCGTAACTTTGCATCCGTAACTCCGATTCATGCATATAGCATATCAAAATGTTCATCTCAAAGAGTACATCATTTCATTCCATTGCATAATTTTCATTTGAGTTCATTTTGATGCCCAAAATGCTGTTAGAAGAGGGCTACTTGAGTTAATTGCCAGATCTGCTACTCCATTTAGAGTTTTGTCATTTTTGCCATGATTAATATGTGCATGATATGCCCTGATGCTCTACATATGTTTTGTTAAGGGTTTTATCATATTTCCAGAGGTGCAACCCATGTATTTTTGTGATGTGTGTGGTGACTAGTGCAAGCTTGCAAAGTGGTGCACTTGGTAATTCTGTTTTCAGGGACTTAGTAATTTCACCAAGTCCTGGATCTGTTTATCTCATGATGCCATATGTTCTTGTTGTTTCCTAGTGATCCGTGCCTCTTTTGAGGATGATTAGTAATGGAGTTTTATTTATATGGTAGTGACCTATCCATCCATGTCTTTGTTTGCAATTATTGAGCACCCTAGATTGAGTCAATCGAGCTCTACTTTTGCTACTTTGTGAATCTGGGCAGATTGTCAACTTGTTTGCAATTTTGCCGATGATGTTGTAGTTGATCCGTGCATGCTATGTTATTGTTCTTGCCATGTCTAGCTTGCATTTTGTGTATTCTTGACGGGTGTATGCTTAGCTTATCATGACTTGCACTGTGGTGAGAGCATCGAGCTTGTAAACATGCCTACTTGAGTTATGTTTCAGCATGTGCCAGTTTTCACTAAGTCTGAAAACTGATTATGTTTTTGCGATGTTCGCGTGCTTGTTAGTATATTTTCTGATCCCTTTTGGCTCAAGGGCACTAAGGGACTTTTGTTAAGCTATTTGAGTAGCTCCATGCCATGTTCTTGTTTGTCATGTTCAGGTCCTGTGGCATGTAGTTTTGTTGCTCCGAAGAGTGCTATCTGATCTGAAATTTCAGACAAGTGTTAATTTCACTAAGTCTGAGATCTGTTTACCATACGCAGTTTTGCCATGCTTGTTTGAACCTGTTAATGGATGAATTGGCCGTAGCTCAGTGCTAGACTTTTGTTAAGCATCTTGTATGCAACCCTGCCATGTATTTTGTTGTCATGTTTGGGTGCTGTAGCATGTCCATTTCGTTGCATTTAGATGGCTACTTGATGTAAATCGTAGACCGGTGTCATTTTTGAATCGCTTGCCATTTCCAAACCGTAACTCCGATTCCGGCGTTCTTTATATCGTTTTCAAGCGTTTTCATCTCATATTTCCAGTGGCACACTTGGATTTCCAAGTTGAGGCCAGATTCTTGCTTTTCCTGTCATATCTTGCATTATGCATCCCGCATCGCATCCCGCATAGCATACCATCTTTGCATCGTGTTGTTTGAGTTTGCACGTGGTTGATTGTGTCCTTGTTGCTTGTTTGTCTTGTTTGGGTAGAGCCGGGAGACGATTTCGCTAACGAGGAGCCCGTTGAGTTTGCTTTCGAGGATCCAGTCAACTCTGACAACTTTGCAGGCAAGATGATCATACCCTCGAAATCACTACTATCTTTGCTATGCTAGTTTGCTTGCTCTTTTTCTATGCCAATGCTACAATGCCTACCATTTGCTTTCAAGCCTCCCAAATTGCCATGCCAAACCTCTAACCCACCATGTCCTAGCAAACCGTTGATTGGCTATGTTACTGCTTTGCTCAGCCCCTCTTATAGCGTTGCTAGTTGCAGGTGAAGATTGGAGGCCGTTCCTTATTGGAACACTTATTTACTTGTTGGGATATCATTATATTGCCATGTTATCTTAATGCATCTATATACTTGGTAAAGGGTGGAAGGCTTGGCCTCTCGCCTAGTGTTTTGTTCCACTCTTGCCGCCCTAGTTTCCGTCATATCGGTGTTTTGTTCCCGGATTTTGCGTTCCTTACGCGGTTGGGTTATAATGGGAACCCCTTGATAGTTTGCCTTGATTAAAGCTTTTCCAGCAATGCCCAACCTTGGTTTTACCATTTGCTACCTAGCCTTTTCTTTCCCTTGGGTTGTGCAGACTCAAGGGTCATCTTATTTTAACCCCCCCTGGGCCAGTGCTCCTCTAAGTGTTGGTCCAAACTGTCAGCCGCCAGTGGCTACCAGGGGCAACTCTGGGCTGGCCTACCGGAAGTTTAGACAATCTGACTGTGCCCTGAGAAAGAGATATGTGCAGCTCCTATCGGGATTTTTCGGCACATTCGGGTGGTGTTGCTGGTCTTGTTTTAACCTGTCGAAGTGTCTCGAATAACCGAGATACCGAGTCTGATCGGAACGTCTTGGGAGGAGGTCTATTCCTTCGTTGACCGTGAGAGCTTGTCATGGGCTAAGTTGGGACTCCCCTGCAGGGATTGAACTTTCGAAAGCCGTGCCCGCGGTTATGGGCAGATGGGAATTTGTTAATGTCCGGTTGTAGATAACTTTAACCTTAATTTAATTAAAATGAATCAACTGAGTGTGTTACCGTGATGGCCTCTTCTCGGCGGAGTCCGGAAAGTGGACACGGTGTTGGAGTAATGTTTGCGCAGGTTGCTCTCTAGTTTCTCGCTCACGCTTTGCCTCCTCTTCTCGCTCTCTTTTGCGAATAAGTTAGCCACCATATATGCTAGTCGCTTGCTGCAGCTCCACACATATTTACCTTGCCTTACCTATAAGCTTAAATAGTCTTGATCGCGAGGGTGCGAGATTGCTGAGTCCCTGTGGCTCACAGATTACTATTACACCAGATGCAGGGCCTGATGATTCCGCTCCAGGTGACGCGCTCGAGCTCAAGTGGGAGTTCGACGAGGACTCTCAACGTTACTATGTTTCCTTTCCCGATGATCAGTAGTGGTGTCCAGTTGGGGGTGATTGGGACCGTGTCGCATGTTGGGTTTATCTTCTATTTTGGCGTTGTAGTCGGGCCATGAGTGTTTGGATGATGTAATGTTATTTAAGTACCTTGTTTGACGTGGCGAGTGTAAGCCAACTATGTTATCCCTTTTATTATTCATATTACATGGGATGTTGTGAAGATTGCCTTACTTGCGACATATGCCTTCAATGCGATTATGCCTCTAAGTCGTGCCTCGACACGTGGGAGTTATAGTCGCATCGAGGGTGTTACATGATACAATGAAAAAGTATGAGCACCGACAACTGGCATGAGTGTGTGAACATGAATGTAATGTCGGTGCGAGATACATACTCCCTCAAGCTTAGGGTTTTGGCCTAAGTTGGTCTATGCCCATGGATCAAAACTGTAGTTGGGGTCGTACTGAGAAGGGTCCTCGGATTGCCACTGGCTGGCGATCTCCTCCGGATTCCACTAATAAACGGACTGACGGTGAGGGTCAGATGGTGGCTCCGGCTCTGCAGCTGACATCTGGCTCCGGTAGGCATGAATGGCCTCAAGCAGAACAAGGTATATTCCTGAAAATATGTTGAACAAAGAGGGCACAGACAAGGTAATAAACTCCCAATAATTTTTGTTAAATACCAATTTATATTTGAGTGTCTTATTCTTATCCTTAACAATAAACGCATGTGCTACCATACTCTTATAACCTAGAGGAATAGGAGGCAACAACTTTTCCTCTTTCTCATAATGCCTGATAGGTATGTTAAAGTGCGCAGCAAGGCGAGAGGCAAAGATGCCTCCGAGGACTGGGCCCTTAGTACGGTTCAGATTTAGCCGTTTAGCAACAATAGTGCCTAAACTGAAAGTAGTATCCTGAAACAAGTCATGGCGCAAAATAACAATATTAGGGGCACTAAGGTTTCCACAGTTCCCGCGACCAATTAAGCATCTGCTAGAAAATATTACGAAGTAACGTAGAACAGGAAAATGTATGCTAGTGATTCTCGCATCGGAAACTTTCCTCGTTTCCCCTACAACAATCATATCAATAAATCCCTCCACATCATTACAATGTGGTTCCTCTATGCTGCCCTCAAAGGGTATCAAATAGACCCGGCAAAAATCATAAAGTGACATCTCCTTATGCTCATCATATAAATAAAATTCCACCGAAGGTGGTGATCTCCTAGCATGGAAATGAAAATTTTGCACAAACATATTGGTGAGTAAGAGGTACTGTTCACGTTGGTCGTGGAGGTAGGCGGTGAGGCCTGCATTCTCAGCCAAATGATAAAAATCTTCATGAATCCCAGCTTCTCTCAAGAACTCATCACAAGGCCATTCACATGGTCGAACCTCTACAGTACGAGGGATACTATACTTGGGATTCTTGTTCTCTTCACTTTGCTTATCCTTCGAGCTTCGGCTCAATGAGCCCCTCAAAAATCTCTTCATCTTTTTCTGAAAATTTCTGAAATTTTTAGTGACTCAATAAAAATGAACCAAACTTAACAAAATTGATAGCAACTAATCCTACAAGTTCCTAGAGGCTATATCATCCATTAAAACTACTTTTTACCACATAAATTCGACATGCAAGCTCAAGAACAGTGTCACCTAAGCAGCAAAAAATTGCAATAAATAAAGCATTAGAACAAAAACTAATTAGACCATTGGAGGAGTCACATACCAAAGAACAATCCCCCAAAGCAGTTTTGTGAGAGGGGCTTTGAGCAAGGAGATCGAAGATGGCAGCAAGATGAGCAAGAACTCGGGTTTGAGATGGCTAGTGATTTTTTCTGGAGCAAGACGAAGTGTGTGGGTGCAAGGATAAGTGGAGGGGACCCACGTGGGGTCCATGAGGTAGGGGGCACCCAGGGGGTAGGCACGCCCTCCACCCTCGTGGGCACGTGGTGAGTCCCCCTGGTGTGTTCTCAATGCCAGATATTCTGAAATATTCTAGAAAAAATCATATTTAATTTTCAGGGCATTTGGAGAACTTTTATTTTAGGGGTATTTTTTATTGCAAAGGATAATTCAGAAAACAGACAGAAAATACTATTTTTGCTTTATTTAATATAAATAACAAAAGGTAAAAAGAGGGTACATAGAGTTGTGCTTTCTAACTTCATCCATCTCGTGCTCATCAAAAGGAATCCACTAACAAGGTTGATCAGGTCTTGTTAACAAACTCATTTCGAATAACATGAAACTGGAGAAATTTCGAATAACACTAGGTTACCTCAACGGGGATGTGCACATCCCCAACAATAAGAATATCATATTTCTTCTTGACAGTAAGAAGAGGAAATTCAAAACCTCCAATAGTGATTGTTGAAATTTTTCCAATAGAATTGATACTATGGACTTGAGGTTGTTTACTGAGGAAGTGTACCATATGCTCATTACCATTAACATGAAAAGTGACATTACCTTTGTTGCAATCAATAACAGCCCCTGCAGTATTCAAAAAGGGTCTTCCAAGAATAATAGACATACTATCGTCCTCGGGAATATCAAGAATAACAAAGTCCATTAAAATAGTAACATTTGCAACCACAACAGGCACATCCTCACAAATACCGACAGGTATAACAGTTGATTTATCAGCCATTTGCAAAGATATTTCAGTAGGTATCAACTTATTCAAATCAAGTCTACGATATAAAGAGAGAGGCATAACACTAACACCGGCTCCAAGATCACATAAAGCAGTTTTAACATAGTTTCTTTTAATGGAGCATGGTATAGTTGGTACTCCTGGATCTCCAAGTTTCTTTGGTATTCCACCCTTAAAAGTATAATTAGCAAGCATGGTGGAAATTTCAGCTTCCGGTATCTTTCTTTTATTAGTAACAATTTCCTTCAGGTATTTAGCGTAAGGGTTCATTTTAAGCATATCAATCAAACGCATACGCAAAAAGATATGTCTAATCATTTCAGCAAAGCGCTCAAAATCCTCATCATCCTTTTTCTTGGATGGTTTAGGAGTAAAAGGCATGGGTTTATGTACCCATGGTTCTCTTTCTTTACCGTGTTTCCTAGCAACAAAGTATCTCTTATCATAATGTTGATTCTTTGATTGTGGGTTATCAAGATCAGCATCAGGTTCAATCTCTACATCATTGTCATTGCTAGGTTGAGCATCAACATGAACATCATCATTAACATCATCACTAGGTTCATGTTCATTACCACACTGTGTTTCAGCATCAGAAATAGAAATATCATTGGGATTCTCAAGTGTGTTAACAACATGTTCACTAGAAACATGCAAAGTCCTATCATTTTTCTTTTTCTTATTCTTAGAAGGACTAGGTGCATCAATATTAGTTCTCTGAGAATCTTGCTCAATTCTCTTAGGGTGGCCCTCAGGATACAAGGGTTCCTGAGTCATTTTACCCCCTCTAGTCATAACTCTAACAACATTATCATTTTCTTTTTATTTAATTCATTGAGAAAATCATTCTGAGCCTTAAGTACTTGTTCTACTTGAGTGGTAACCATAGAAGCATGTTTACTAATAAGTTTAATTTCACCTTTAACATTAGCCATATAATCACTCAAGTGTTCAAGCATATCAGCATTGCATTTCAATTTCTACCAACATAAGCATTGAAGTTTTCTTGTTTAACCATAAAGTCATCAAACTCATCCAAGCATTGGCTAGCGAACTTAGTAAATGGGATTTCACATTTATCAAATCTATAGAGAGAATTTACCTTTACTACCTGTGTCGGGTTATCAAGACCATGTATTTCTTCAATAGGTGGTAAATTCTTAACATCTTCAGCTTTAATACCCTTTTCTTTCATAGATTTCTTTGCCTCTTGCATATCTTCAGGACTAAGAAATAGAATACCCCTTTTCTTCGGAGTTGGCTTAGGAAGTGTCCAATTATTTTCATTAGTCAACATATTATTCAATAGCAATTCAGCTTGATCAATAGTTCTTTCCCTGAAAACACAACCAGCACAACTCTCCAGGTAATCTCTGGAAGCCTCGGTTAGTGCATTATAAAAGATATCAAGTATTTCATTTTTCTTGAGAGGATGATCAGGCAAAGCATTAAGTAATTGGAGAAGCCTCCCCAAGCTTGTGGGAGACTCTCTTCTTCAATTTGCACTAAAATATATATTTCCCTTAAAGCAGCTTGTTTCTTATGAGCAGGGAAATATTTAGCAGAGAAGTAATAAATCAAATCCTGGGGACTACGCACACAACCAGGATCAAGAGAATTAAACCATGTCTTAACATCACCCTTTAATAAGAACGGAAACAACTTAAGGATAAAGTAATAGCGAGTTTTCTCATCATGTGTAAACAAGGTGGCTATATCATTTAATTTAGTAAGATGTGCCACAACAGTTTCAGATTCATAGCCATAAAAAGGATCAGATTCAACCAAAGTAATTAACTCAGGATCAACAGAGAAATCATAATCCTTAGCAGGAATAAAGATAGGTGAAGTAGCAAAAGCAGGGTCATATTTCATTCTAGCATTCAAAGACTTTTCTTTAAGCTTAGCTAATAATTTCTTAAGATCAGATCTATCATTGCAAGCAAGAAAGTCTCTAGCAGTTTCTTCATCCATAACATAACCCTCAGGCACAATAGGCAATTCATATCTAGGGGGAGAATCTTCATCATCACTTTCATCAATATTATCAGATTCAATAATTTCATTCTCTCTAGACCTAGCAAGTTTTTCATCAAGGAATTCACCTAGAGGCATAGTATTATCAAGCATAGAAGTAGTTTCATCATAAGTATCATGAAAAGAAGAAGTGGCATCATCAATAACATGCGGCCTATCAGAATCAATAGCATGTGTAGGTGTTGCAAGTTTACTCAAAACCGAAGGTGAATCAAGTGCAGAGCTAGATGGTAGTTCCTTACCTCCCCTCGTAGGTGAGGGAAAAATCTTGGTCCATTGATCTTTCAAGTTATTCATAGTGATAAGCAGATATAAATCCCAAGTGACTCAAAGAATAGAGCTATGCTCCCCGACAACGCCGCTAGAAATCCTTCTTGCTACCTCTTGAGCACTGCGTTGGTTTTCCCTTGAAGAGGAAAGGGTGATGCAGCAAAGTAGTGTAAGTATTTTCCCTCAGTTTTTGAGAACCAAGGTATCGATCCAGTAGGAGACTACACGCAAGTGCCTCGTACCTACACAAACAAATAAGAACCTCGCAACCAACGCAATAAAGGGGTTGTCAATCCCTTCACGGTCACTTAGGAGAGTGAGATCTGATAGAGATAATAATAATAGGATAAATATTTTTGGTATTTTTATGATATAGATTGGAAAATAAAGATTGCAAAGTAAAATAGATTAGAAACTTATATGATGGAAAATAGACCTGGGGGCCATAGGTTTCACTCGTGGCTTGTCTCAAGATAGCATAAGTATTATGGTGGGTGAACAAATTACTATCGAGCAATTGATAGAAAAGTGCATAATTATGAGAATATCTAGGCATGATCATGTATATAGGCATCACGTTCGTGACATGTAGACCGAAATGATTCTGCATCTACTACTATTACTCCACACATCGACCGCTATCCAGCATGCATCTAGAGTATTAAGTTCATAAGAACAGAGTAATGCATTAGGCAAGATGACATGATGTAGAGGGATAAACTCAAGCAATATGATATAAACCCCATCTTTTTATCCTCGATGGCAACAATACAATATGTGCCTTGCTGCCCCTGCTGTCTCTGGGAAAGGACACCGCAAGATTGAACCCAAAGCTAAGCACTTCTCCCATTGCAAGAAAGATCAATCTAGTAGGCCAAACCAAACTGATAATTCGAAGAGACTTGCAAAGATAACCAATCATACATAAAAGATTTCAGACAAGAAGCAAATATTGTTCATAGATAAACTTGATCATAAACCCACAATTCATCGGATCTCGACAAACACACTGCAAAAAGAGTTAGATCAAATAGATCTCCAAGAAGATCGAGGAGAACATTGAATTGAGATCCCAAGAGAGAGAAGAAGCCATCTAGCTAATAACTATGGACCCGAAGGTCTGAGGTAAACTACTCACACATCATCGGAGGGGCCATGGAGTTGATGTAGAAGCCCTCCGTGATTGATTCCCCCTCCGGCGGAGCTCCGGAAAAGGCCCCAAGATGGGATCTCTTGTGTACAGAAGGTTCCAGCGGTGGAAATAGGGTTTCGTGGTGCTCCTGGATGTTTTCAGGGTATATGAATATATATAGGAGGAAGAAGTAGGTCGGTGGAGCCACGAGGGGGGAGGGCGCGCTCAGGGGGTAGGCGCGCCCCCTGCCTCGTGGCCTCCTCATTGGTTTCTTGACGTCCACTCCAAGTCCCCTGGATCACGTTTCTTCCAAAAATAACTCTCCCGAAGGTTTTATTCTATTTGGATTCCGTTTGATATTCCTTTTCTGTGAAACACTTAAATAGGCAAAAAAACAGCAATTTGCACTAGGCCTTGGGTTAGTAGGTTAGTCCCAAAAATAATATAAAAGTGTATAAATAAGCCCGTTAACATACAAAACAAATAATATAATAGCATGGAACAATAAAAAATTATAGATACGTTGGATACATATCAAGCATCCCCAAGCTTAATTCCTGCTCGTCCTTGAGTAGGTAAATGATAAAAACAGAATTTTTGATGTGGAATGCTACCTAGCATATTTCTCAATGTAATTTTCTTTATTGTAGCATGAATATTCAGATCCAAAAGATTCAAGAAAAAGGTTTAATCTAGACATAAAAATAATAATACTGCAAGCATACTAACTAAGCAATCATGTCTTCTCAAAATAACATGGCAAAAGAAAGTTTATCCCTACAAAATCATATAGCTTGGTCATGCTTCATTTTCGTCACACAAGAATGCTCTCATCTTGCACAAGCCCGATGACAAGCCAAGCAATTGTTTCATACTTTAGTAATCTCAAACTTTTTTCAACTTTCACGCAATACATGAGCGTGAGCGATGGATATAGCACTATGGGTGGAATAGAATAATGATAGGGGGTTATGTGGAGAAGATAAAAAAGGAGAAAGTCTCACATAGACGAGGCTAATCAACAGGATAGGGAGATGCCCATCAATTGATGTCAATGCAAGGAGTAGGGATTGCCATGCAACAGATGCACTAGAGCTATAAATGTATGAAAGCTCAACAAAAGAAACTAAGTGTGTGTGCATCCAACTTGCTTGCTCACGAAGACCTAGGGCATTTGAGGAAGCCCATTGTTGGAATATACAAGCCAAGTTCTATAATGAAAAATTCCCACTAGTATATGAAAGTGAAAAAACAAGAGACTCTCTATCATAAAGATCATGGTGCTACTTTGAAGCACAAGTGTGGAAAAAAAACATAGTAGCATTTCCCCTTTTTATTTATTTTCCTTTTTCCTTTTTTTT
>NC_041386.1:210909518-211023187 GCF_002162155.2 Triticum dicoccoides | reverse complement strand
TAATGATGATCATCACACTTCTATTTGTTTACAACTCAATGTTTAGAACTCGATACTAGAACAAAATATGACTCTAGATGAATGCCTCCGGCGGTGTACCGAGAAGGGCAATGAATCAAGAGTGACATGTATCAAAAATTATGCATGGTGGCTTTGCCACAAATACAATGTCAACTACATGATTATGCAAAGCAATATGACAATGATGAAGCGTGTCATAAATGAAATGGTGGAATGTTGCATGGCAATATATCTCGAAATGGCTATGGAAATGCCATGATAGGTAGGTATGGTGGCTGTTTTGAGGAATATATAAGGAGGTTTATGTGTGATAGAGCATATCATATCACGGGGTTTGGATGCACGGGCGAAGTTTGCACCAACTCTCAAGGTGAGAAAGTGCAATGCATGGTACCGAAGAGGCTAGCAATGATGGAAGGGTGAGAGTGCGCATAATCCATGGACTCAACATTAGTCATAAAGAACTCACATACTTATTGCAAAAGTCTACAAGTCATCAAAAACCAAGCACTATGCGCATGCTCCTAGGGGGATAGATTAGTAGGAAAAGACCACCGCTCGTCCCCGACCGCCACTCATAAGGAAGACAATCTAAGAACACCTTATGTTTCAAATCTGTTACACAACGGTTACCATACGTGCATGCTACGGGACTTGCAAACTTCAACACAAGTATTTATAAATTTCAAAATTACCCAACTAGCACACTCTAATATTATCACCTTTATATCTCAAAACAGTTATCAAGTATCAAACTTCTCATAGTATTCAATGCACTTTCTATGATAGTTTTTATTATACCCATCTTGGATGCCTATCATATTAGGACTAGTTTCATAACCAAAGAAAATTACCATGCTGTTCTAAAGGACTCTCAAAATAATATAAGTGAATAATGAGAGATTAATAATTTGTATAAAATAAAACCACCACCGTGCTCTAAAAGATATAAGTGAAGCACTAGAGCAAAATTATCTAGCTCAAAAGATATAAGTGAAGCACATAGAGTATTCTAATAAATTTCAATTCATGTGTGTGTCTCCCAAAAGGTGTGTACAGCAAGTATGATTGTAGTAAACTAAAAAGCAAATACTCAAATCATACAAGACGCTCCAAGCAAAACACATATGATGTGGTGAATAAAAATATAGCCTCAGGTAAAGTTATCGATAGAAGAAGATGAAAGAGGGGATGCCTTCCAGGGCATCCCCAAGCTTAGGCTTTTGGTTGTCCTTGGATTTTACCTTGGGGTGCCATGGGTATCCCCAAGCTTAGGCTCTTGCCACTCCTTGTTCCATAATCCTTCAAATCTTTACCCAAAACTTGAAAACTTCACAACACAAAACTTAAACAGAAAATCTCATGAGCTCCGTTAGTAAAAGAAAAGAAACCACCACTTAAGGTACTGTAATGAACTCATTATTTATCTATATTGGTGTTAAACCTACTGTATTCCAACTTCTCGATGGTTCATAACCTCCGATACTAGCCATCGATTCATCAAAATTAGCAAACAACACACGAAAAACTGAATCTATCAAAAACAGAACAGTCTGTAGTAATCTATAGGTTTCGAATACTTCTGTAACCCCAAAAATTATAAAATAAATTTCTGGACGTGAGAAATTTATCTATTAATCATAATAAAAAAGAATCAACTTAATCGCACTCTCCAGTAAAAAATTGTAGCAAATCTCGTGAGTGCTAAAGTTTATGTTTTTTTACAGCAAGATCGCAAAGACTTTCCCCAAGCCTTCCCAAAGGTTCTACTTGGCACAAACACTAATTAAAAGCATAAAACCACATCTAAGCAGAGGCTAGATGACTTATTTATTACTAAACAGAACCAAAGAGCAAGGAATGAAAATAAAATTGGGTGGCCTCCCAACAAGCGCTATCGTTTAATGCCCCTAGCTAGGCATAAAAGCAAGAATAGATCTAGGTATTGCCATGATAATGATAAGGTAAATCGCGAAAACTCATCTAATACTCCCTGCGTTCGGCAGAAAGCTTTCTTTGTGGCAAGCAAAAGTAATCAAAAGGGCTATATTTAATGGGAAAAAAGTCCCCAAGATCAAGCTCAGGAAGTATTGGTTCCTCCTTTGGCCCCTCGTATTGCATAACCAATTCATCATTATAAGCATTCTTTTGGCAAAAAGTCATGAGCCTTTGTTCAAGGGAAAAACCTAACCCATTTTTCTGGATAGCAAAATTATCATTAAGTTCAGAGATCCTGTTAACAAGAACATCGGTAGGAACCTTTTTTCTAAGGTTTTCATTAAAAGCAACATGATCTAAAGATCGTAAATGCATAATGTCTTCTTGATAAAAAAAGGATTACTTCTATGGGAGGATGGCCGGCATCCACCCTATAATGCACAAAAATTTCATTGGCCTCTTTTATTATAAATCTGAACTCATGAGCTAAAAAGATGGTCGCTGCTCGCTTAACAAAAGAATGCTCAATATTAGAAAATTCTAGAAAAATCCTTTGTATGGAAGGATGCATATGTAAAAATTGTCTTTCAAGTTCAACTATGAGCAAAGATATAGCATCCGTGAGACTACTAGTTTTATGAAGAATAGACCCGCTCATGGTGGGTAAAGCACCAGCACAAGAGAAATCTTGAATAACTCCCTTCCCAATAATATTATCGCTACCAATCCAAAACCTTTTAGTGTGTAAAATAGTAGGATTTTCAAGAGGATCATCAATTGCATCAAAGTTTTCCATATTATTATCCTTATCAACAATAACCTCCCCGGTTTCAGACGTGATGGCAACACATTGCAAAAAGCATGAGCACATAGAAGGAAGGAAGGAAAAGAGGGCGAATAGAAGAGAGAAGGGGAACGGAAAAAGAGGGTGAATAAAATGGCAAGGGTGAAGTGGGGGAGAGGAAAACGAGAGGCAAATGGCAAATAACATAATGCGAGGGATAAGAGTTTGTGATGGGTACTTGGTATGTCTTGACTTGTGCGTAGATCTCCCCGGCAACGGTGCCAGAAAGTAGTCTTGGTAACCCACAAGTATAGGGGATCACAAAAGTTTTCGAGGGTAGAGTATTCAACTCAAATTTATTGATTCGACACAAGGGGAGCCAAAGAATATTCTCAAGTATTAGCAGCTGAGTTGTCAATTCAACAACACCTGGAAACTTAATATCTGCAGCAAAGTGTTTAGTAGCAAAGTAATAAGATAGTAGTGGTAACGGTGGCAAAAGTAACAGTAGCAGTTTTCGTTTTATAGTGATTGTAATAGTAGCAACGGAAAAGTAAATAAGCGAAGATCAATATATGAAAATCTCGTAGGCATTAGATCGGTGATGGAGAATATGTCGGATGCGATCAATCATGCAATAGTGATAACATATGGTGACACAGAACTAGCTCCAGTTCATCAATGTAATGTAGGCATGTATTCCGAATATAGTCATACGTGCTTATGGAAAAGAACTTCCATGACATCTTTTGTCCTACCCTCCCATGGCAGCGGGCTCCTATTGGAAACTAAGGGATAATAAGGCCTCCTTTTAATAGAGTACCGAACCAAAGCATTAACACATAGTGAATACATGAACTCCTCAAACTACGGTCATCACCGGTAAGTATCCTGATTATTGTCACTTCGGGGTTAACAGATCATAACACATAATAGGTGACTATAGACTTGCAAGATAGGATCAAGAACTCACATATATTCATGAAAACATAATAGGTTCAGATCTGAAATCATGGCACTCGGGCCCTAGTGACAAGCATTAAGCATAGCAAAGTCATAGCAACATCAATCTCAGAACATAGTGGATACTAGGGATCAAACCCTAACAAGACTAACTCGATTACATGATAAATCTCATCCAACCCATCACCGTCCAGCAAGCCTACAATGGAATTACTCATGCTCGGCGGTGAGCATCATGAAATTGGTGATGGAGGAAGGTTGGTGATGACGATGGCGACGGATTCCCCTCTCTGGAGCCCCGAACGAACTCCAGATCAGCCCTCCCGAGAGAGTTTAGGGCTTGGCGGTGGCTCTGTATCGTAAAACGCGATGAATCCTTCTCTCTGATTTTCTCTCTCCCCGAAAGTGAATATATGGAGTCAAGGTGGACGTCGGTGGAGCATCAGGGGGGCCCACGAGGCAGGGGCGCGCCCAGGGGGTAGGCGCGCCCCCACCCTCGTGGAAAGGGTGTGGCCCCCTGACGTGGATTCTTCTTCCAGTATTTTTATATATTCCAAAAATAATCTCCGTTGATTTTCAAGTCATTCCGAGAACTTTTATTTCTGCACAAAAATAACATGGCAATTCTGCTGAAAACAACGTCAGTCCAGGTTAGTTCCATTCAAATCATGCAAGTTAGAGTCCAAAACAAGGGCAAAAGTGTTTGGAAAAGTAGATATGACGGAGACGTATCAGGAGCCTAGGAGAAATGAAGGCGAAGGTTATGGTGCTCCATCAGACAATATAGCATGAAAACGTAAGAGTCAGGTCAAATGAACTGAGCTTCTGAACTTCTGGTGGTGCATTTATCTGCCAAACTGTTAACTTTTATGCCAACCTTCCTCTTCTTTTATAGTTGTAATTTTTTTGTTGCGATACAAAATTTGTTCCTAACGTGCAGCGATCGGCTGAAGAAAACAGCAAGCCATTTTTGTATAGTGTAGGGTACTCCCTATATTTGCACTGGTGGCGATCTTTCATGCCCAGTGGATGTAATATGTGCAATCGCCTTAATAGCCTAGCGCTAGTTTCAGGCTTATTTGTTTCCTAGTATTCTTTTTCCCTAGTTTGCTAGTGGCTGCAACAACCATGGGCCTTATACGGACCGTGGTAACCTTGACCCTACTATGGGCCGTAGGATCCATGGGCCTCCTACAGGTCGTCTTTAAATGGGCCTCCAACACGGTCGTAGAATCGGTGGGCCTCGGGCCATCGGATAAATGGGTCTACATGGGCCTTAAACGGGTGTAATTGGTATCGGCCCAGCACGGTAACAGGCCGTTAACAGGCCGGAGGTCAGCATAGGCTTAATTCTCACAGGCATAACGGGTCGTTAATGGGCCAGAATATAGGATGGACTAGAAAGGCGCAACGGGTTAACAGGCCAGAAACGGGCCGACTCTTGCCACGGGCCGAATTTGTCCCATTAGGGGAACATGCCAGTAACGGGCCGGAAGTAATCGAGGGCTAGAAAGGAGCCCAAGAACGTATGGGCCGTCAGTAGGCCAAAAGCACGTGGGGTGGAAACAGCCCATGTGAATCATGGGCCATTAACGGGCACAAAGAAATTTATGGTTCAATATGGGCTGGAATCACCGTGGACCTCTAAAGGGTCTAAAGATACGAAGGACTCATATGGGCCGAGAGACGTCGTGGGCCATACATGGGCCAAAAGTGAAATGGGCTGGTGTTATATTCGACTGCCCACATGAATTTGTTGGGCCGATTTCGGGTAGGCCCTAATGGGTCGTGAGTTACTGGGCCGTAAAATGGGCTATTTGCGAAGAGACCGTTAATAGGATTTTCATGTGCCAGCCCGCTAACTTTTGACCAAGTCAAACGGGCCGGCCATTGTAAGCTAAATGGGACGGTGGTGGGCCATTGCACGTGTCGACATATCATAGGCGCCTATCTGACCCACTGACGAGCTGACACGTGTTTCCTCCGACAAATTAGAATTTTACACGTGGAAATTTCCCATTGGTCCGGGCTGTTAACGGGTTATCGGATCCAAAAACGGACCCGGTAGCTTAACGGTGACCCGTTACGGTGGATGCCACGTGTCGGTCACCCTTGAAGAAAGCACTTCTGTGACACGCGATTTATTTTCATGGAAGTGGACACTTCCGTGATGATAATTTTGGTAATTTCATGGAACACTTCTACGACAACACACGTATGACTATCTTGATTCTGTCATAAAATTGTCAAGGATGTACATGCATGACAGAAAACGTGACCTACTATGACAAACATGTATCATCACAGAAGTCTCTTTTTGTAGTGGTAAGAGGAGTGGCGCCAAAATTGACGAGCTGTTGAGAAACTGGGAACAATGCCTCATGTTGGGAAAGATCAAAAAGGCACTGGAGCCGTTGCTGAAGGTATGGAAAACGAGGTCTATTTTCTGGGACTTGGAGTACTGGCCCAATCACGACATGCCTCATTGCCTTGATCCAATGGATATCACAAAGAATGTCCTCGAGAGCTTGCTTGGCACACTGATGACCATGCCAGAGAAGACCAAGGATGGGCCGAAGGTAAGGAAAGACTTGGAGGATTTGAAGATCAGGAAAGATCTCCACTGTAAAAAGTTGATGGAGGAGACGGAGATGGAGACGGAGGAGGGGAAAGGGGCGGCAGAAAAGTCAACAAGGAGGAGAATTATTTTCCCCCTTCTTGCTTCACTTAAGTGCGAAGGAGATCGATCAATTCATCAAGTGCCTGATGGGAATCAAATTCAGTTCCGGTTACTATGGGAAGATAAGCAGATTTCTAAACCCCAAGAAGAAAAGGTTCAGTGGGATGAAGTCTCATGACTATCACGTGATGATGACACAGATAATCCCGGCTGCCATTAGAGGGATAATGGAGAAGCACATCCGTGACACGCTTACTGGTCTCTGCAACTTCTTCGATGTTATATCTCAAAAGTCCATAAGTGTGAAGCAGCTCCGAAGGCTACAGGAAGAGATCGTTATCATACTATGTGAGCTTGAGATGTACTTCCCGCCCGTGTTCTTTGACGTCATGGTGCATCTTTGTGTCCACATCATGGATGACATCATCGACCTCGGGCCGACATTCCTTCACAGCATGATGTCGTTCAAGAGGATGAATGGGGTCATCAAAGGATTCGTCCGTAACATGTCCCGTACCGAAGGGAGCATCGTCCAGGGGTATCTGACGCATGAGTGCGTCTCCTTTTGTGATAATTATATAAGCGTTGGAGACCCTGTTGTTGGTTTGCCCGTCAAGAAGCACAATGGGAAGCTCGAAGGAGATGGTCACAACAACGGCCAGAGGGAATTGCAAGTGGACTACTCGGATCGACGAAGCGACTTTGACAGGGCTAACTTAGTAGTGCTACACCACCTAGATGGGGTAGATGATTATGTGGTACATCACAAAGAACCCATCGCAAAGAAGTATCGTGATAAGGGGATGCTCAAGACGGATGACAAAGTTATTGTAGAGCACAACCCCACTTTCTTGCGTTGGTTTAAACAACAATTTCTTGAAAATCCCCCAGAAGAGGGCAGTTTGGATGGATTGCTCATACACACCTTAGCACATGGCCCCGCGCCCAAGCTCGCAACCTATCAGTCCTACGATATCAATGGGTACACGTTCTACACGGAGACCAAAGACATGGACAGTGATTACCAGAACTTCGGGGTGACAATTCAATGAGTGACCAATGCCAACGGCAGAACTGAAAGATTCTGCGGAAGGGTAGGATAAATCTGGGAGCTTGACTATGCTGGAATGCATGATGAGACGATGTTCCGCGTCAGATGGGCCAAGGACGTCATAAGAGAAAACAAGTATTTCACCACCATGTCTATACCAGACGCGAAGAGCACTCCCGTGAACGTTAACGTCAGCGCCAAAATGAGACATGGGTACACGCTAACCACATGACATAATGCTTCTTCAAAACCGACCAAGCCAATCCCAGCCGTGTTGTCATGAGGAGATCCAAAAGGAGCATCGACGGAATGGATGGAGTAGCCAACGAGGAAGACTACGACCAATACGGAAACCCGATGAGGGAAGATGACGATGATGATGAAGCATACGTGAAAAGAAGAATCAATACTACACTACCTAAGAAAGATCGTAATCCATGGCTCCGGAAAAGTCACAAGGAGGGGCTCAATTACTCGACAACGAACAAGAAAGGGAAGAAGCTCAATGTGAAACGTCGTCGTTGCAGCTGATCAGAAACCTACATTTATATATATGCATCTATTTTGTGTACGCACTTAAGTAACTATTATCGGTCAACTGATATGTTACCACCACATGCATGGTTTCAGTGATATTCGCGCAGTGGGGGAGAGGGAGAGACGCCGTCGTCGGGAGAAAAACAAAAAACAAAAACAAAAAGGGAGAAAGCAGTATAAAAGAAAAAGGAAAGTAAACAGAAAAGAAAAATAATAAAAGAAAATAAAACTAAAAACTAGAGAAGGAAAATAATAAAAAGAAAAGAATAAAATTGGAGCAGTTAGCAGTAGCGCTGGATTGAGGACCAGTGCTATAGCTAATATTGCTATGGCGCTGGGTTCTAAAAAAGGGCTACTACTATGTGCCATTAGCAGTAGCGCTGCTTTACAACCCAGTGCTATAGCTAAGTTAGCTATAGGGCTGGTTCACAATCCAGCGCTACTACTATTTTGAGTTAACCCGCGAGGGCTCAAATTTTGCCAACCGCCATGTCCCAATTCCCCCCCCCCACCCTCTCCCCCCCACTCTGTCGCCGCTGTCGTCGCCCTGCCCACCCTCGCACCGTCCGTCTCCCTGCTCGCCCTCGACCGCCGGCCGTCGCCCGTGGCCACCGTCGACCTCGTCGCCGGCCGTCTCCAGAGCCCGCACCCTCGACCTCATCAGCGTCTCCCCTGCCCGCTCTCGACCGCAACGCCATGCCCGCCTCTCCCCTGCCCGCGCGCCCTCGATCTTGCTGCCGCCCGAGCCTGAGATCCCTCGCCGTAAGCCTCTCTTCTCCCCTACCCTCCTCTCTCTCTCTGTTTAGGGCTTTTAGGGCAAGTTAGCAAATTTAGCAAAAAAATAGCAAAGTTATCAAAATTTAGCAAAGTTATTTACTTCTCTTAGAAAATTAGGGCAGTAGATGATTAGCAAATAGGTATAAAAACAGTAGCAATTTAAAAAAAGGTAGAAAAAATTAGAAAAAGAGTAGCAATTTATTAAAAAATAGTAGCAAAAATTAGGTATAAAAACAGTAGCAAATAAAAAAATAGTAGCAAATTACAAAAAAATTGTAGCAAAGTTAGCAAAATTTTGTGTAAGTTAGCAAAATTTGTAGAGAGAGAGAGAGCAAGTTTGTAGTTATTTTTGCCATTTTTGTGCATTTAAGTACAAGCATGATTTTGCTTGAATGATATATGTTGGGTTAGCAATGTTGATTAATTGTCGAAAATTATCCGAGTGGCCTATGTTTTGCCGGAATGTTGATTCATTTCCGTTCCAGCAAGTTTTAGGCCCTCCATATGTCCACTTTTTAGCAAAGGTAATGCTGGAAATTTCCGTGATTTTTGGCATGACTTGTGCTAGAAACTAGGACATATGGAGTACCCGAGATTTGCCGGAAGGGGAATGAATCAACATTCCGACCAAACATAGGCCCCTTTTTCCTCTTCATTATATCTTTTATTTACAATTGTTAATCAATAGGAAACATGTCTACCGACACCGAATTCGTGGGTGGTTCTGCTCGCCTCGAAGACCCCATCAAGGCAGCAAATCACTACTTC
Source organism: Triticum dicoccoides (assembly GCF_002162155.2). Classification (NCBI taxonomy): domain Eukaryota; kingdom Viridiplantae; phylum Streptophyta; class Magnoliopsida; order Poales; family Poaceae; genus Triticum; species Triticum dicoccoides. The sequence continues at coordinate 211,013,668 of NC_041386.1, read as the reverse complement.
GATTACCTAGACGAACACCAGATGGGGTTGCATGGTGGCAGCAGTGGCACCAACCCCGACACCGATGTTGACACCAACACTGGCAAAGGGACCGACACCACCCCGAGATCGGCAACGATGCTGTTGTAGCTGGTAAAGCAATGAAGAAGAAGAGGACACGAAGACGAAACGAGCTTGGCATCAGACAAACTGTGGTCACGGAGATGCACCCCAAGAAGTTAGAGCCAACAGCGCCGGAGGAAGCGTGCAAGTGTTGGGGCAATCAACTTAGATGCATCCTCAGGGAAACCACCAACGTCAAGGACGAGAGGTTGAGGCAGATACCACATATGGAGAACATGCTCCTAAAGAAGTTGCACAATAGGTTCTTGTTCCCCGGTCTGAATGAAGAAGAATATAAAGATCCGTGGGAAGACATCGCCATGACAAAGATAAACGACAAGGCGATGGTGACTTTCACCAACAACTTGTCCTCCTGGAAAGTTTGGGTGAAAAAAGAGATTGCGAATAATGAACTGTGGTCCAAGATTCATGCTGATAATCCATCAATAACGGAAGAGGACTTTGCAAAATTCAAGGAGAATTGCGGTAAAGAAAGTGTCAAGGAAAAGTCGGAGAAAATGAAGGCGCTCTAGGCCAGGAACACGCCTCCCCACTACCTCGGAAGCCGTTGTTACGAGGGGAAGAGGCACGTATGGGCCAAGGAGGACGCCGAACATGAAAGTCATAGAATCCGAGACCCCTTGGCATTTTTCACCGACCCGCTAGAGCATGACTGGATCAGGGCCCGGTACAAGTGGGACAAAGAAAAAAAAGATCTTTTACATGCACCCGAACATGAGGGAGATCATGAGACTTCTGGTAATTGTTATATTACCACATTATCATATTAGCTTCCAATCAATTCGACTGCAAGTTTTGTCACATTAGTAAACCAGCCACGTTCCATTTGCAGAAAGAGCAGCACCAAAAGGCAGGCGAAAGCGACGAGTCATCACAGTCGTCGGCAAGGCCCAACTGGGACACCCCATTCAACAGGCCCTGAACATACTGAAAAAGGTCCCGGCGGACAAGCCACCATCCTATGGATGTGTGCGCGGCATCGGAGATGGCGCCTCGTGGAAGATGTGCTACCCCGAGGAGCCAAAGGAAAGAAGGAAGAGACGGTCGGTCGTCACTCAGCAGAGCATCGACAAGAAGGTCGCGATTGCGGTCAATAAGACCAAAGCTGAGACCAAAGAAGAGTTGCTCGGGGCCGTCAGTGCAGCGGTCACTGACGCGGTGGTCAGCTTGATTCTGACACTTATCAAATTCACGAAGAACAATCCAAATGCACAACCGGAGGACTTTCCCATTCCCAGCTTTGTCGGGAGCAATTTGGTGAACACCACATCACCATCACCTTCTCAAGCAATCGCAAAAGGTACCGCTCCTGTTCATAGCAGCCCGACCTCCGTCTCATGCATGCTTAGTGGGCCTTCATCGTTGGCTGAGCTCGACGCCCTCACGATAATTACGCATCATACCCTTTTCACCAGCATGTCTATAGTCTTCCGTTTTAGTTGCCTTTCAGATGTTTGACGTTGCAGACATGTCTCCTTCATAGGCCGACGACACCCCATGCACCCTACTCTATGACATCAAGGGCCAGAAGGTGCCGTGGGTAAGGCAACGATCATGAAGCCGAAGGAACGCATGTTCCACAACCGAGAGATGCCCGATGGTGTCTTCAAGGTTAACGTGGCCAATGTCTTTGCGGGCTTTTGCCTCCTCCAGTACCAGTCGATGACGACGAGACCCCTAAGTTGATTGGCGCACGCAAGAGCTGGTTCTTGCCTTGGCCGAAGTCTCTTCTTCGTCTCGAGGCGCCCAGTATCACGCCAATGCCACCTTCTCAAGAAGGTATGAACACCACCCACCTACCACATTACCTGCACCTGTCGTGGCGAGTGATAGCGGATGACGTGTGTGAGAGACTCCATTAGTGCCAGATGATGTAGCCCCCGTTGTTAAAGAAGCAAATGTTGATGATGACATGGAGGATGATGATGATGACCCAGACGAGTATTTCAATACCGCCTATGATGATGGAGGATTGATGGCTTAGGATGGCGAAGACTCGGGCTATGAGCATGGAGATGATGACTTGATGTTGCCTGATTTGCCGGAGCCGGAACGTCCTAAGGCGGAATGCAAAAAGTCTCTCTTCAAGCGATCCTCACAGGAGACGCCTCCATATGCCGCCTCTACCCAGCAACCCCCCAAGACCCCCCGTCCACTGATTAGCCCAATGACACTGGGGGTGGTGGTTAGGGAAGGTGTGGTGGGATCACTACCGCCACCCACCAAGAAGCAAAGGAGGAGACCAGACAAGAAAATCCCTAAAGGAGCCAGAGCTGCTTCAAGCAGCCAGCCGCCTCTGAAGCCCCGGGTGGTAGACAGAATACCTGTTGAAGGTGCGCAGCGCTTCCATGTCGCCGGCCAGCCGATCCTACCTGCGAAAGCGCTAGAGCACATACTAAACAATGATCTAAGGATACTCCATGAAGTTTGCTGGCCAGAGAGAAAAGCCTTCTGGTCATGGAAAAACCAGGATACCCGCTTTACGCGGCTCAGCTACCGGGTGGGAAGTTCTACGTCGAGAGATGGCCCGCGAATAAGTTCATCCTGCGATTTGACTACATCTATGACATGTTCCACATGACCAAGCTGGATTTCCAGTTCATCCACATGTATGCGTTGTATCTGAACTACTTCATCAGGGTCGAGAACATCAAATATATCTGCGTCGCAGACCCGTTCTATATGCACGAGAGCTTCTTGGCAGTTTGCAAAGAGCACCATGACTATGCGAGCAAGTACCTCGGCGAATTCATGATCGCTAATAAGGACAAGGAAGTGATTCTCTTGCCTTATCATCCCACGTAAGTCATCCACACATATCCTTTCGTAAGTGTTAATCATTCCTTTAGAAGCATGGAGGCTAATTTGAGGTGTACTTAATTTGTGCAGTGGGGAAGGGGGTGCCATCCTCATCATTCTGTCCTCAGAATACTCCCATGTGATGTACTTGGACTCATAGAAGAACCTCAAGAAAAAAGATTACAAGCACATAAAGAGTGTTCTCGATAGTGCCCCGTTAACCTTCAGCCTGTCTGGTGGATATATCAAGGTGAAAAGTACAGGAATCGCGGGCTGGCTTTCGGTCATAAGACCACTCCTGTTGCATCTAGCAACCGCACACCAGTATGGCTAATGGATTCTACCTCAAGCATCACCTGCTCGAGTACAAAAGGGATAATGAACGCCTTCGCATGTCACCTACTACCAATGCTGCCGAGATTCTCAGCTGGGCCACAAGCATAGGAAGGACACCAGATCATTGAATCAGAGATGAGTTTTATCACATACGGTGTGAACTTGCACAAGTGATCATGAAATAGGTCCTCGAACCAACAGGGATGTTCTACCATGGGCCAATCACATGGGAGGATGTCCGAGCACTGCTACTCGCTCAACATCTAGACCTGAAGCCTTTCAAGAAGCTCTGGTGCTTCCTCCCTGAGTATGAAGATTGGACCGCCGACATGGAGGACTGATTGTTGATGATTATGTGTCACTACTGTCTTTCTATGGCAAAACTTTGAATTTACGCATGGCGAAACTATGTGATGTAACTAAACTGTGGTCCTGAACTAGCGTAGATCGCTCTAGTTAATTAGTTTGGGTATGAGGAACTTCGTCATTTATGTTTACTATTGGTTGCTTGTATTTTGCTAATTATGCCTCCTTGTTTTCTTAAGTACAGTATGTTGCATATTATCATTCAAGTCATGAACTCACGATGCAGGTACATAGAACAGAGATGGCGAAGGGCTACTACGCCATGTACGTTGGGAGGGTTCCAGGAGTCTACGACCACTGGCCAGCCGCTCAGGCCCAGGTGCACAGGTACCCGGGTGCTAGCCACAGAGGGTTCGACAGCAGAGCCGAAGCGGAAAGTAGTTACTTGAGGTGGACACTCCAGCATGAGCAGGGGCGGGACCGCCGGTACTACATAGTCGTGCTCTTGCTCATGCTGATCGCCCTTCTCTTCTACATCATGGTTTAGATAGAGATGATGAAACTTGTGTGTGTGCCATGACCATTCAGTTGCACTTATTCAAGACATGACATGATTGCACTTGTGTATCGCTATTTTCGAGATTTGATGATATTTGTGTTGAATGATGATGATGATAATGGTATGACGAGACTACTGTACGTCTATGATATGATGAGAATAGTGTATGTTTAGTATGATCTGATGAAACTATTGTATAGAGCTTGTATAAATACAACACAAATACGTAGAGGGGTGCGAATTGGTGAAAGCGGGAACATTAGCAGTAGTGTTGCCTTAGCAGCAGCGCTTCCTGTGAACAAGCGCTACAGATAGGTATCAGTAGCGCTTGTCCAGGAAGCGCTACTGCTAACAATACTTACCAGTAGCGCTGCCCATACCAGCGCTACTACTACAACTTAGCTATAGCACGGTAGTAGTAGCGCTGGTCCCAGCGCTATCGCTATGCATATTTCAAGCGCTACTACTAGGGTTTTCTGTAGTAGTGTTAGGGAATTGACTATAAACGGCCAAGAGTTGCTGGAGTATATATATATATATATATATATATATATATATATATATATATATATATATATATATATATATATATCGACTAAGGGTTTTAGTCCATTAACTTTTAAAGGATCGGCTAGAGATGGCCTTATGCCTTGTTTATTTTAGTTCTTCACAATGTGATGCTCTATATGTGCAACTATTTGCCATGCAGTTCAATTTCATCAATAACAGTTTCAGCAATACCACTATGAATTACAATATTTTGTTGCTGTTAAGGATATTGCAGTTAACACACCTTTTCATTTTTTGAACAATAACTAGTGTACTTTATACCTGCATAATACCAGTTTGAATGACTATTTGCTTGTTTTTAAATATTATGATTGATCCAGTTAACACACCTTTCCACTTCTTGTTTTGCGTAACTAGCGTGCTTAAGCCTGCACACTGAAGCTATCATTTGTACATTATGTTGTCTACCATGGATATATTTGGTTGATGTTTAGCCGGTTGTGCTTAACATGCCTTTATATGTACTCATACATGACAATATTGAGAACAATGTTGTTTTCCATCGAGGTTAGTTTCATCGCATTCCTTATATGTACTCACTGTTCAGGATCTCGGTAGCTGGTCCCATATAGCCTGGGGCTGATAATGGATTAATCGTCGAATCAGACATTTCACTGAATATATCAATAACCCATTTATCAATAGGTTAACTAGGGCCATATTCAATATATCTGAGGCTACATAGCAACATGCATTGTACTGAATGACTAAATATGCAATCCCAGGCTACATAGCAACAAGGAAGAGTGTTAGCTTAATGTTTTGATGATGTCTAGATATACATGTAATAAAATCTTATATAATGGGATGGAGGAAGTGTTGTACTACATCATTTTGCAATTGTTGTTTAGCTTCTAATATTAAGTTGGTGCTTTTAGGTACATATGTCATTGCCAAAGATCCACACTTCGACCCTCTCTACGTATGGGGCAATGAGATATTCATGAACCAACATCAAGTGAGGAAACTGATAAAGATTGTTACTAAAATGGGTCAAAAAATGTCAATCGAACTATTTGTTTACACTTTATGCAAGACAACAGTGAACTGCAGCATGGTAAGTAAGAACCATCTAGCCTTCTTTTTACTGCCCATAATGAGTTGTGTTAGATGACAATGTCAGAATCTTTTTTCCTTTGAATCGAATCCTGAAGCAGTTTACTCAAGATTACCTCTCAAACTACATGATTGGGAACCGGCTATCACAAGGGGTTGGACTAGAGTCGTGTGTGCCTTCTGCATCCAGGAGAGCACAATAGGGCCACTACGCTTCACCTTGTTTAGCAACCAGAATGTTTGTTGCCTCTTTATTTACCATTTGTAATAGTGCAAGTATAGAACAATGGTTCATCATTCTTTATTTGGTGCTTATGTAATTCTTAAACATATGTACCTGTGAATCGAATAATGCATTGGTTGTTCGAACCTGATGGATATGAATAAAGCTATAGCCTATTTTCAAGTTTAAATTAGGTACAATTTTAAATAGCAATAATTAAATTAGGGCGAAATTACGGTGTGCAGGTCATTATGGCACACACGGTTAATAAAGCATAGCGTGTGTGATATACATCATAATCTGACACGGTTCACGGAGAGGACAGGTGTGTAACAATGCACACAGTTGCCGTTTGCAAAGCATGTGTGATGTCAGACCCTATCACATACGGTGCGAGAAAACTAAATATGTGTGATTGTCTACCTATCATACACGGTTTATAATCATGAACTGTTTGTGATGTGCCAGGCATCGTAAACATAGAGCCAGTTTGGTACGTGCTTGGAATCTACCTGGTTTGAGGTAAAACCACAAAACTCTGACTGCGATGGCAATGTGAGCACAAACGGGTAGCAAGGATGAAGCGTTTGGGATATTCGAGATATCGAAAACAGTTATATAGGGACAACTGTATGCACCAAGGCCCCCTATCCCCGACGGTTTCTGGGTCATGTGGGAAGGACCCCCCTAACGCCCACACTCACTTGGCCACGGTTCCAAATGTTGTTGCGGAAAGGGGTTAAAACTTTTTGTATAGCACGTCGATGCACCAGTGAGGCACTTAGCATGCTTGACGAGGTGCTGCTCCTCCCGCAGGAACTCAGTGTAGTGCACAAGGTCGCTGACGCATGTGCGGGCCTCCCGCCTTCGGGCTATGGTGGCAGAGCGGGTGATGATCCCAGTGGTCGACGGTGGGCTGGCGGTCACGGCGGCCGACGATGGGGTGGCGGCCACAACCACCACCTCCCGCCTTCAGGCCGCGGAGGCAGAGCGGGTGATGGCCACGGTGGCCGGTAGTGGGGTGGCAACCACGACCACCACCTCCCGCCTTTGGGCCGCATATGCGGAGAAGGCGATGGCCATGGTTTTCGACGATGGTGTGGCGGCCACGATCGCAGACGGTGGGGTGGCAGCAACGGCAGTTGGCAACAGTTGCTAAGGGGCAGCAGCGACCGAGCGTGTGGTGGGTGTTTCGTGCACACCCAACAGGGATGCCACACGCACTACACTACATCGGGGACTGCGCTACCGCCGCGGTGTAGCCTCTCAGCTGGAGCTATCCCTATGATGATGGCAGAGTGGCTGAGCGACGACGACGAACCGGTGCCATTGGCGATTGTGGGAGAAGCAGATGAGATAGGCTACATGGAGGGAGCGGGAAATGCGATGCAAGACTCGCCGACCGTAAGTGTTTATATAGCAGGCTGGTAAGCATTGGGATTTGGGGGGATTTCATCGACTCTGGTGGGAAGCTTGCGCGGGAACCTCCGCGGTTGTGCGGGAACAAGTTCACCATCGTTCTTCCTAAAGAACACCCCCGTGCGCTGCTCAAGCTTGCGCTCGAAGTCGTTTGCAGAAGTGGGGTAACAAGTCGTGCGAGGGGAGGACGAAAGGACACGTACACATGCAATTAATAAAATGAAAATGTTTGCGATTAAATTACCAACTACCCGCGTCATGGTTTCTTAGTCGTCTATGTTTTTTGTGCCAAATTTTGACTATAGATTTAACTAATAAAATACGAATGCATGTCGCCAAAGATTATATCGTTGGATTTGTATTAGAACATAGTTTCCAATTATATAATTTTTGTAACATGCACTAACATTTTGTTGGCTAAATTTAAGGTCAAAATATGGCACGGAATATAAAGGGGACTAATAGACCAAGACGGCGGTAGTAGCACAGGGCCGCTCTCCACATAGCGACGCAACTATCGGTCGGCTTGTAGACGACCATTTCCTGCGTGTTCAACTACTCTATGTGTGTGGTTGCTTGCAGTTGAGCCGGATGCAGCACACTCTGCTCGCGTCCCTTCGGGCGCTCTTCCCTCATCCCTCGACACGCACTGCTAGTGTTTTGCGCTGGCGGACGATCACACATGTTCGTGTGCATGCGGTTGCGCTGGGCACGACGCCATGATGTAGTTACCCGCTGCAACAACTGCCATGCGGACGCGCCGAGAATCCAGGCCGCCTGGCTCCCATTTATTCATGCGGCCATTTACCTTCATCTCTCGTGCCACTCAATACAATAAGCACACCCATGATGACACATATAGAGAGGACATCCAGGCATCCAGCGGTTCCAATGGCGCTCCTCGTGGCTCCAATGGCGCTCCCAGCGGCCAACGACGACAACGGTGGGCAGTTCACCATGCATCATGTAGTGGACACCCACATGAGGGGAAGGCCCTCTCGGTGGTGTACACGAACGAGCTGGTCTCAGTGGAGAGTTCCATCCAAACTATGGAGCAGTTACATGCCGAGCACAAGTACCAAGTGGTTGGCTTCGACCTCAAGTACACCATCGGTCGTGCCAGGCATGATTAGAAGGTTGTTATCGCCTAGTTATGCGTGCGACATGATGTCTCGTCTACCACTACCACTTGGCCACAAGGCCTTGTGAGTGTTTCTCCATATATATCAACAGCTCTGACTACAGTTTCACCATATATGGTGGACACCACCAACGATCTAAAAGCGCTCAAGCTTTCGGGCTTGAAATGTCAGAATCTTGTCAACATCCAGGACCACTACAAGGTCTGGGACATCGACAACAACAAACAGAACTCCCTGGTTGACCTCGCCTCAGCCATCATTAACCCCTACTACATGAAGATGAAGGATGATTGCAAGAAGGACAAGAACACCTAACATAGTGGCTGGCATGAGGGACTGGATGAACAACACGTCAAGTACGTGAGCAAGGACGCATACACAAGCTACGAGATGTACCTGCGTATCGTTGACATGAGGGAGTGTCTTCTTCCTGCCCTAGACGAGGGATCGAGCCACAGAGTAGTGGTGGGAGGGTCACAAGAAGTAGATGACTAGACGATCGTTTCTCCTAGTTTAGAACGCATACAATTGTTTATTGAGGTGTGTGCGAATGATCTGTATAGTCACTTATGTAATTGGATGTTTATTTCAGTTATATATATATATATATATGTTATTATTCTATAGACACAACAAATCACACGGCTTATTAGCAGCAATCGTCTGTGTTATTATTAGTCTTTGCACACATTTATGATTACGGACATGTTTAACGCGTATCACACACATGTTGTTCAGTTGAACCGTTTCTACTATGTTGCCTAATCACACACAGTTAATCCTAGTGAACTATATGCCATATATCGCACACACCCTCATCTAGCTGCCCATTTCTATTGTTCTGCATCATCACAAAAAGTTCTTCTGGATTAACCATTTGCCACTCATCGCACACGCAACTCCAATATGAACCGTGTTTGATGTCACTGCCATCGCAAATGTTTTCCATCTTTTCTAACAGTTTTATTACATCACCATTTGTGATTGATGCATCGCACACAGTTTTGTCGAAGGCTCTCTGATTTGACTGTCGCGATTGGACCATCCTGCAGTAGTGGCTGATTCCTTGAAAACTATTGTTGATTTCCCCGAAGAAGTTGCAAAACGGGAAAAGGCCAAGGCCAAGCGTGAGGCAAGACTCGCGAAGAAAAATCAAGTAGAACAGTGAAATGTTGAGTTGACTTAATAGGATGTGAGGGAAAAGAAGGAAAGATAAAGAAAAGAAGAAGAGGAGGTCTGTTTCTCTGCGTGCTCCGAACAAGAAGTGTGTCGTGGGAAACCATGGCCACCAATGGGACCATGGGCACCTTTTGGTTCGGCGGGGGGAAGGAGACGTTGCACAAAGAGCGGAGAAGTGTGGCGCAACATGATAGAGATCACACGGGCAGTTTTACCCTGGTTTGGGCCGCCGTCAAGCGTAAAACCCTACTCCTGCTTTGGTGGATTGATGGTGCAAAGTGGTGGAGAAGTGCAATGCTCTTGCCCAGCAAGGTTGCCTCGGGGCGAGAGGAGCTGCACGTGTATGAGTGTGAGGGGGTCCAAATCCTCTCTATGGTTGCCATGGGCCTCCTTTTATAGATTAAGGGGTCACCACAGTGGCAAATTAGTCTTTACATACTGATTAGAGAGCAAACAGTGCTGTCATACCTAACTCTGCAGGCTGGCAGAACACATTGAATGCACCGCTCATGTCACATCATGGCTTTTCCGGCTTCGTGCCTGCTTGCTTGACACATCTCAGGATGGGTGTCGCCTGGAGGTATTCCTATAGGAAGTGGCTGCCATGTGGCGAATAGCAGCCACTTAGTCACTTTGCAGCTTGACACCGCACTGATTGATGACTTGCGTCGTTGTGAGGTGGTGCGGGGGAGTGGTTTGCCTCTGTAAGTCCCAGCAGGTCTGTCGGTATGATCTGAAAGATTGCTTTCGAGGCAAACCTACCCTCGCCAGGCTCTTCCGCTCGGCAAGGGAGGTTTTTCCCTTGGTTGTATCCAGTCTCTCTGGTTAGTCTTGGTCTTCTTGTGCTGCACGTTGGTCCTTTGAAGAACTGCTCCCTTGTGCTCTGATCTGATCTTGGTGCTTTGTGATCTTGCTCTTGTGCCTGTGCACAGTCTGGGCAACGACCCATGGTTTGTTGCACCGACAGGAGCCCCCAGGCCTGGCCTGAATGCGCTGTTGGGCATCGTCGGGGTAGGCCCTAACTAGTGCACAGGCAGGGGCGTAGAAGCGGCTAGCCCCTTGAGATCTTCTTTGCTTCTTCATTAATGTGAGCCCGGACCAGTTTCCGGTTTTCCCGCGCGTTGTGCTGAACGTTATGGGAAAATCCAGATCGTGGCCGATGGATTCCCTTCCTCCCACGTTCACAGGGCAGAAACTTCCACCTTACTTGCCTCTTGCCCTAGTTGCATCTGCCACGTGTCCTAGATGCATTGTGTAGGGTAGGTGGTGGACGCGGAGGGTGCGGGGACGTGTGCCATGGCAGAAAGCCAGGCGCCGTTGGTTGGCGTAGAAGGTCAGCCCGATTCCCTGAGCCATTAAAGGCGCAGGGAGGCCGTATTGGGAGAGTGGGGTGGTTGCTTCCTGAGTGGGAGGCCATCCCCTGCCCCGTCCCTCTATAAAAAGGGGGTAGGAGGGGTGTATTTGCCCACACACATTCCTTCTCCCCTTCCTAAAACTTCCTACACTCGCCATGGTGAGAGGACGAGGATGCGGCGGTGCTCCAGTGGAAGCGACGAGAGCTTCTGCTCGACAGAGTATCCCTCCTCCTCCGAATGACGTGGGGGCGGAACCCGCCGCGAGAGGAGGAGGGAGAGGATGGGGGCGTGGTTGTCGTGGTGCCTGAGGGGGAGGAGGACGGGGAGGTGCCCTAGTTGCTCCCCCGTCAGACGCTCCTCCTCCGTTGGAGGGCCATGTTGGGGCCCAACCTCGGGAGTTCTTCATCAGGCTGTACAAGCCTCTGCGCGGTCGTCTCCGCCTTCCTACTCCATTCGCAAGGGGGATGGAGCTAGAACAACCATGAGCGTTGAGGCTGCACATGAGGGGCTACAGGAATGGTTGCTTTCGGGTATACATAGACTTCCTCGCCCCTCACATCATGTACTTCCGCCGAGGCTGGAAGACCTTTCCTCGTGCCTAGAGCATGTCGATAGGGCACGTCCTCCATTTGAAGTTAATGGAGGATGGTTTCCTGTCCATCAAAGTTTTTGGGAGCTTGGGTGTTCACTTAGGGTGCTGCGCGGAGCGCTCAACCAACGACGAAAGCTCCTCCTCGAGCGATAGCGACGAGGAGGACAGTGACGGCGATGATGCCGACGCCACCGGGAGGGCGACGACTCTGACTCCGACTAAGCACCAGCCGGACCATCACCATCAGGCGGCGGCAGCACCATCTACATCTCTTCTCCGTCAAAGTGATTTGCCGGGGAATTAGGAGGAGGGGCGGAGGTGGTGCCTCCAGCTCCTCCTGCAGCCTTCAAGCTGGACCCCGGCAGGCTTCCTCGCGGGCTGCAACTCCGTTAACCCTTCTACGTCCTACTGGCCTTGGTGGTGGCGGTTGATGAGTGGCCCCCGCCGGTTTCTTCACCATTGCCTTCATCCGCGCCCTCGTCCCCCGTAGGGCCACCTCCCCTGGAGCCCGACAGGGTCAGGCTGGGCTTCTGCCTAGGCGCTCCTTTTGCCCTCTTCACCTCCTGGTGTAGTGCCTAGGAAAAGAGGGACAAGAAAGGGCATCATGGGGCACTTATCTTTTTTCAATCTTAAATCTACTAGCACTTGCCAAATTTTAGTTCAAATAATGTAATCTCTTGAATCCATGTTTGTGTCCTGTAAGGTATGTACGTGTTTGATCGGCATGTTTAATGAAAAAGATAAACCTTGCCGGGGATTCGTGCATGTATACGTCCATGCAGAGGTCGAATGGCTCTATATTTTTAGATAAACGAGTTTTCTAGGTGAGCCATCTGAAAGGATCGTGAAGAGGTGTCTGGAGGGGGGTGATTAGAGCCTCAACAAGCAAATGTACCAGTTTTTAAATTCTTCAAGTTGAGGTGGAGTTTTAGCACAATTTTAAACATTCACAATACATTTCAAGCATGCATGGCAAGAGTATATGAGTAGCAGAAAGTGAAGCATGCAAGTTGCAAGAAAGTAAAGGGATGAGATTGGAATGTGCAAACAAAATTGGAGACAGGGAGATTTTTGGCGACGTTCTGATAGGTGGTGCTACTGTGAATCCACATTGGTGGAGACTTCAACACATGAAGGGTAATGGTTGCGCGAGTCCACGGAGGGCTCCACCCACGAAGGGTCCCCAAAGAAGCAACCTTGTCTATCCCACCATGGCCATCGCCCACAAAGGACTTGCCTCACTTGGGTAGATCTTCATGAAGTAGGCGATCTCCTTGCCCTTACAAACTCCTTGGTTCAACTCTACAATCTTGTCGGAGGCTCCCAAGTGACACCTAACCAATCTAGGAGACACCACTCTCCAAAAGGAAATAGATGGTGTGATGATGATGAACTCCTTGCTCTCGTGCTTTAAATGATAGTCTCCCCAACACACAACTATCTCTCACAGATTTGGCTATGGTGGAAAGATGATTTGAGTGGAAAGCAACTTGGGGAAGGCTAGAGATTAAGATTCTTGTGGTTGCATTGGAATGTCTTGGTCTCAACACATGAGTAGGTGGTTATCTCTCAAAAAATGAGTAGTGGAAGTGTAGGCACATTCTGATGGCTCTCTCACAAATGTAGAGGAGGGTGGAGGGGTATATATAGCTTCCACACAAAAACTAACCGTTACACACATTTGAGCCAACTCGGTCAGACCGAATATATGAACTTGGTGAGACCAATTCAGTTCAAAATGTGAACGTTAGGCTTTTCAGTGGGACCGATGTGCTAGGGTTAGCGTAAAACCTCATCTCGGTTTGACCTATTACACAAACTTAGTGAGACCGATTTTAGTAATAAGCAACCGGAGAGTTGGTCAAGCAAACTCAATGGGGCCGACTGCATATCTCGGTGAGACCGAAATAGTTGCAACAGGCAACAAAGAGTTGGCAAGCCCATCCGGTGAGACCGAGATCCCATGGGTGAGACCGAAATGATTAGGGTTTCTGGCAGTGGCTATGTCAAGTGAACTCGATGGCGCTGGATGAATCAAATCGGTGGGGCCGAGTTTGACTTTAGGTTTTGGACATATTTGGAATTGAGAAAGTGGTTGAGGGTTTTGGAGCATATCACTAAGCACTTTGAGCAAGTAGACCATTAAGCAACACCTCATCCCCTTTTAATAGTATTGGTTTTTCCTATGGACTCAATGCGATCTTGGATCACTAAAAATAGAAATGAAGAGTTTTGAGCTTTTGCCAATATTCTGTCCTTAGCATCTTGAAGGGGCTTCACATCCTCTTCTCCATGCTACACCTTAGTTGAACTTTCTGAAATATAATAGATGAAAGTATTAGTCCAACAAGAGATATGTTGACATTAATTACCAAAATCACACAGGGAGCACTTGTGCTTTCAATCTCCCCCTTTTTGGTAATTGATGACAACATACATCAAAGCTTTAGATAAAGATATGAAGAGTAACAAGTAAAGCTTTGGAAGGACATGTAACACGCATAGGCTCCCCCTACATGTATGCAATCATGTAAAGATGGAATATCAGAGCATGTGAATGCATAAGCATGTCAGAGCAAGCAGTGAGTTACATGTATCTTGGCTATATGCATGAGAGCAAATGATGTAAATACAGGAATTGTTCCCTCATGTTCATGAGTCCTTCTTGCAAACAATATGTACATCAACAAGAGATCATTATGCACATGGGTGTGATGCATATACTTATCTTGTGGTCCTGAGTTGGCTTTGGAGGAGGTGATTCTTGAGAAAACAGGGTTAGATAACACAAGAACACCTACTAACCAGAGCAAATGAGAAAACCACAAGAGTACCAAGAGTGGGATGACATGTAGAGAGTGACTACTTAGTACTCTATTTGGATATAGAAATGTCCCCAAAGATTAAGGATATGCAATGAATTCCAACGATTTTCTTCCCTTAGATATGAACTCTTTCTCCCCCTGAATCTGATATTGGATAATGGGAGAAGGTTGGGAAAAAGAAAATCAGAACAAAGTAAGATATGCTAACATGTCTTTCCCCTCTTAAAGACATGTGACTTCTCTCCTCCATGGTTAATAAGCATCTGGAGAAGCTAAGATGTGCTTTCTCTCCTATGTGATAAGCTTTGATGTGCTCTCTCTCCCCTTTTGACATCAATTTCAAAGAAGGGATCTTCTGGAGCATGAGTCATATAGGTTTGGTCCTCAAGTCACATTACAAAGCAGCATGTAATTTAAGATGCTAGTAGAGGATAAGAATCATCAAGTGGAGCTGGAAAAGAAATGACAATGGTAATGGGAAAATGTTTTCTTAGTAGTGAGATCGGTAACGCTGAGTTATTTTCATCAGTGACACCGAGTTGGAGATGACATAGATGATGCGTATCGGTCAGACCGGATCTGTCCTTGTCAGTTGTATCGATGAATTGTCCACAATGCATTATTGCATTTCGGTCTAGCCGAGTGGCAGAAATTGGTGAAACCGAGTTCAATGCAGAGGAAACATTTTTTCATCTCAGCTCACTTTTGCAAATAAGATCTCACAAGGATTTATAGGGAATTAGCTGAAAGATTTGTAATGAATTAGATGGAGAAAATGCAAAAAAAATTACAGAAAAAAGAAAAGGAATCTAGATGAAGTTTTTTTGAAAGGGGAACAAACAAGCAAGGATCAAATGCAAGAACACAAGGAAACACTAAAGAACTTCGTCTAGAAGGGGTCGGTGACAAAGTCACCTATGTTAGAGTATATTGACTGAGGAGTCAAGTGAGAACACTTGATCGTAGGTCATACTCATCGTTTAAGCTCAAAATGGGGTTACCATTTTTCATTTAAGCATTTGGATGTATTCACATCTTGTTGTGATGCTTTGACCCATGACTTGATGTAAAGCTTCTCTAAGATGGAATAACATACCTTGGGTGGTGGTGTTGATCTTGATCATGTAGTTGAACTTGTGTTGGATGCTCTCGATTGATGCAGTTCATCAAGAGTTGGGAGCACCACTTGTAGTTTGATTTCATCTACCTACATGGGTTAGTCTTGCAAGTAAGAGCACTTGTGTATCCAAAATTACAATCATGAAACTTGATACCAAATGAAAATTTGATAATATTGAAATTGTCAAAGGATATGTTGAAAGGATTCATGCTTCCTTATCTTCAACCACCATATTGTAGAGACTTGGTGATGTAGAGATTGCTCCAGATGTGAGTGTGTTGCAATCTCATAGATTTTGATTCATCCAAGTTCCTACAAGGGTTAGATGACATGCAAGGGTACAAGTATGGATCAAAGACATACGATCATCATCATAAGAGAAATATCAAGGATTAGTCAAAGGCTCATGCCTTGCATGCATCCAAATGGAGTTTCTACTCCAAGTTTGAGGCATCAATGATGTTCAATTCACCTCTCAAATGGCAAAATACTTTCTCATCAAGCGGTTTGGTGAATATATCTGCCAATTGCTTATCGGTACTCACATGCTTAAGATTGATGTCTCCTTTTGCAACATGATCTCGAATAAAATGATGACAAACTTCAATATTCTTAGTTCGAGAATGTTGCACAGGATTATGAGCAATCTTCATAGCACTCTCATTATCACAAACCAATGGAACCTGTTTCACATATATCCCATAATCTTTAAGAGTTTGGGTCATCCAAAGTAATTGAGCACAACATGTACCGGCAGCAATGTATTCCACTTCGGCGGTGGATAAGGATACTGAGTTTTGTTTCCTGGAAGACCAAGGCACTAGAGATCTAACAAGAAATTGACAAGTACCTAAAGTGTACTTTCTATCGACCTTGTCACTGGCATAGTCCGAGTCGGAGTAGCCAACAAGATCAAAAGAAGACATCTTAGGATACCATATCCAAAGTTTGGTGTATGAATAAAGTATCTCACTATCCTTTTCACAACCTTAATATGACATTCCTTAGGGGCTGCTTGATATCGTGCACACATGCAAACACTTAGCATATTATCAGGACGGGAGGCACATAGATATAACAATGAACCAATCCTAGAGTGGTAAACCTTTTGGTCAACCGGTTTGCCATCCTTAGTCAAGTCAAGATGTCTGCTTGTAGGCATGGGTGTTTTGATACCTTTGCTTTCTTGCATGTTAAACTTCTTGAATAAGTCCTTGGTGTACTTTGTTTGAGAAACAAAGGTGCCCTCCTTAGTTTTCTTGATTTGCAAACCAAGAAAGAACTTGAGTTCACTCATCATAGACATCTCAAACTTCTCCGACATTAGCCTTCCAAACTTTTCACTAAAATGAGGGTTAGTCGAGCCAAATATGATATCATCCACATAAATTTGGCACTCAAATAATTCACCATTAACTCTTTTAGTAAAAAGAGTAGAATCAATTTTTCCAATTTCAAAGCCTTTTTCGATAAGGAACTTGGTCAAGCATTTATACCACGCTCTAGGAGCTTGTTTAAGACCATAAAGAGCTTTGTAAACATGATTAGGTTTCTTAGGATTAATAAAGCTGGGAGGTTGTTTAACATAAACTTCCTCCTCAATTTACCATTTAGAAAAGCACTTTTGATGTCCATTTGGTATAATGTAATATTATGATGATTGGCATAAGCAAGTAAGATGCGTATGGACTCAAGTCTAGCAATGGGGGCATATGTCTCACCATAGTCCATACCTTCGACTTGAGTGTATCCTTGGGAGACGAGACGGGCCTTGTTGCATACAACTTGTCCATCTTCATCTTGCTTATCCTGAAACATCCATTTGGTTCCAATGATAGTTTGGTTGTTGTTCGGATTTTCTACCAATGTCCACATTTGGTTCCTCTCGAAGTTGTGTAGCTCTTTGTGCATGGCGTTCACCCAATCCGGATCATCAAGTGCTACATCAACCTTCATAGGTTCAATACTAGAGATGAATGAATAAAGTTCATGGAAATTAGCCAAACGAGTTTTAGAGCGAGTAATTTTCCTGGTTTGAATGTCGTCAAAGATTTGTTCAATGGGATGGTCTCTTGAAACTCTTGCTCTAACTCATGAGAGCTCTTGTTTGGGTCGGGGTGGAACATCCTATTCATCATCTTATTCTTCCTCTTGGCCTTCTTCATTGTTGGTGTTGTTGTTATCTTGTGGAGGTGGAGAAGGAGGTTGATGAGGTTCATCTTGATGTACTTCCTCGTTTCCTTCATCTTGGCATGTTCCACTTGTGGATGCCTCCAAGTCAACTCATGGTTCACCTTGTTGTGAGGTAGAGGCTTACACTTGAACGGACGAGGTATTCTACTTCACCTCTAATGGGCGGATCTTGCCAATAGACAAGAATTGGATTGCTTCTGAAGGGTCTCTGTCTCCTGCATCAATTGGCAATTGCTCTACTTACGAGTCGTTAGATTCATCAAACTTCACGTCTACAGTCTCTTCAACCTTATGGGTGAAATTGTTGTTGACAGGGTAAGTGTGTGAGTTTGAGCCATAACCGAGTAGGAAACCTTCATGAGATTTAGGAGCAAATTTCGAATGACAATGCTTATTGAGAATATAACACTTTGAGCCGAATAATCAAAAGTATCCAACTTGGGGTTTTGTTACTGGTGAGAAGCTCATATGTCGTCTTGCCGAGTAACTTGTGAAGATATAGACGATTTGTTGCATGACAAGTTGTCTCAACCACTTCCGACCAAAAGTGTTTTGGCGTATTGTACTCATCAAGAATTGTTCTCGCCATCTCATTAAGAGTCCAGTTCTTCCTCTCAACAACTCCATTTTGTTGAGGTGTGTATGTAGTCGAGAACTCATGTGAAATCCCTTCTTCGTCGAGAAAGGTATCCACATTGGCGTTCTTGAACTCCGTTCCATTGTTGTTGTGAACCTTTTTGATCTTCACTTCAAATTGATTTTGGGCCTTCCTAGCGAAGTTCTTGAAGATCTTTTGACCTGTGATTTATCATCAAGAAAGAACACCCACATAAATCTTGAAAAGTCATCAACAATGACTAAACCGAACGAGTTACCACCAAGACTTTTGTAGGCATTGGGACCAAAAAGATCCATATGAAGCAGCTCGAGCAGTCTTCCCGTGGTCATGATGTTTTCCACGGGGTGGCTTCCTCCAACTTGTTTTCCTGCCTGACAAGCACTGCAAAGTCTATCATTGTCAAATATAACATCTTTAACTCCAAGGATATGATCACCTTTAATAAGCTTATTATCAAGATTTCGCATGCCCACGTGACCTAACTTTGTATGCCATAACCAACATTTAGAAGATTTAGCAATTAAGCAAGTTCTAGGTTGAGCCTTTTAGTGAAATCAACAATGTATAGATCACCTCTACGTACACCGGTAAAGATTTAGCAATTAAGCAAGTTCTAGGTTGAGCCTTTTTAATGAAATCAACAATGTATAGATCACCTCTACGTACATCTTCTTGTGATGAATCGTCACCTAGAGAGATTGTTTCATTAGATGTATGACCATGGCAATGTTCATCTTTATGAATTCTAATGACTTGAGAGATAATGCTACTAATGACTCCAACATCTCCTTTGGCACGCATAAGGTCACGAAGCTCAAATAGACAATCATCAAAATTAGGGTCATTGGGTTTCATTTTATGAAAAGCGATGGACTTTTGAAGAATCACATCTATATGTTTCAAGGAATAGTTTGGAAATCGTTCCTTAAGAAATCTCCATATGGTGTAAGCACATTCAAGAGTAGGCAAGCAGACAATCCAATTTCTAGGCAATCCTCTAATGATAAGATTGATAGTTCTAAGATTGCTGATCATATCAAGAGACTCATCAGGGGTAGGATGCAAGGGGTCAAAAAGGGGCGCACAAGGGCTAGTAATGTACTTGTTCAAGTGATATTCATTGAAAATCTCAAGCATCTCATTTTCCCAAGCATTAAAGAACTCTCCATCAAGCATAGGAACTCTATATCTAAAACTTCCCATTGTAGACTCATCCATCTTCCTCCAATGGTGGTTAAACCAAAGAAATGGAGAGCAGCGCTCTGATACCAATTGAAAGGATCGAGAGGAGGTGTGTAGAGGGGGTGACTAGACCCTCAACAAGCAAAAGTAGCAGTTTTTAAATTCTTCAAGTTGAGGTGCAATGTTAGCACAAGTTTAAGCATTCACAATACATGTCAAGCATGCATGGAAAGAGTATATGAGCAGCGGAATGTAAAGCATGCAAGTTGCAAGAAAGTAAACGGATGGGATTGGAAGTGCAAATGCAATTGGAGACACAGAGATTTTTGGCGTGGTTCCGATAGGTTGTGCTATCGTACATCAATGTTGGTGGAGACTTCCACCCACGAAGGGTCCACGAAGAAGCAACCTTGTCTATCCCACCATCGCCATCGCCCATGAAGAACTTGCCTCACTTGGGTAGATCTTCATGAAGTAGGTGATTTCCTTGCCCTTACAAACTCCTTGGTTCAACTCCACAATCTTGTCGGAGGCTCCCAAGTGACACCTAACCAATCTAGGAGACACCACTCTCCAAAAGGTAATAGATGGTGTGATGATGATGAACTCCTTGCTCTTGTGCTTCAAATGATATTCTCCCCAACACTCAACTCTCTCACATGGATTTGGCTATGGTGGAAAGATGATTTGAGTGGAAACCAACTTGGGGAAGGTTAGAGATCAAGATTCTTATGGTTGGTGTCGGTGTCAAAACCGGCCGATGTCGGGTAAGGGGTCCCGAACTGTGCGTCTGAGGATCGAAGGTAACAGGAGACAAGGGAGACACAATGTTTACCTAGGTTCGGGCCCTCTTGATGGAGGTAAAACCCTATGTCCTCCTTGATTGTATTTGATGATTTTTGGGGTTACAAGAGTTGATCTACCTCGAGATCGTAATAGCTAAATCCTAGATGTCTAGCCTATATGAATTCTGATAGCCTCTACGGACTAAACCCTCCGGTTTATATAGACACCGGAGGGGCCTAGGGTTGTACAGAGTCGGTTTACAGAGAAAGGAAAATACACATCCGAATATTTAAACTTGCTATCCACGCAAAAGAGAGTCCCATCCGGACACGGGGGGGAGGTCTTCTACCTTGTATCTTCACGGCCCATCATTCCGGCCCATATCAAATAGCCCGGACACCCGAGGCCCCTTAGCCCAGGACTCCCTCACTAGCCCCTGAACCAGTCTTCAATGACGATGTGTTCGACACGCAGATTGTGTTCGGCATTGCAAGGCGGGTTCATTCTCCGCATACAAAGCAGTCTTCTGAAAAAGAGAACTATATCTGGTTCTGTATAATAATCACAACCCTCAGCCACAAGGGTATAATACTTAATAGGGCTTATCTACAAACAGTTTTTTTGGTGAAACGTCAGGTCTGGGCTTTTTATTATTTCGAACCGTTTCTCCGGCCTCCCGCTTCATGTTTCGAGGCGCGGCCTCTGTAGACATGTCTTGTCAAAACAAAGATCGTGCCCCCTTATTGCGGGATTTTCATCAATATAGGTTTGGGTAATCCAATTGTGCCATGTGCACGACTCCTTGGGAATAGGTGAGTTTTAAGGATAGTGGGAGGGCGTGTGATATTCACTACCTATATAAGTTTTTTCGACCTTGAAGACTGCAGGGCGTACACCCCACAACATTTTATTAATGAAAAAAGGCAAAAAAACGGTATAGGGCTTCCTCAAGATGAGGAAAAATAAAAGAACAAAAATCAGGAACCTAAAAAAGGCTATACAAGGTGGAGGTGCACTATACCTAATAATTACAGTGTTACATTTAACCAGCTCTCATCAAGGAGGTAGGAAATCAATCCACTTAAGTAAGGCCTCTCTACACTTCCTTTTGATTCTATGAGAGAGTAGTGTGAGATCATGAATGAAGCCATTTCTCCATGCCCTGAAAGAAGGTTTGATGTTCCTGAAAGCTCTGTCATTCCTGACCTTCCAAATATTCCACCATGCAATAAAGACCACTTCCCCAAAGAAAGGTTTGTTGAAATCCTTTCTAGCATGGCATACAATCTCCACCATGTCATCACTGGCTTTCCAGATGATTTGCAGATAATTCCACACCCGAACACTGAAATTGCATTGGAAAAAGAGGTGGTTTCTATCCTCAAGTAGCCCAGTTGGATAGAGTACACATTCAGGCCCATCATTAATCTTCCAGTGCCTCTTATGGATCATGTCCTTAGTGTTAACCCTGTCCATTATAACAAGCCAAGCAAACATCTTGATCGACATGGTGCAGCAGCTCTTCCAGATCCATCCCAGGATGGGGTTTGCTACCATTGGCTGATAGACATAATCATAAAACTTTTTTGCAGTATATTCAGACTTCTTGCCATGCCTCCATCCCCAAGAGTCATGACAGCCACTGTCTATTTGGAAAGACCCCATTAAGGACGAAAGCTGTTGTAGATCCTGAAAGGCTTGTTCAGAAAGAGGCAAGTAAAAAAGATCATGGAAACTACTAGCCTCAAAGACTTCCCTGACTGAGAGGTTTTTGTGGAGACAAAAGGAATAAAGCCTAGGAAACCAATCTTGAAGAGGGACAGAACTGTTTCCAATTTGCCAATGATCAGACCAGAACAACACCGTATCACCACTATGAACATCAACAGAAGTAACTGCTCTGAAATTATCCATCAACTTGTAGACATCTCTCCACCAAAAAGAGCCACAAAGAATAGTATCATGTGGGCTCCTTTGGAAATAGTAAGAGTCCCAAACTAACTGAACCCATGGCACATCCATCTTATTATAAAATTTATTTAGATGTTTAAGAAGGAGATCTTCATTTTGCAAACCAAGGATTAAGATTCCAAGCCCCCCCCTTCAATTTAGGCCTGCAAACAAGTTGCCAGGTAGCCAGAGAGTGGCCCCGCTCCTGACCATATTTCCTCCATAAACACTGCCTCTGAATCCTTTCCAAGTGCTTCAAAATACCCTGAGGAATTGACAAACCACAAATGAAGAAGATAGGCAAGGAAGAAATGACAGAATTTACTAATTGCAATCTGCTCCCTTGAGGCAAAAACCAAGAACTGTCTGTCAGTCTTCTCTCCGTACAATCCACTAGGCCAAGTAGATCCACAATCTTGGGCCTGGTAGTCCCCACTGGCAGACCTAGATATGTGAAAGGAATTTTGCCTAACTTACATCCAAATAAGGCAGCAAGATCAGTAGCAGCATGGTCATTCACATTAATAGGGTACATGGAGGATTTATGGAAGTTAATTTGAAGACCAGTTGCCTCTGGGAAAGAATATAACACTGATTTCAGTGCCTCCAATTGACCCCTTTCAGCATTTAAGAAAAGCAGTGTATCATCAGCATATTGAATAATAGGGAAATCTGAATCATGAGTTGGCAATGGCCTGCTTATTAAACCCTGCTGAAGAAGATCATTGATCAATGTCTGCAAGTGGTCAGCAGCAATAACAAAGAGAAAGGGAGAGATTGGGTCTCCTTGCTTAACTCCACATTTGCATTTAAAATGGTTACCAGGAACTCCATTAAGCAAGACAGAAGAAGTGCCAGATGACAACAACTGTTTAATCCATGTGATCCATCTTTTGTCAAAAACTTTTGCAACAAGAATCCTTATGATAGCCTCATGCTGGATAGAATCAAAGGCCTTTTCAAAGTCTAATTTAAGCAAAAGGATGGGCCGTTTAGACTGGTTACACTGATGGATATATTCAAAGGTCCAAGCAAGGCAATCCTATATTGTTCTTGATTTTATGAAACCATACTGATTTTTATGCACACATTTGATGATCTCCTCTTGAAATCTGTTAGCATCAAGCTTTGTAAGAAATTTCAGACCAACACTAGTGAGTGAAATAGGCCTAAAATCTCCCACACTCTTGGGTGTCTGTTTCTTTGGGATCAGAGTAATGTATGCATCATTGAGATTTTCTAACTGAACCATTCCAGCATGAAACTCATGAACCAGCCGAATAAAATCAGCAGATATGATGTGCCAACACTTTTTTTATAAAAAGCCCATTGAAGCCATCGGGTCCAGGCGCCTTATCAATTTGCATTTCTTTAATAACCTATTCAATTTCCTTTAGGTCAAAAGGTTTTGTGAGCACCTCCAAGCCCTATACCCTAGGTATTAAAGACAAAATGTTCTCATCTAAAGTTATGGGCAAAACAGTACCCATTCTACTCTTCAAGGAAGATAAGAACTCTCTGGCCATTTGGTCATGATCTGACATGATAGTGCCATCAGGCAACAACAGGCTAGCAATAGAATTCTTTCTATATCTCTTAGTTGCCATGGCCTGAAAAAACATGGAGTTTTCCTCTCCCACTTTGATATACCTACATCTCTTCCTCCAGTATAGATATTGCATGTGCAGCAGATGCTCATGATGCAGTTTCGCGACTTTCCTGAAATTGCTCTCAGGCCTGGAAAGAGATCTCATGTCCTCAAGATTGTCCAACCAAAGAATAACCCAGTTGCATTTCTCAATTAACCTTTCGATATGTGATAAACCTTTTTGCAATTTCTTCAATGCAAACCGCAAAGCCTTTAATTTATCAACAATAACTACTGAAATATGGGTCTTATGAGAAGGACGAGCCCAAACCTCCTGCACACAATCCATAAAACCAGCCTGATGGACCCAAAAAATTTCAAACCAGAAAATATGCGCCTTTGGAATTGATGTACTTATGGAAATCAGACAAGGCACATGATCAGACGCAGTTTTAGCTAAAGGAGTCACTTGTTTCATGGGGTATAAGTTAATCCACTTGGCAAAGGTAAAAACCCAGTCTAGTTGTTCCAGAAGAGGCGTGTCCTGCATGTTAGACCACGTAAATTTTCTTCCTTTTAAAGGAAGTTCCAGCAGTCCTAAATGGCTAATAATTTCATTAAAAATCCACATATCATTGATATCACCACCAGGAAGGTTCCTATTGTCAATGGATCGAATAAAGCTGAAATCCCCCATCAACATCCACTTTTGATCCGGGTCGATGTCCAAATTGTAAATCCAAGAAACAAATTCATCTCGTAACTCACCCTGACAAGGGCCATAAATGTTTACAATAAACCACTGCTCATTATTTTGAACTGAGGTAAACTGCATAACAATAGCGTAGGGTTTAACTTCTAGCAGACTGCCATGAAACACGTCAGATCGCCACGCAGTTAAAATACCCCCAGATGCACCTCTGGAGGGGGACTCAACAAATTGATCAAAGCCATAGGGACAGATGCATTTCATAGTTGAACGCGAGCATGAGGAGAGCTTAGTTTCTTGAAGACAAACTATAGAACACTGACTTTCAGTCACTTTTTCTCTGACAGAACGCTGCCTAGTATCAGAATTCAGACCGCGAACATTCCAGCATAAAATTTCCAGCTACGCGTTGACACACGATTCATTAATCACCGAGGAATAGAAGAACGAATATAGCATGACACACAATGCCATACCACACAAAAGATAACAGAGTTCAGTACCACAATGTGCCACTTCCCTAATAGGATGTAGTTTAACAATAAAGAGAGCAAACATAACAGGCTCTCCAGGCCTTAACATAGTAGCTAACATAATCATTAAGCTGAAGATGAAGAAGAATCCTCTTGTGGATTAGCCATAAGCTTGTCCATCAAAATGAGGGAAGGATCAATCTCCAGCTCCGTGCCCACAGCCTGCAGAACATGAATTGGGGTATGCGGCAGTGCAGCAGGCTGGGTGTCATCAGGTCCATCTGCAGTAGTGGGCTGGGCCTTGTCCTCCATGTGCTTGGACTAGGCCTTGTCCTCCATGGGCTTGGCACGGGGGCGTTTCTTTGATGGCTGAAGCGAGAGCTGCTCAAAAACCACATTTTTGAAGCCATCTAACTTTGCCGCGCTCCAAGTGCAACGTCTTAGTGACGTATCCACCACAGGCGCCTTCTTCTTCGCTCTCTGCTTTCCTCCAGTATTTTGTTCCACAGAGAAAAACATAGGTGATGAAGAAAACTCAGCAGAGACAGAGATAGCAGAATTAACAGATGTAACTTCTTCAGAAACAGAAACTGTAATAGCCGGCAGCTCCTCAAACAAAGCTCTGGCCACTGGGCGCTTTACCATGACAGGTCTTCTGACATAAGCAACCATGGGCAAGGAAGCAGTCAAACAGGACATCTTTCTGGATTCATCAAAAGATATGGACCAAGACCTCTTGGAATAGATGATTGTGCCCATCGGTTTGAAGAAGATAGACCTTGGCACCTCCTTATATGAAAAATCAAACATGAGGTTCTAAAACGATCTCTTCCAAATCATCTCCGGAGGGAGAGGAGGTCCAGCGACAATGCGTGCCATGCTAATAAAGATCTCATGGTGCTGAATGACAGGTGGTTGGTAAGGCACAATTGACAGTTGATTCTCCTCAAAGACAGGTTGCTGCAAATGCTGAAGTTGATGGTCTGGGAGAGGTAAATCATGTTGCTGCTGGATATCAATGCCCTCCTCCTGCTGGTCCACAGAAACTGATCCCTCCGGCTGATCAATCACAATAGAAACTTGATCTTGTTCCGGAGCTGCCGGCTGCAGGGCATGCTCATCCTCAGCTTCATCTCCCCACATGGCATTGCCCCAACTAGGAGCAGCATCATTCATGCCCCAACCAGGAGCAGCATCATTCACAGGTTGAGGGGGAGGAACAACAGGTGCATCATTCCATCCCAACATTGGGAATGGTGGAAAAACAAATGGAAAATTATCTTGTACAAGATTACCAGGCAACAGATGAGGGTTTCCGTCCAGAGGCATTGGGTCTTCGTCATTTGGAATTTGATCTGCAAAATCCACCCCTAGAACATAGCATGCAATAGTCCAAGACACTTGAGCACCTCCCCACTCTGCATAATCACCGAGAACAACATCTCTTCGAACCAAAGGCGTATCTAGAAAGCTAGCCTCAACCAAAGTCCGGACAAGATAAGGATCCTCACTGTCCCAAGAAATAAACTTCCCAAAAGTGCCTACAGCCTGCAAGATGTATTCTGGAGCGCGGTAATCAAGAGGAATCCCAATGAACATTAACTAGCCCTTACGAAAACCATGTGCTCCCTTGAAATTTTCCCCCTCATCATGCTTCATAAATCTAACGAAACGATCATCGCCCAGCGGAAAAGGTGCATGCTGAATCAAGGTGTATCTAACTGACGGATCCCTGACTTGAAACGAACCCACCCCATGAAACCACGGCTGAGCAGATCGGACCAGAGTACCTCTATCTTGCAGAAACTGGACGACTTCTTCCCGCACCGGGCTGAGCGGCCCCTCAGGTGCAGGCATCACCTCTACAACCATGTAGTCCTCATGACGACAGGGCGGACGAGCAGCAGGCGTGAAGAAGGTGCGAGCAAGCCGACGATCGCCGCCATCGATGATGTGGTGGCCAGCAGGCACAAAGAGCTGAGGATCGAGCTCATAGTTCGCCATGGGAGAGCCAGAAGCTTGTCGGGGGTTTTCTTTGGCTTGGGGAGAGGGAACATGCAATGGGGGTGGCGGCAATGGGACTGGACAGTCTATCCCAATAACTCCGGCTCTGTTCCCATGAGAAGCAACAGATTCCGATAAAATTGTTTTTTGCTGCACCGAAATTGGTTTCCAAACCAATCCATTGGAGCGCGCGAAATCATTACAATCGTGGCTAGAGTGACCTGGGCGAGAGCAAGCCGTACAGACCGCTCGCATTCCACATGCCGCTGACAAGTGGCCCCTCTGCGAGCAAAGAGTGCATGTAACCACACGGTCCACCATGTCATCGACCATAGCTTCAAACTGCCTCACAGCCTCTTGTGAGGAGGGGACATCTTGACCATAGCCCATAGGGCTCAAACCAGGAGGCTTGGAAGTCCCAAAGGCAATTGGGCTATGTGGCACAGACGGGCTAGAGGCCTGGTGGGCCTCCAAAGCAGCTGGGTGGGAAACCTGATAATTGATTTGAATAGGAGGCAATCCCGCCTCCGCGAAACGTGCGGGCGAAATCCCAGCATGCACGGGGGATAGTTCCTCAGAAAATGGATCACTCACCGAAGCAGATGTTACCGGCCGGTTCAACTCCGGCAAAGGAGTGACTATGCCAAATACAATGGGTGGATGAGCCACCGTCCAAAGCAAATCCGTGGGAGGGGACTGATGTATGACTACACTTTCATGAACAGGAAGATCATACCCAGCATCCCTAATAGTATCAATACACTTTTGCGTAGGCGGATATCTATATCCCTTGCAAGCAGAATATCGCTCAAAAGTGGCAAAAGAAAGCTTCTTCTTAACAGATGCAGCAAGCTTAATTGCCGATGTAGTAGGAGGCTTATGCATGGCCAAAAGACCTAAAGATGATCGACGCTTAGTTGGGCTAACTAAAATCCATTCAGCATCGCATACCTTTCTCCAGATCCTGAGCTCTCTAATCCAATTAGGGCCCCCAGTACCCCACAAATGAAAATAGCACTTGAACAGATCACAAGCAAAAGAGGGAAGGTCCATAATAATAAAACCAACTTGCTTGTAAGAAACTTGGAAAGAGTAAACCTTGTCTTTGATGTGATCTACATGAAGATCAATTGCCGAGCCTCCAATTGCCGCTTCCAAAGCCGCTGCCACAAAATTCGCCGAGAGACGGAAGGCATGGTGGCTGAAGGAAACTATTAAAGTAAAAGGCCTGTTGCGCCCCAAAGTATGAATTGTGTACCCAGTAGATTTGAAAACCTCATCTGAAAAAACCCTACCCTTGGAGAAATCCAAGCCAAGGGTAGATCCGCCAGAAGAACCCATAGGAGATGGGTATTGCCTTGATCCAGAGAAGACGCCGGAGCAGATGATCGGAGCGGATCCACGGATTAGTGGAGGAGGAGGGAGATCACCGGGGATGGGGACAGCGCCGTGGTGGGTGGTGGAAGTGCCATCGCCATCATACTATGATCGTAGAAACTTTTGAGCAGTGATAATTCCCTACTTAGGTAAGAATCTCATTGTCTACCTATATAAGTGGATAAAGATCAATCTTTTTACCCCATGCCTTCTTCCTTCCTCAGCCTTTCCATCCTCGAGCTTCAGCGCCCAAGCTTCAACCTTTCCCACCGCCCAACCCTTCCAGCCATGGCCAGATCCGGCTTGCAGGGCAAGTGGATGGTTACCTCCGGCACGGAGAGGAACATCAAGGAACTCCGGGAAGCGGAGTACTTGGCCGCAAACATCGCGCATGGGCTCCCTGCCAAAAGACAGATCATTCCCACTCCGGAGCCCAATGAGAGGGTGGTGTTTATCCCCCATTTCCTCCATGGACTAGGGTTTCCTCTCCACCCCTTCGTCCATGGCATCATGTCCTATTATGGGCTAGATTTCCATGATCTAGCCCCAAATTTCTTCCTCCCCATTTCGGCGTTCATCATCGTATGCGAGGCGCTCCTCCGCATCCCCCCCCCACTTCGGCCTATGGCTCAAGTCTTCAACGTGAAGCCGAAAGTGGTCGATGGGCAACATGCGGACTGCGGCGGCGCCATGGTGAGCAAGCTCCCCAACGTCACCTGGCCCAAGGGGGCCTTTGTGGAAACCGTGAATGGATGGGAATAGGAGTGGTTCTGCATCACTGAACCTCATGGTACCACATGGGTTGCCACACCTGAGTTTAAATCCAGACCTCCAATGCGGCTCGCATCATGGATTAACAAGGGCCTGGATTGGGCGTCATCCGATGAGGTGATGTTGCTGCAAAAGCGCATAAAACTATGATGGAGAAGAACACCAGTCTTGCTGATGTGATCCAGGTGATGCTTTTTCGCTGGATACTCCCCTGCCAGAGCTGGCATCTCCACATGTGGGAGTTCATTCCGACTGGCCCTCGGACCCTGCAGCGATTCTTCGGCACAACGCACGAAGAGATCTGGAAGCTCCTTTTCAAGGCCTAGAAGTCATGGCTGAAGACGACCGAAGACATCGGCCTTGACTACGCTCATCCGGCCACTCCAGTAAGTTTTATGATTTCCGAACATAACTTCAACTCGTAAATAGAAGGGTATGCTGAGGCTTCCACTTTTCTATCAGGATTGGACAAAGAAAGCAGACTGGATCCAGTGTCCGGCTCTGCTACCTGAAGACCCAGGCATTCCTGTGCTAACGAGGATGCTGGTCCCAGCATCGTACCAGTCCCTGGAGAAGAAGGGCAAGGAGGCCAAAAGTGGCCTCCGCCGTAAAGGTACTTCTGACGCTGCATCCAAAGATACCAAAGCTCCCTCCTCCCATGAGGGAAATGAAGAGTAAGAGGAGGATAGAAATTCTCCCCTGAAGGGGGGAAATAATAAAAGGGGCGGCCTCCGTGGACATAGAGGCGGAGTCGTCTAAGAAGGGGAAGATTTCCCTTTCGGACGATTCGGACTCGGACGCCGAAGCCATCCCCAAGTGGTGCCCCAGGTCAAAGCCCATAGCCGCATCGTAAGTGCCCCAAGATACCGTATACATATATGGTTTTTATGATTGCAGTTTTAACACCTTTAAGTTTCATGTTGCAGTCCGGCTCGCGATCTCCCCCAACTATCATCGTCTTCTGGGAACTCGCAGGGGCCAGAGATGGTGGAGAGCGAGACGCCACCACAAACCTCCCCGCCAACTGCCACGGATAATACCAAAGTGTTGTCCTGAAGAGCCTCTCCGGGCCATGGAGAGGTGCGGGAGGCCACCAAGATGGCGCCAGAGGATAACACCTCAGCTGCTACAACCATGGGGGAACCGACCCCCATGGAGACCGGTACTGGGGGCCATGACCAATCCGGCCCCCAGCAGGCTGTTATTCCGAAGACCCGTACGGCTCTGGAATCAAGCGAGCGAGCTCCTTTGAAGGAGGGTGGAGCATCGAGTCCACCGGCGACCTCTATCAGTCCAGAAGCATCGGACACTCTAGTGGAAGTGCTTCGACGCGCTTCCATTATGGAGGAGCACCGTACCCTTATGGGTACAATGGTTGAGAAGGTTCAGTCCATCAAAAGTAGGATGAACGAAGCCTTTTCCATCCTATTGACAGGCTTTGAGGCACGTGATGTAGTATTCTTAACTACTTTGGATATACACAAAATATGCCTATGTATAGATAGTAGCTGTAAGTGCATCTAGTTCCCTTAGTGATTTTGGTGTATTGAAGACTTATAGGTTAAGGGACTAATGTGTTTATGAGTGTACACAGGTCTATAAGTCTATGAGGAGTTTGATATTTACAGAGAAAGTCGACCCCTAAAAATGAAGTTCTTCGACTGAAGACTTTGGATTTCTGAATACTTTCTGAAGACTTTGAAAGTGAAGAAATTGGTGTGACCTTGAATACTTGGTACTCATTCGAGGAACATGAAGCGTCAAGACTCTTTTTTTTGTAGTTTCATTTTCTCTTTCTTGAGTCATAGGAAACACCGTACTGTTAAAGGGGGTCGAGGAAATACTAAGGAAAAATTTCCATGTGATGCTCAACTCAAAATCCTACCCTACCAATCCCTTTGAGTGAAGCCATTAGAAATCTCATACAGTTCAGTCATATTCTTCAGTGACAGAGACGAAGTTCTTCTGGTCTCTGAGGAATTTTTCAGACTGAGGAGTTAGGAATTCGCCAGTGCGGATTGCCTACATAGTGAGGAACATGATAGACCTGAGAAATTTGATACTCAAATTTCCGACCGTTGTTGTGCCTTGTGCCAGCTGTCCCAAAATATCTAGCCACCTAACAGTCAGATCATTGAAGGGCATTTATGTCTTATCATGTCGGGCTTCTCCCTAGGCTATAAATAGCCGCCCCCTACAACCACTAGCTGGTTGGCTGCTCCGAGAGAAACTAACACTTGTCATTTGAGAGCATCCCATCCTCCGAGGACTTTGAGTGAAAATCATCAAGTGAGGAAAACCCAAACCCAAACTCCTACAAACCCAAAGTGATTGAGCATCACTAAAGAGATTGATTCTGCTCAGATCTAACGCTTGTTACCTTTGAAGACTGAGCATCTTCGAGATGGTTAGGCATCATGGTCTAGAGCATCCAAGAGGAAATTGTGGATTGCCGAGTGACCGAGTCTATGAAGGTTTGGAACTCACCTGAAGACTTACCACGAGTGATTGGGCGAGGTCTGTGTGACCTCAGCTCAAGGGGAATACTGTGAGGACTGAGTGTTCTGAACTGCGTGTTCAGAACTGGGTGTCTGGGACTGTGTGTCCTCAGGTTTAAATACCTAGCCGCCCTAACCAGTCGTACAACTGTCACAGCAGTTGGAACTGGTCTACCAAATCATTGTCTTCACCAAGCTACCTGGTTCCATTTCCTCAACCCTTCCATTTCCTCATTTTTGTGTTGTGTGCTTGTTCATATCTGTTGGAAGACTTTGACTGAAGACTTTCTTAATTTCCTCAGTTCAATTTCTTCAGTCTGTTTGTGTTCATCCTGTGTTATCATGTGTTTACGCTTTCCGTACTCTATGCTTGTCTTCATTTCATCATGATGACCATGCTTGCATTCTGTTATGTTTACTTCTGAGTAATTATTCTGCTGTAAGTAGATCTTCGCTAAGGAATTTCCTCACCCTAAAATTCCTCAGTGAAGAATTCATAAAAATCGCCTATTCACCCCCCTCTAGTCGATATAACACACTTTCAATTGGTATCAGAGCAAGGTATTCCCTTGTTCTGTGTGATTTTGGTTTAACCGCCTGGAGTTTTAGTTATGTCGACTGCAGGTATGATCAAGGTTTCTGCTGGGTGTCCTACCTTCGATGGGACAGACTACCCCTACTGGAAGAATAAGACGCGCTTGCATCTTGAGGCAATTGATCACGATCTCTAGTACTGTAAGTGCATCCAGTGCCACCCCTAGTTGGTTTTGGAGTATTGACGACAAACCTAGTTGAGGGACTAATGTGTTTGTGAGAATTGCAGGATAACACAGGTAGAAGTCCCTCATTGATTCGGTTTTACTACCAGAGATGACCCCTAAAAATGTATGAAGACATTGAAGTCAAAGGTGGTATATGAAGATATTCACATTGAAGACTATGACAAAAAAAGACACGATATGAAGCCTATGGAGCTCGAAGACTTAGATCTTTCGTAGTTCTTTTTCTTTTGTGTTGAGTCATAGGAACCACCGTACTATTAAGTGGGGTCCAGGAGAACCAGTCAGAATGACTGAAGTGATGCCTAAACCAAAAACCTATGTCTTCGAGTGAAGACAATGAGAGCGAATCTTGTCCAGAGCCGGACAAGTCAGCTTTGCTTGTAGCCCAAGTAAAGTTGTCGCGTGAGTTTGAAATTTGACCGTTGGAACACGTGTCAGTTCCTTAGTGACCCAAGGTCATTTCGGACAAATCAGGTCGGGTTGCCAAGTGGCTATAAGTAGCCCACCCCCTACAACCATAAGCGGGGCTGCTCAGATTTCAGTGCACGACTTCTGTCGTTTGAGAGCAACCCACCTCGAAGCCTTTGAGAGAAAATTCCTAGCGAGGAGAAAGCCCTAACCACCCAGAGCCAGAGTAAATTGGGCATCACTTAAGTCTTCTTGTCTGAGTGATCTGAAGACTTATTACACTTGAGGACTGTGCATCCTCCAGACGGTTAGGCGTCGCGTTCTGAGCATCCAAGAGACATTGTGGATTGCCAGTGAACGAAGTCTGTGAAGGTTTGGGAGTCTACCTTGAAGACTTACCTGAGTGATTGGGCGAGGACTATGTGACCTTAGCTCAAGGAGAATACGGTGAGGACTTGGTGTCCTGAGCTGCGTGTTCAGGATTGGGTGTCCGGGACTGTGTGTCCTAAGGTTTAAATACCTAGCCGCTCCAACCAGACGTACAGTTGTCACAGCAACTGGAACTGGTCTAACACATCATTGTCTTCAACAAGTCACTGGTTTCATCTTCACTTCCTTTTACTTACTGTTACTCATTGTGAAGCCATTACATGCCTGCTATATCCTTTGTCTTCACAACTTAACTGTATGATTTGTTTGGCTTCATAACTTCTTCCTACCTGATCCTTATTACACTGTAGCTACTTGTCATTGTGCTTTCACTCTATTGAATACTTGACCATGGCTTGTCTAGTGTAATCTAACTTCCGCTGCATAGTAATAGGCATATCTCTGCTGTTTGTCTTCATAACTTCCACATTTTGAAGACTTTCATAAAAATCGCATATTCACCCCCCCTCTAGTCGATATAATGCACTTTCAATTGGTATCAGAGCAAGGTGCTCCCTTGTTCTGTGTGATTCGGTTTAACCACCTGGAGTTTTAGCTACGTCGACTGCAGGGATAATTAAAGTCTCCGCTGTGTGCCCCGTCTTCGATGGAACTAAATATCCCTACTGGAAGAATAAGATGCGTATGCATCTTGAAGCCATTGACATCGACCTATGGTATGTCATCGAGAACGGCGTTCCCAAGGCTGGAGAAGGTGTCACTGTTGCTGATGTCAAGAAATTCGTTCAACTAGACTCTACTGCCAAGAACATCATCTATGGTCATCTGACCAAAGGACAGTATGGCCGTGTGAGTGCTTTGAAGACATCCAAGCTGGTCTGGGACTGGCTCTCCAAGGTCAATGAAGGCATCTCAACCCAGAGAGATCAGAGAATTAGCATTCTTCGCAACCTCTTCAACCGCTTCAAGAGAAATGACAATGAGAATGTCTAGCACACATTTGATTGGCTCACTGACATCACAAATGAGCTTCAAGCCCTCGGCGCTACTGAGATCACCAAACATGAAATCGTCAAGACGCTGCTGAGATCACTTGATAGTTCATTTGACATCCTAGCCCCGATGATTCAAGAACGTCATGATTTCAAGACACTCGATCCGTCTGACATACTTGAGAGTCTCAACACACATGATTTTCAGCTTTCTGAGAAAAGAGATATCTACGGTCCAATCTATGGGCGAACTCGTGTCTTGAAGGCAAAAGCTGTCTCCTCATCTGAAGAAGAATCTGATAGCAGTTCTGATGATCCTGAAGACATTGGAAGGGAACTTGCTATGCTTGTGAAGAAGTTCCAAAAGTTCACCAAGAAGAAAGGCTTCAGAAAGTCTTCACGATCAAGCTCAAGGAATGATGAAGCTTCTGCTCATGACTACAAGAAGAAAACATGTCACAAGTGCAAGAAACTTGGCCACTTCATCTCTGAGTGTCCACAGTGGGACAATGAGAACAAAAAGAAGAAGAAGAGCAAGGAATATGACTCTGACGATAAGAAGAAGAAGAAGAAATACTCAAAGTCTTCTTCCAAGTCTTCCTCAAAGTCTTCATCACACAAGAAGAGCTCATCTGGCACACGTGCGTTTGTTGACAAGGAAATGGATTCAGAGGAGGAGTCTACTTCTGAGGAGGCGGAGGTGGAGTCTGAAGAGGAATCCGACTCAGGGGTCGCAAGTCTGGCTACAGCATACGTTGCCAAGTCCATCTTCGACACTGAAGACAATGACTTCATCACCGACGCCGATGCAAATGACAAGGACTACTCCGCTTCCACCTACTGCTTCATGGCACGCGGTGCCAAGGTAAACACATGCACTACTCATTATCAAACATCTAGTGACGATGACTCTGATTGTGTTTCAAAACCTAGCTATAAAACACTTGCTAAAATTGCAACTGAATAACAGAAAGCTATGGAACATATTCAAAAATTGTTAGACAGAAGCGATGATCTGTTGGGTGCTGAAATGACTCGATCTGAATCCTTAATTGAAGACATAAAAAATCTTCACGTTAAGTATCAGGAACTTGAAAATCGTCATGAAACTCTCTCAACAACTCATCAAAAGCTTTCCTATGATTATCTTTAAAGGAAGCAAGATCTTGAGAAATTGAGAGCGGTTCATGAAGATCTTCAAACGGAAAACGAATCACTTCGCGCCAAATAGATCAGTCCCGATCAGGAAGGATTTGAACCACCATGTCTTAAATGCATTGAGCGTGATAATGCTACTTCTGTTGCTGAATGTTCTACTGCTACTGCTGTTGCAATATCTTCAACTGTTGATGCGGTAACTAACCCCTCTATTGAGGATACCACCGCTATTGCTGATGAGAATGCTAGGTTGAAGACATTGCTTGAAACAGGGATGTACAAAAGTCTTCAAGGGCATCAGACACTATGTGATGTCCTCAGAAAGCAGATTCTGAACCGAAACCCTAGGAAAGAGGGTGTTGGGTTCGTAAGGAAAATGAATGCAGATGGCTCTTACTGGAAACCTGAGCAGTATCCCAAAACCACATGGGTTGCTGCAAAGGAACCTTCAGCAGATCCATCCAATTCATCTGGCTTCACTTGTGCTAACCCCATTATCATTGATGAATCCTTTGATGCAAACTATAAACTGTTTAAGAATCAGAATAGTGAAGTGTTTACCAGGTACATTGGTACTAACTGCAGGAATGGACCGCCTATGAAGAAGATCTGGGTTCCGAAAACGTGTCTGGAAAATCTTCCTGTGAATGTCTTCATGACACCTCACATGAAGAAGACAAACCTCAGACCAAAAGCATCATACGGTCCAAAGGCCTCATACAGACAGAGGACTCACCTGAGTCGCACTAACGCAAATGTTTTGCAGGGAAACCATACTCAGGCATATGAATATGAGAGCCGTTCATCAAACCGTCATGTTCATATGACCAAGAACTATTCTGCCTATTCTTATGAGTACTATTTTCTGCCTGCTAGACTGTTTGCTAGGGCTCCAAAGCCAAAATTCTCAGATGTTGCACTTAGACTTATTGCTTCTAAGCCACCCTTGAAGATGTGGGTTGTTAAAGAAGCTTAACTCTCTTTTGTAGGGAAAGGTCTCCAGCAGAAAACCAAAATCTTCTGATGCTATTGATGGGGACCTTAAAAATCTTGTAGGGCGCAAGATCAAATGCCCAAATGGTCTTACTATGTACTTTGTACCTGAATCGCTTGCTACACTCCTTATTAGTCCTAACCTGGATCTAAGCTTTCATAACCCACTGGTTCGTCAAATGTTTTTGCTTCACAATGCTCTTGGTGAAGCCTATCCCCATAACTGCACTGTAGGGTACGACACCAGCGTCTTCAGAATGGATTATTGACAGTGGGTGTACAAATCACATGACTGGAAAAAGAAGTCTTCTCATGGACTCAACTTTACGTCCATCCGACAAGAGCCACATCACATTTGCTGACACTGGTAAAAGTAAGGTATTGGGTCTAGGTAGAGTTGCAATCTCAAGGGATCAACACATGGATAAAGTCATGCTTGTTGAATCCCTTGGCTTCAACTTAATGTCTGTCTCAATGCTTTGCGATTTGAACATGATTGTAATGTTTGGAAAATATCGTTGCCTTGTACTAATGGAATCTAACAAGTCTCTAGTGTTTGAAGGGTATCGAAAAGATGATTTGTACGTGGTAGATTTCTCAGCAGGGCCACAGCTTGCAGTATGTCTTCTAGCAAAGGCTTCAGAATGCTGGCTATGGCATCAGAGGCTTGGACATGCTGGCATGAGGAACCTCCACACCCTTGCGAAGAAGAAGCATGTCATAGGCATCGAGGGCGTCAAGTTCAAGAAAGACCATTTATGCGGTGCCTGTGAAGCAGGGAAGATGACGAGGGCCAAACATCCCTCGAAGACAATCATGACTACTACTCAACCCTTCGAACTGCTTCACATGGATCTTTTCGGTCCCACTCATTACTCAACTCTAACTACTACTGCTTGCCTCTATGGCTTCGTTATTGTTGATGATTATTCTAGATATACTTGGGTGCACATAATCCTTTACAAGACTGAAGTGCAGGATGTCTTCAGACGCTTCGCCAATCGTGCTATGAACAATTTTGGTGCCAAGATAAAGCACATCAGAAGTGACAATGGCACTGAATTCAAGAACACTGGCCTTGATACATATCTTGATACCTTGGGCATCACACATAAATTCTCAGCCCCGTACACGCCACAGCAGAATAGCGTCGTCGAACGCAAGAACAGAACACTCATTGAGATGGCCAGAACGATGCTAGATGAATACAAGACTCCAAGAAAATTCTGGACTGAAGCCATTGACACTGCATGCCATACAATCAATCGTGTTTATCTTCACAAGCTTCTGAACAAGACATCTTATGAGCTCCTTACTGGCAAAAAGCCAAATGTCAGTTACTTCAGAGTATTTGGCGCAAGGTGCTGAATCAAGGACCCACATCAAACCTAAAAATTTGCACCAAAAGCACATGAGGGTTTTATGCTTGGATATGGAAAGGATTCGCACTCCTACAGAGTCTTCAATCTCTTTCATTACAAAGTGGTTGAAACAGTGGATGTGCAGTTCGATGAGACCAGCGGATCACAAAGAGAACAGCTGCCAAGTGTGCTAGATGAAGTTCCATCCAGTGAATCAATCAAGCTAATGGGAACTGGAGAAATTATACCTTCTGAAGCTCATCCTGAAGAAGAACTTATCATTTCAGCACCTGATCAACATGAAGACATTGCTCAGCCTGAAGACATTCCTTCCAACAACGACAGTGAACAGCAAGAGCAAAGTCTTCGCCCTGTACATCCTCGCGTTGCCAATGAAGTGCAGATTGAAAGAATAATTGATAGCATCAATGCACCTGGTCCACTCACTCGTTCAAGGGCAACTCAGCTAGCAAATTTCTGTGGGCACTTCACATTCGTCTCAATATCAGAACCCAAGAAAGTTGAAGAAGCCTTCATGGAACCTGAATGGATTCAAGCTATGCAAGAAGAGCTTCAATAGTTTGAGCTGAATAATGTATGGGAACTGGTTAAGCGTGCTGATCCACGAAAGCACAACATAATAGGCACCAAATGGATATACCGCAACAAGCAAGATGAGCATGGTCAAGTTGTCAGAAACAAAGCTCGTCTCGTTGCCTAAGGATATACTCAAGTGGAAGGCATTGATTTCGATGAAACATTTGCTCCTGTGGCTAGGCTTGAAGCCATACGCATACTGTTGGCCTATGCAAATCATCATAACATACTTCTATATCAAATGGATGTGAAGAGTGCCTTTCTCAATGGCAAGATTGAAGAAGAAGTGTATGTTGCACAACCGCCTGACTTTGAAAATCCAAAACATCCTGACATGGTATACAAGCTCAACAAGGCACTGTATGGCCTCAAACAAGCCCCTAGGGCCTGGTATGACACACTCAAATACTTCCTGAAGAGCAAAGGCTTCATACCTGGTTCCCTAGATCCCACTCTTTTCACGAAGACATATGATGGTGAACTGTTTGTGTGCCAAATATATGTGGATGACATTATCTTCGGCTGCACCAATCAGAAGTACAGTGAAGAGTTTGGATATATGATGCAAGAGCAATATCAGATGTCCATGATGGGGGAGCTGAAGTTCTTCCTTGGTCTTCAAATACGACAACAACGCAATGGCATCTTCATATCTCAAGAGAAGTATCTCAAAGATTGCCTGAAGAAGTTTGGTATGCAAGACTGCAAAGGCTTCACAACACCAATGCCAGCCAAACATCATCTGGGTCCTGACGACAATGGTAAAGAGTTTGATCAAAAGGTATACCGCTCCATGATTGGTTCTTTACTTTATTTATGTGCATCTAGGCCAGATATTATGCTTAGTGTTTGCATGTGTGCTCGATTTCAAGCAGCACCAAAGGAGTCGCATCACTTAGCTGTGAAGCGAATTCTTCGATATTTGGCTCACACCCCAACTCTAGGATTATGGTATCCAAAGGGCTCAGAGTTTGATTTGGTTGGATTCTCGGATGCTGATTATGCTGGTGACAAAGTTGATCGCAAGTCTACATCAGGCACATGTCACTTTCTGGGACGACCACTTGTATGTTGGTCTTCAAAGAAGCAGAACTGTGTATCTCTCTCCACTGCTGAATCTGAATACATTGTTGCTGGATCTTGCTGCGCTCAGCTTCTGTGGATGAAGCAAACACTCAAGGACTATGGCATTCATCTGAAGCAAGTGCCACTTTACTACGACAACGAAAGCGCCATCAAGATTGCCAACAACCCAGTTCAGCACTCGAAGACAAAGCACATTGAAATTCGTCATCACTTTCTCAGAGATCATGTTGTGAAGGAAGACATTGATATCATACACGTCAACATTGAAGAGCAATTGGCAGATATCTTCACCAAGCCCTTGGATGAGAAGAGGTTTTGCAAGTTACGGTGTGAGCTAAATATCCTGGAATCCTGTCCTGTGATCAGGCACACATCCTAACCCTTATGCATATTGATGACTTAGATGTGCAACACACGAAGTGAAGTATACCTTCAATCAATGAAGACATACATTCTAAGTGTGAATACATTAATGTGGAATTTGACTTCGGAGCGCCACGATAATTGTGTGCCGTGTCTAGGTCTAATACTTCCTATACGGTGGGTAACGCCACCACCAAACGTTCTATTTTGAAGTGTTTCTCTCATGGCGTTACCTTACAATGTCTTCACATTTGGTTTGGCTTCGAACTCAATATATTTTCATGATTATCTTCACTATGTTGACTATAGATATATATATATATATATATATATATATATATGCTAGTGTTTGTCCTCTACAACATTCACTTATAGCTATGTCTTCGTGTTGAATCTTTTGAACTAAGTGAATGTGATCGGACCCCAAACTTCTCTATGCTTTCTATCTCAAACTCTATCTCTCTAAGTCATATGCATTCTATTGAAACTGTCGAATGTCTTCACTGCGTCCTTGTCAGCAGAAGATATAGAGACAACCATAAAGTCCCTTTTAAATGCTCATTCCTCCACATAAAATCCGGAGAAGCAGGAACGACCACCCGACAATCCAGGCGTGCGTGGGACGAGGAACAAACCCCAAACTTCCGCAAACTGGCCACGCGTTCCTCAGATGCCAATCGCCAGGGGCACCTATGTAATAGCACAGTGCCGCCCTTGTGCCTATAA
This sequence comes from Triticum dicoccoides, assembly GCF_002162155.2. NCBI lineage: Eukaryota > Viridiplantae > Streptophyta > Magnoliopsida > Poales > Poaceae > Triticum > Triticum dicoccoides. The sequence continues at coordinate 210,973,058 of NC_041386.1, read as the reverse complement.
ATACACACTCACAACGGTAACTATCTCTTCTTCCACCCTCGCACGTACCCTAGCGCCACCACTAGCTCTCGACGACGCCGACGATGAAGCGCTTCGCTGCCGCAACCTCTCCGACGCCGTCTTCACGCCGACCGCGGACATCGTCCTCTCCGCCGTCGCCGTAGGTCTCCTCCCTCGCCAAGTTAGGGCACGGACGAGTGAACTGCTCGGCCTCATCTCTCGCTCCGTCTAGCAGTTCTCAGTGTGGTAAATAAAACTCCCTTTTTACAACACCGTTGATCCTATTGATCTGTCACTTTCTACCACAAGTAGTTTCTGTTCACACAAACTAGATCTCTCTCAAACTGCATCTCATAACATGCCTGGTATATTCACTTATGCTTCACAAAGTAGTTAGATTCCTCACTTGTACTGATCTGTGGATTCGTACAAATCTGGAACCAACTTCTTATCTATGAGTGAATGTCTTCACATGATGAGTTCAATGTCTTCTAAACTGATTTATCTTCAAAATCTTCTGAGAATGCATATGACCTCTTCCCTTTCCCTTGCACCTTAATGCTGTCACAGGTACATGTCCGTGGGAGAATCCTTTGGTTCTCATAGTCTGCATTCATTTGCAGAATTCTTACAGCATCACATAAATTCTCCTGAAGCCAGTTCCTGTTGGTCCAGCAAAAGAAAGCCTTTGAAGCCTTTGAACGTCTTGAAGCCTTCCAAGTTAAAGTTTATGGCTTCAGAAACAGCAGCAAGGAAGGGGGGCAGACAGCGACGTGGAGGAACATCCAAAGATCTGCCTGATGAACTGGCAGAAATGTATAAAACAGATCCTGAAGAGAATTATGGTCAGCACAAGACCCGAATCCAATGGATTCGACGCTATTGGGCAGAACAATGGTTCAAATACCGCTTCACAACCCAAGAGTATGCTGAGAAAAGTGCCATAAAAAGACCGTGGGGAGACATCTTATACAAGAATCTTGTACCCAGGTCCAGAGATGAAGCTATTGCCCAAAGCTTCTATCCATGCATGGTCCATGGGCCACAGCCTGATGATGCACATCCTTCGTCACTACTCTGGTGTCGTGATGACAATCTGTTCAAGCGCAACTTCCAGTTTGTCCAAAACTCAGCGAAGCAGAACAAGAAGAAATTTGGGTTAGACTTCAACCCTGGTCCTTCAGCACCAAGGGCAGATGGCACACAAGAAGCAGAGCCCAATGTCATCGGTCCGTATGCCAACCTTGAAGGCCTCATCACCTACATCTTGGTTCAAGGGACTGCAGTGAATGAGCCTGCAGCTGACACTGAGTCTGATGAAGCGCCTGAAGTGCCTGCAGTGCCGAAGCCGAAGCAGTTGAAGAAGCCAAAAGTTTCAAAGCCAGCCCCTTCACCAAAAATCTCAAAGGCGAAGCCATTGGCGACTGCACCTCCTAAAGACAGTGTGCAGTCTGAAGACTTACCACGCGTCTCAAGGCACCAGAAGGGCAAGATGCCTCTGTCTCACACTGGCAAAGAACTCATAGCTGCTGCCATCCTGCGCAGTGAAGCCATTGATCTGTCAAGTGATGAAGATCTTGGAGATGATGCTCTTGAGCAACTCATCAAGAGCAAAGAAGAAGCAGAAATCTTCAACAATCTGCCTCTCTTTGATGTCGCCAACATCCACAACTTCATTGACGAGTGGTTTGCCACACCAAACATCAGCTTTGAAGATCTACAACTGCCTGTTGGCCTCAGCGTCGCCTTCCAAGGCGCTATTGCTTCAGAACTTGCTATTGCCCAGCGCATTGTTGAACTGAAGCAGAAAATTGATCATGAAAAAGGCTCAGTTCAAGAAGCACATGGCCAAGCTCAGCGTGCAAGAAGTGAAGAGCTTCAAGATCATGTTGCATGAGCTAAAAGAAAACTTTCTGAAGAAGCGTGCAGAAGCTCAGGGTTCACGTGAGCGGATGAAGACTCTGGCTGACAGATGTGTGCAAGCCTACAATGAGGCTGAGAAGCGCAAGGCACTTGGGCGTCCTGGCATCGACCCCAAGATGGCCGCAAAGAAAAAGAAGAAGACTGTTCCAGCTGAACCAGAGGCACCAAGGCGGGAAGCAGTTCCGCTTGTCTTCCCAACTGCAACGACTGGCTCGAAGCCAAAGAGACGGTCAACAGCTTTAGAGCTCAAGAAGACAAGAACTGCTGAGGCTGAAGCCAGGAAGAGGAAAAGCTCTGAAGCCTCTCCTACTGCCCCCAGCAAGAAAAAGAGAAAGATCAAGAAAGCTCGGGCTGCTCCCACAGAGCCCTTGATAGTTGAACCCATCTCTATGGTTCACCCTGACGTAGAACGTCAACTGACAGTTCATGAGCCTGCTTCCACAGAGGCTCCTGAAGCTGAAGATATTCCAGCAGCTGATCCCATTGCTGCTGAAGACATTGGTCATCATGACAATGTAGAAGATGGTGCAACCCTTCCTCAATTAGAACACAGCGAACTCATCAGCATTGGTCGTCCACTGACGCCTATTGCACAGGATGCTTCATGGGCGGATCGCCCTCAAGAGGAAGAAGACTATGCTGAAGACATTCCGGCTGCATCAGCCGCAGAAGAAGTACCACACGAGCCCACTCCTCTGCTCCACCAAGAAGCAGTTCTCCAGGAGAACATGCTTGTGACAGACCCTCCTGCTAGTCAAGCGGAAGATGAAAATCTTGAGGCTGCCACAACCAACAACGAAGCTAATGTGGAGCCCTCCCCAGCAAAAGCTTCTGAAGACAGCGAAGCCACTGAACCCACCGCTTCTGTTCCTGAGTCTGCTGCCGGTCCCCAATTCAACTATCATGTTGAGCACAGGCCTCAGGTCCAGAAGCCAATCCCAAGACTGCCAAGGTTTCCAGGTCCTGCATCAGCACCTGGCTCCTTCAACATCAATGGCTTCAGGGCAGATAATACTTTCTTCAATAGCTCCAAGAACCCCTATTCAAGGGAAAGGATTTCATCAGATAGGTTCTGGAGCTATCCTCAGCGCAGCTACTACTCTTGCATACTGTACAACCAAGGTCGCATTTTCCCACACAAGCGCCTTGATGTTGAAGCTATTGCTGGTCTGCCCTGTCTAGAGGAAGCGTTGGATTGCTTCAAACAAGTAGGTCTGCTGCAGTTTGTCACTGATGAAGAGCATTGGAACGAAGAGCTCCTGCTACAATTCTATGCCACACTGCACATCAAAGGATACAACAGAGATTCGAAGACTTGGGTCCTGGAGTGGATGACCGGCAACGTTCATCACGAAGCCAATGCATTTGATATCATTGAGCTCACTGGCCTGCCCACTCCAGGCGAATTCTTTGAGCAAGGCTGTCGGCTACACACTGAAGCTATTGAGAGCATATTTCAGAGGCCTGAACCGAATATGAGTCAGATGCTCTCCATGATGAAGCCATTGCCCCACGATGCTCCTTATCCCACAGAGTTCTTCGTTGAAGACCTTGAGTACCTGCCTAGGACCATCTATCACATCATCCGGCGGACTCTCTGGCCCATTAAAGGAAACTCTCCAAATGCCAAGATCGAGGGTGCAATGAAGACTCTGATATTCTGTATCCTTCATGGCAAATGCTTCAACGCACAGGATTTCTTCATACGCCAACTAGCTGCATCAGGCTCAGATCTGTTCGGTTTAAAGTTCTATGCTCCTTGGGTCATGAGGCTGATCAAACTTCACTCTGCCATCTCGTATCAGCCCTTAGCCCGCAACCATCGGATCTTCTTGCCTGATGTGGATACCTCTGCTGAAGCCATCTATCCTGAACCTGCCAAGCAACCTCTGAGTCTTTAGAATGCAGAACACTAGAGCTTCACTCAAAACGTTGAAGGTGTTGAAGCCATCTCCAGGGTGTATCCTTTGGCTGGCACTACACGTGCACCACACCCTGCTTCAACTGAAGCCACTGACAGTGCAACTGCTTCAAGACCCAAGAAGCGCACTCGTGTTCTCAACGACCGAGAGCTTCTTGTGGCCCTTCATCAAAAGCAGGATAGGCATCATGACTGGTTGAAGAGACAGATGAAAAGCCTCTTGGTGGATGTAAATCGCATCCGAAATCTTGCCACCAAGAACGCTTTCGTTGCCCATGAAACCTGTCGCCGCACATGGAAAGGGCTAACGATGATGCTTTCTGAAGCTGATCTTCAAGAGGATGGCTTCACTGAGAGATTCAAGTTTGACTCCACACCTCCTCGAAGAGCTGTGCTGCTGGGGACTCCATCTCTTGAAGACTCTGAGTTTTCTTCCTCTGCTGCCATAGTCACTGCCAGAATCATTGAGGAAGAAGACGATGCTACTTCACCACCATCTGCTTCAGCACCTCCAAGCTCTTCTGCACCGCCAAACAACATCAACAACCCTGCTGCTTCACCTACTCCTCATAGGAACGAGTAGAGACTCTATGTCTTCAAACCTTTTTGGTCATTACTGACAAAAGGGGGAGAAGCATATGAGATTGATAGTCTTCAAGCGGGTTCATATGGGCGGGTGCCTTATATTTTGCTTCGTGCTTACAACTCTCGTTTTTGCTACATTTGGTTCTTATGAGTTGTAACACTTAAACCAGATGGTCGTCTGCTACTTGTTTGCCACCCTGTTTTGCGAAGATAAATTCCGCATGTGCGACGATAAATTATGCACTTATCTCATTCTGCAGACGTCCATTTTCCATTATGCATGTCATTATCTTCATATACTTTCACATGCATAGTGGATTGTCATCATAAGCTGAAGTGGATCTCCACAAGTACAACCTTCCATGTGCATTTGCATTCCAAAAGCAAATTAACTTATATGCACATCTTCAGGGGGAGCCCTTGCAACTTATGAAGACAATTCCTTATCCTTTACAATTTCACAGACTATATTTCCCGTTGAAAACTTCAACTAGTTTGTCATCAATCACCAAAAAGTGGGAGATTGTAAGTGCATCTAGTGCCACCCCTAGTTGGTTTTGGAGTATTGACGACAAACCTAGTTGAGGGACTAATGTGTTTGTGAGAATTGCAGGATAACACAGGTAGAAGTCCCTCATTGATTTGGTTTTACTACCAGAGATGACCCCTAAAAATGTATGAAGACATTGAAGTCAAAGGTGGTATATGAAGATATTCACATTGAAGACTATGACAAAAGAAGACACGATATGAAGCCTATGGAGCTCGAAGACTTAGATCTTTCGTAGTTCTTTTTCTTTTGTGTTGAGTCATAGGAACCACCGTACTGTTAAGTGGGGTCCAGGAGAACCAGTCAGAATGACTGAAGTGATGCCTAAACCAAAAACCTATGTCTTCGAGTGAAGACAATGAGAGCGAATCTTGTCCAGAGCCGGACAAGTCAGCTTTGCTTGTAGCCCAAGTAAAGTTGTCGCGTGAGTTTGAAATCTGACCGTTGGAACACGTGTCAGTTCCTTAGTGACCCAGGGTCATTTCGGACAAATCAGGTCGGGTTGCCAAGTGGCTATAAATAGCCCACCCCCTACAACCATAAGCGGGGCTGCTCAGATTTCAGTGCACGGCTTTTGTCGTTTGAGAGCAACCCACCTCGAAGCCTTTGAGAGAAAATTCCTAGCGAGGAGAAAGCCCTAACCACCCAGAGCCAGAGTAAATTGGGCATCACTTAAGTCTTCTTGTCTGAGTGATCTAAAGACTTATTACACTTGAGGACTGTGCATCCTCCAGACGGTTAGGCGTCGCGTTCTGAGCATCCAAGAGACATTGTGGATTGCCAGTGAACGAAGTCTGTGAAGGTTTGGGAGTCTACCTTGAAGACTTACCTGAGTGATTGGGCGAGGACTATGTGACCTTAGCTCAAGGAGAATACGGTGAGGACTTGGTGTCCTGAGCTGCGTGTTCAGGACTGGGTGTCCGGGACTGTGTGTCCTAAGGTTTAAATACCTAGCCGCTCCAACCAGACGTACAGTTGTCACAGCAACTGGAACTGGTCCAACACATCATTGTCTTCAACGAGTCACTGGTTTCATCTTCACTTCCTTTTACTTACTGTTACTCATTGTGAAGTCATTACATGCCTGCTATATCCTTTGTCTTCACAACATAACTGTATGATTTGTTTGGCTTCATAACTTCTTCCTACCTGATCCTTATTACACTGCAGCTACTTGTCATTGTGCTTTCACTCTATTGAATACTTGACCATGGCTTGTCTAGTGTAATCTAACTTCCGCTGCATAGTAATAGGCATATCTCTACTGTTTGTCTTCATAACTTCCACATTTTGAAGACTTTCATAAAAATCGCCTATTCACCCCCCTCTAGTCGATATAACGCACTTTCAAGTACGTTGTGGAGAATGGTGTTCCCTCTATCACTCCCACCATCAACACTGCTGATGTGAAGAGATTCAAGCAACTCGACTCTCAAGCGAAGAATATCATATGTGGCCATCTGAGCAAAGGGCAGTATGGCAGAGTGAGTGCTTTGGAGACAGCCAAGCTTATCTAGGACATGCTGTCCAAGGTCAATGAGGGAGTCTCAACAGAGCGTGACTCTCGAGTTAACGTTCTTCGAAATCTCGTCAACTGCTTCAAAATACTCGACAATGAAAATGTTCAGCAAACTTTCGACTGCCTCACTAGCATATCAAATGAGCTTCAAGCACTTGGTGCCGCTGATATCACCAACCATGAGGTGGTGAAGAAATTACTGAGATCGTTTGATTCCTAATTTGATACCTTGGTATTGATGATACAAGAACGTGGAGACTATAAGTCAATTGATCCCGCTGATATCCTCGAGAGACTAAACACTCATGAGTTTCAGCTTGCTGAGAAGAGAGAGATCTATGGATCAAGTTATGGTAGATCACGGGCTCTGAAGGCCAAGGCAGTATCTGAATCTGATGGTGAAGATTCTGACAGCAGCCTTGGCGACCCTGAAGAACTGAGCCAGGAGCTAGCAATGCTCGTGAGGAAGTTCCAAATGTTCTCAAGACGTGGTCGTTTTGGTAAATCCTCAAGAGGTGGTGGCGTGACATCAGATTCCTCATCCCATGATTACAAGAAGAGACTCTGCCATAAATGCAAAAAACCTGGACACTACATTCAAGATTGTCCTCGGTGGGAAAAGGAATCGAAGAAGAAGAAAAAGTACAAGGATTACAGTTCTGATGATTCAAAGAGGAAGAAGAAATCTTCAAAGTCCTCATCATCAAGACCCTCAAAGTCCTCATCTCACAAGAAGAGCAGCTCCAAGAAGGCTCGAGCATTCATTGGCAAGGAATGGACTCTGAGGCTGAATCTGAGGAAAACAAGGAAGAGGAGGAATCTGAGGAGTCAGACTCTGGTGTGGCAAGCCTAGCCCTCGCAACTTTGTTTGTCAGAAAGTCTATCTTCAACCCTGAAGAAATGGGCCTCTCCAACACTACTGATGATGACAACGATGACTACGCTCCCACCGATTGCTTCATGGCAAAAGGCTCAAAGGTACTCAAATATCCCTCCTCTGAATCTAGTGAGGATGAAAACCTCAAACCCAGCTACTCTAAACTTGCTAAGATTGCTGTGAAACTACAAAAGGCTCTTGAAAAGGTTCAAAATATGCTAGATAAAAGCGATGATATGCTGGGAGAGGAAATGGATCGCACTAAAATCTTGACTGAAAACCTTCAGAGACTTCAGTCAAAGTTTGACAATCTTCAAGGTCATCATAACACTCTCCTATCTGATCATGAGAAGCTTTCTTATGAATTTATTCAAAGGAAGCAAGACCTTGAGCAGTTAAGAGTGAGTTATGAAGATCTTCACAAGGAGCGTGATTCATTACTTGCTCAACAGATCAGCGCTACTCAGGATGAATTTGTTCCTCCATGCTTGAAGTGCATTGAACGTGAAACTGCTAATTCTTCACCTGAATGCTCAAATATTTCCATTGCTGCAAATTCTTCAACTGCCTCTGCTATGACTAATTCCTCATCTAAGGACATTGCTAGTATTACTGATGATGCAGGGCTGAAGGAATTGTATATGACAGGCATGTACAAAAGCCTCAAAGGGCATCAAGCTCTTTGTGACGTGCTTAAAAAGCAGATCCTCAACAGGAACCCTAGGAAAGAGGGTATTGCCTTTGAGAGGAAAATGAATGCTGATGGGACCTACTGGAAACCTGAGCAGTATCCCAAAACCTCATGGGTTGCTGCAAAGGGACCTTCAGTGGATCCATCTACTTTATCGGGCTTTACGTGTGAATCTTCATATTCTTCTGATGAGTCTTTTGACTCCAATTATAAACTGTTCAAAAATCAGAATGGTGAAGTATATGCTAGATATGTTGGCACTAACTGCAGGAACGGTCCTCCTATGAAGAAAATCTGGGTTCCCAGAAGATGCCTTGAAAATCTTCAGGTGAATGTCATCATGACGCCACCTGTGAAGAATAGGAACCCCAGATCAAATTCTTCATATGGATCCAAGTCCTCATACGGACCAAACTCCTCACGTGGATCAAATTCCTCAAAAGGATCAAACTCCTCATATGAGCATCATCATGCTAACCCGTTTGTTTCGCAGGGAAGATCTAAGGATTATGGATATGTGCATTATTCTTCAAATCATTATGTTCATAAGTCCTCGAAGAATTTCTCTGCTTACTCTTATGCTTACCCTAACCACTCTTATGTGAAACGAAGTGGATTGGCATCTATGCCACCTTTCTCTTATGGATCTCACAAAATGATGAACTCTTTGCCACCCCTTCAGATGTGGGTGGTGAAGAAAAAGAACTAACCTCTTATGTAGGGTCAGGTCTCTAGACGAACTTAATCGTCTGAAGAATTTGCTGGAGACCTGAATATGCTTGAAAGGACGCAAGCTATTCATGAAGAAATGAATTTTCATTTCTCATGTCCTCATACTATTTTATCTGTTCTATTGTCTGATGAAATTGATACCATATTCTTCACTGATGAAGTATATGAGTTTGTAAGTTGCACTAATTCATCTGCAGGATGATCAACCCAAAGCCACTGAGTGGGTCCTCGATAGTGGATGTACAAATCAAATGACTGGTGACAGGAGCTTATTGATGGACACTGCTTTATCTCCATCACATCTGAAGCACATCACCTACGCTGACAAAGGCAAAAGCAAGGTATTGGGTCTAGGTAAGGTTGCAATCTCAAAGGATCGACACATGGACAAAGTCAAGCTTGTTGAGTCCTTAGGGTTCAACCTCATGTCCGTCTCAATTCTTTGTGATCTTGATATGGTGGTTGTCTTTGGCAAGTATCGTTGTGTTGTGATCATGGAAGCTGACAATTCCAAAGTCTTCGAAGTCTTTAGGAGAGGAGATTTGTATATTGTTGATTTCTCTACAGGACCACAACCTGTTACATGTCTACTTGCAAAAGCTTCAGAAGGCTGGCTATGGCATCGACGACTTGGTCATGCTGGCATGAGGAATCTGAACACGCTCGCGAAGAAGAAGCATGTCATTGGCATTGAAAATGTCAAATTCCTCAAGGATCACTTATGCGGAGCCTGTGAAGTTGGAAAGATGACCAAGGCCAAGCATCCAGCGAAGACTATCATGACTACTGCTCGACCATTTGAATTGCTTCACATGGATCTCTTTGGCCCTACTCACTATGCCACATTTACCAATGCTGCATCTTTATATGGCTTTGTCATTGTTGATGATTACTCTCGATATACATGGGTCCATATTATCACTTACAGAACTGAAGTGCAGGAAGTCTTCTAACGATTTTCCTCGAGGGCTTCAACCAACTTTGGTGTGAAGATCAAGCACATCAGGAGTGATAATGGAACTGAGTTCAAGAACACTGGTCTTGATGACTATCTTGATGAACTTGGTATTACTCATGAGTTATCTACTCCTTATACTCCTCAGCAAAATGGCGTCGTGGAGCACAAGAACAGGACTCTTGTTGAGATGGCCCGCACTACGCTTGATGAGTACAAGACGCCCCCTCGCTTCTAGCCTGAGGCAATTGATACTGCGTGCCACATCATCAACAGAGTATATCTTCACAAATTCTTCAAGAAGACTGCCTATGAACTCCTCACTGACAAGAAACCCAATGTGAGTTATTTCAAAGTCTTCAGTGCTAAATGTTGGATTAGAGATCCTCATCACAGTTCTAAATTTGCACCGAAAGCACATGAGGGTTTTATGCCCGGTTATGGTAAGGACTCGCACAACTACAGAGTCTTCAACACCTATCATCACAAGGTTGTTGAAACTGTAGATGTGCGGTTCGATGAGACTAATGGCTCGCAAAGAGAGCACCTACCTCCTATGATAGATGAAATACCTCCTGAGGAATCTATTAAGTTCAAGGCTACAGAGGATGTCATTCCTACTGAAGAATCTACTGAAGAAGTTATTCCAGAACATGAAGAATGTCATGCTGATGCACCTGAGGAAAATGATGCTGAAGAAAATGCTGATCAAATTCCTCAACGTCAACCCTCTCATCCTCGCGTCACAAATGAAGTGCAAATTGAGAAAATCATCAGCGACATCAACATTCCAGGTCCTCTCACACGCTCAAGAGATTCACATTTATCTAACTTTTGTGGGAACTTTCCTTTCGTCTCTATCATAGAGCCCACTAAGGTAGATGAAGCATTTCTGGAGCCTGAGTGGATTCAAGCTATGTAAGAGGAATTACATCAATTCGAGCTCAACAACGTTTGGGAACTGGTCCAACGTCTAGTCCTCGCAAGCACAATATCATTGGCACAAAGTGGATCTACCACAACAAGCAAGATGAAAATGGCCTTGTGGTGAGGAATAAGGCACGACTTGTAGCTCAAGGCTACACACAGGTTGAAGGGATTGACTCCGATGAAACTTCTGCACCTGTTGCTAGACTTGAGGCTATTCGCATATTACTTGCTTATGCTAACCATCATGATATCACTTTATATAAAATGGATGTGAAAAGTGCATTCCTCAATGGTAAGCTTGAGGAAGAAGTATATGTTGCTCAACCCCCAGGTTTTGAAGATCCAAAGCATCCTGACAAAGCCTTCAGACTCAATAAGGCTCTCTATGGCCTCGAGCAGGCCCCACAGGCATGGTATGATACTTTGAAGGAATTCCTCGTGAAGAAAGGCTTCAAACCCGGTTCACTCGACCCTACTCTTTTCACTAAATCTTATGATGGTGAACTATTTGTGTGCCAAATATATGTTGATGATATTATCTTTGGCTGTACTGACCAACATTATAGTGATGAATTTACCTATATGATGAGTGAATAATATCAAATGTCCATGATGGGAGAATTGAAATTCTTCTTAGGTCTTCAAATTCGTCAACAACGCAATGGCATATTCATATCTCAGGAGAAATACCTCAAGGATGTACTGAGGAAATTCAGCATGCAAGATTGCAAAGGCGTCAAAATTCCTATGCCCACAAATGGCCATCTGTGCACTGATGAAAATGGTATTGACTTTCATCATAAGGTATACCGCTCCATGATTGGTTCTTTATTGTACTTATATGCATCTAGGCTAGATATAATGCTTAGTGTTTGCATGTGTGCCCGATTTAAAGTTACATCGAAGGAATCACACCATAAGGCTGTGAAACATATTCTTAGATATCTAGCTCACACACCAACACTTGGATTATGGTAACCCAAGGGCTCGACTTTTGATCTCATTGGATATGCTGACTCTGACTATGTTGGTGATCGTGTGGACCACAAGTCAACATCTGGTACATGTCATTTCCTCGGACGATCTTTGGTCTGTTGGTCCTCCAAGAAACAGAACTACGTATCACTGTCTACTGTTGAAGTTGAGTACATTGCTGCTAGTTCTTGCTGTGCTCAATTGCTGTGGATGAAGCAAACTCTCAAGGACTACGGCGTCAACGTGAAGAATGTGCCTCTCTTCTGCGACAATGAGAGTGCCATCAAGATTGCTCACAACCCAGTTCAGCACTCGAAGACAAAGCACACTCATATTCATCATCATTTTCTTCGTGATCATGTGTTGAAGGGCGACATTTCTATTGAACATGTGAAGACTGAAGAACAGCTAGCCGATATCTTCACAAAGCCCTTGGATGAGAAGAGATTTAGCAAGTTGCGGTGTGAGCTAAATATCTTAGAATCTTCGAATGTTCTTTGAAAAGGACATCCTAACACTTATGCAAAATTAATGACTTAGATGTGCAACACATGAAGAAACGTTTTTCTTCAATCAATGAAGAATAACACTCTAAGTGTGAAGAAATTAACGAATAATTTGATTCTCAGAACCCTACGACAATTGTATGTGGTGTCTGAAATCATCATTCTTATACAGTGGGTCACGCCACCACCAAAAATTGAAAATCTTCAATTTGAGTTTTTTTTTTGAATTTCCTCAGTTGTTTTTCAACTTTGCATTGTCTTCACTGTTTCCGACGTTTTTCTTCATTGGCTTTATATATATGTGAGTTTCTGTCCTCTACAGCATTCACTTATGGCTAATTCTTGAAGTTGCTTTTTCTGCTAAGTGAAAGTGATCGGACCCTACCCCCTCTATGCTAAACTCAACCAATTCTATTCACAAATTCTTCATGTGTGTTCTATCTGAAACTTGTTCAAAATCTTCACTGTGTTTGTGTCAGCTGAAGAATTTGCGAACAGAACTTTTAACTTATCTTATCCAAAAAATTTGGCTTTGCCGCTCAAACCGTTCCACATCCCACGACAACACTTATCCATTCACACACGATCTTACATGATCTCCACTTCTCAGTACGTGGATGACACATGTCAAGCGAATGAGAAGTGTTAGGGGCACGTTCGTCCAAATTCTTCGAGTGAACAGTTTTTCACCATGGCTATAAATACCCCCTCCCCTTCCTCACTTCTCTTTTACTCCGCTCGACCTCACTCCAGCTCGAGCTTCTCAAACCCTAGCGCCGCCGCTACTTCATCGTCGCCGGTGAGGAAGAGCTTCACTGCCCCGACCTCGTCGCCGTCGTACTCGCGCCGGCCGCGGATTTCTTCACTCCGCCGTTGCCGTAGCTGTCTTCCTCTATGGAGTTAGGGTGTGGAAGATCTGCACTAACGAACTTCACATCTCCACTTCCTAGTTCATCGTGTTCTTCGTCAAGGGTAATTAAAAGTTACTTTTACTGCCCTCTTTGATTCAGATGATTTCTACAAAATCCTCAAAGATGTTTTTCTTCAAATCTTCACACACTAAAAACACCTCACATGTCACCTGCTCTTGCTTTATTTCTCTAAGCTATATTTTTCTTCAAGATTCCTCAATTGTGTGGATTTCTTATCTGTACAACTCTGGAACCTAAGACAAAGAACGCTTAGTGAAATTCTTCAAGACTCATGTGGTCAAATTCCTCAAACTTGTTCTTTTTTACAAAACCTTCTGAGAATGCATATGACCTCTCCAAATCCCTCGCAACTATACTCTGTTCACAGGTACTCATGTCCACTGCTGAATCACTAGGTTCTCATCAACTTAACTCATTTGCAGCGTTCCTCGAAGAAAAGTTGCATACATCTTCAGAGAATTCCATTGTTCAAATTCCTCAACTAAAGAAAATGGCTGATGGTAAGAAGCCACAGAAAGGAGGAAAGAGGCCTGAGGTCAATACTGCTTTTGAGATCCCTGATGACATATACAAGGACTATTGCAGTCCTGATGAGGCCACTCATGGAAAGCAAACCAAGAATGAGCTCAAAGTGCACATTCAACGAATAGAGAGGAGATGGGCAAGAGAGTGGAGGGAGTACATGTATGTTACTCCCAAGTAGATGAAGAAATTCGCTCTCAATCCTCCATGCCCAAGACCTCCGCTGGCACCTGGCCAAGAAGCAGATCCCACTAGCCTCAAGCGCGGTGAGGATTATCCTGATGAATGCGCCAGGCCAAGTTGGCCGGACAAGCAAGAGAAGCAGTGACGAAATTCAATGAAGACTCTGCTGCTGCTGCCACTACTGAGGCCTCTGCAAGAAAGCCAAAGAAGGCCATGCCAAAGTAGCATGTGCACAAGCCAAGTGCTTCTTCCTCGATGCCCTCACAGCCAAGTTCCTCAGCTATGCCCTCACGGCCAGATTCCTCAAAGCCCTCACGGCCAATTCCTCACACTGCTCCTGCTCCTCCAAAATCCTCAGCTCCTCCGCTCAAGTCCTCAGCTGCTCCAATAAAATCCTCAGCACCTGCGCATCTCGCCACGTGCCAAAGGACGACGGGCATCTCTATTGCCTCAGGAGCATCTGGCAGTTCCTCAGCACCACTGCATTCTTCAACTGGTCCCACTCTGTTGAAGACCAAGGCAATTGCTGGACGAGGCTCTCGACCAAGTCCTCAAAAGAAGTAGGTCGCTTTTCAAGTGCCGTCAGATGAAGACGAAGCTGATGATGATGAACTTGCAGAAATCATCAGAGACAGGCAGGTCAAGGCCGCTAGAGCCAAGGGCACAAGTGTGCCTCGGCTTTTGGATCCAAAGTTGATCCTTGAGTACATTGATCTATGGCACAAGGACCCAAATACTCCTATGCCTGATTTCAAGCTGACTCCTGGCCAAAGTCATATGTTGACTCACTTCATACAAGAATAAAAATGGAAGTTTGAGAAGGCCAGGCAGATCAAGAAAGCGCAGTACAAAAAGGAGCGCTTCCTGAAGAAGAATGTTGTCTCTATGGCAACCGAAGAACTTGTCAAAATTCAATCAGAGATCAAGAAATTCAATGATGAATTTGACGCATACCGTGCTGACTGGCTTGGAGCCAAAGTCAGGTTTGTGAAATTGACTGAAAAGTTCACTTCCACTGTTGCAGCCAAAACGCAACAGGAAATCCCTTAGGCTGAAGCATCTGCTCAGCCTACTGAAGAAAATGCCAGCACCCCTGATGACATTTAGGCTGCTGAAGAAAATGTGAATTCTAGGGCTGATGATGAAATTGCTAGGGCATCCACTAGTGGTGCTCCTGAAGAAGATGAAGAGGTCAGGGCAACTGCATTAGTTGTGCCTGAAGAAACTCAACCAAATTCCTCTGCTCCTCCTGCGCCTACCCCAACTCCGATGTTTCCATCTGCTTCAGATGTGAAGAAGACTAAGGCTGCAGAGCGTGTAGCAGTGAAGAAAAGGAATGCATCAGCTTCATCAGATTCTTCTGCTCCAAAGAAGATGACATCTTTGACCAGCTCGTTTGCAAACCCCATTTATGTTTTTCCTATCTCAACCATGCCATCAAAGGACCTTGTTCCTTATGATGAAGAATATGTGATTCCAAGTGAATCCATTGACGACATTCCTTCTGCTGCTTCGTCAGAGCAGATGGATGAAGAAATTGAAGTGGATACAATCCCTTCAACACCAGTTGTCTCCTCGCCTATGCCTCAGTTTACTGTTGAAGAGGCCGGCGATGAAGATATGGAAGATGAAGATGTGGACATTGGCTGTACCACACCCATACTAACTGATGACTTTTGGGAAAGTCAGCACCCCAACTCTCCACTCTTCACACCATTGCAACAAATTCCTCAGTCCCTAGTAACTACAGTACAAATGGGATCTGATGAACCACATGCCATCCCATCTGTTCATGAAGAAATTCCAGCCACTAGTGCTGAAGAAAATGTAAATGAAGAGTTGAAGTCCCATGCTGCCACTGAAGAAGAACCTAAAATTCCTCAGCCTGTGGAGCCTGAGATTGCGATTCCTAAGGTAATAATGCAATTGACTGACACTCCTCAGCCCAAACCAAAGGATCCATTCTCAAAGAAGCGGAAATTCAAGGCTGATGATTTCTTCGGCGAGCACGTGTTCTTCACTGAGTACAATCCCTATGATTCTGCTCGTCTTAGAAGGAAGCGCTTCTGGACTACCAGCCAGGCAAATTTCTATTCTTCACTACTTTTCAACAAGGACAAAATCTTATACCATGAGCATATTCCTCATGTGGACATGGACAACGCCGGCGCTCCTCCATCAACTTGATATTATTCAGGGGCATTAGTCCTCATTTTCAAACCTTTTGGTCATTCGATGACAAAGCGGGAGAAATTTGAGTTAGTCTTCAAGCGGGTCTATCTTATATGGGCATTTTTTTCTTAAGATACAACTCTCGTTCTTCTGATGACTTTGCTGGATCGAGTTGTAATCTTAAACTCTATGGTGGCCTGATACTTTTGCTGATTTCTTCTGCATGCTTATTCATCATTAATGTTAATGCACGCATGCTGAATTATATCAGTCACCATATTTCATCATGCATTTCAAATTCTTCATATTATATGTCAATGCGTGTATGAATTACAAGATATAGGGGGAGATCTCCACGATTCAACTCTTCAAGTTTGCATTGCTTCAAAAGCAAATTCCTCACTATGCACATCTTCAGGGGGAGTTCTTCTATATCTTGCAATCAAATTCCTCAATATCAATATTTATACTTCATATGTTTATCCCCGTTGAAAACTTAACCTATATTGTCATCAATCACCAAAAAGGGGGAGATTGTAAGTGCATCTAGTGCCCCTTGGTGATTTTGGTGTATTGAAGACTTATAGGTTAAGGGACTAATGTGTTTATGAGTGTACACAGGTCTATAAGTCTATGATGAGTTTGATATTTACAGAGAAAGTCGACCCCTAAAAATGAAGTTCTTTGATTGAAGACTTTGGATTTCTAAAGACTCTCTGAAGACTTTGAAAGTGAAGAAATTGGTGTGACCTTGAAAACTTGGTACTCATTCGAGGAACATGAAGCGTGAAGACTCTTGATTTCGTAGTTTCATTTTCTCTTTCTTGAGTCATAGAAAACACCGTACTGTTAAAGGGGGTCGAGGAAATACTAACGAAAAATTTCCATGTCATGTTCAACTCAAAATCCTACACCTACCAATCCCTTCGAGTGAATCCATTGGAAATCTCATACAGTTCAGTCATATTCTTCAGTGACAGAGACAAAGTTCTTCTGGTCACTAAGGAATTTGTTCTGACTAAGGAGTTCGGAATTCGCCAGTGCGGATTGCCTAGATAGTGAGGAACTTGATAGCCCTGAGAAATTTGATACTCAAATTTCCGACCATTGTTGTGCCTTGTGCCAGCTGTCCCAAAATATCTACCCACCTAACGGTCAAATCATTGAAGGCCATTTATGTCTTATCATGTCGGGCTGCTCCCTAGGCTATGAATAGCCACCCCCTACAACCACTAGCTGGTTGGCTGCTCCAAGAGAAATTGACACTTGTCATTTGAGAGCATCCCATCCTCCGAGGACTTTGAGTGAAAATCATCAAGTGAGGAAAACCCAAACCCAAACACCTACAAACTCAAAGTGATTGAGCATAACTGAAGAGATTGATCCCGCGTGGATCCGACGCTTGTTACCTTTGAAGAATGTGCATCTTCCAGACGGTTAGGCGTCATGGTCTAGAGCATCCAAGAGAAAATTGTGGATTGCCGAGTGACCGAGTCTGTGAAGGTTTGGAAGTCACCTGAAGACTTACCACGTGTGATTGGGCGAGGTCTGTGTAACCTCAGCTCAAGGGGAATACGGTGAGGACTGAGTGTTCTGAACTGCGTGTTCAGAACTAGGTGTCCGGGATTGTGTGTCATCAGGTTTAAATACCTAGCCACCCTAACCAGAATTACAACTGTCATAGCAGTTGGAACTGGTCTACCAAATCATTGTCTTCACCAAGCTACTTGGTTCCATTTCCTCAACCCTCCCATTCCTCCTTTCTATGTTGTGTGCTTGTTCATATCTGTTGGAAGACTTTGACTGAAGACTTTCTTAATTTCCTCAGTTCAATTTCTTCAGTCGGTTTGTCTTCATCCTGTGTTATCCTGTGTTTACGCTTTCCGTACTCTGTGCTTGTCTTCATTTCATCATGATGACCATGCTTGCGTTCTGTTATGTTTACTTCTGAGTACTTATTCCGCTGCAAGTAGATCTTCGCTAAGGAATTTCCTCACCCTGAAATTCCTCAGTGAAGAATTCATAAAAATCGCCTATTCACCCCCCTCTAGTCGATATAACGCACTTTCAGTAGCCCCTATGACTCTGTTCGGCTTTTGAAAAATAAAGGCCGAACAGAGGATCAAGTAATATTCGCAGGAGTTAACATACTTGCCTATTTTGATAAACAGGCTTCACTATTGGCAGCAACCGCCTAGGCCACCGAAGTATCTGAGCTCAAGCGGAAGCTGGAGCAGTCCGATCACGACCTCATATGCATCAACAAGCATTTCGATGAGGCGCAAGGTGTGTATTGAAAAAAAATGTTTACACACCCAGAGTAATATGTCCATTCCGGGTCTAATCTCTTCTGTTGTCCTGCTCATATTTGTAGGTAGTGTGGCTGATACGTCTCCAACGTATCTATAATTTATGAAGTATTCATGCCAATTTTACAATAGTTTTATTTGATTTTGGTATGATTTGATTAGAACTAACCCGGATTGACGTTGCTTTCAGCACAACAACCGTGGTGTTGTTTTTGTGCAGAAATAAAAGTTCTTGGAATGCGATGAAAATCAAAAGAGAATTTTTTTGGAAAATATAAAAAATAATGGAACAAAAATCTACTAGAGGGGAGTCCTGTGGGCCCCACGAGGGTGGGGGCATGCCCACCCCCCTAGGGCGTGCCCCTGTGCCTCATGGACTTCCTGTGGGGCCCCTGACTTATTCTCGACGCCAACCTCTGCTATAAATGTCGAAACCTCTACAAAATAACCTAGATCAGAAGTTCCGCCGCCGCAAGCCTCTGTAGCCACGTGAAATCAATCTAGGCCCTCTCTGGCACCCTGCCGGACGGGGCCATAATCACCGGAGGCTATGGAGGAGGATCCCGGACGGGCCATCATCACCATGATGGCCAAGGACCAAAGGGGAACCTCTCCCCATCCAGGGGAGAGGACATGGAGGAGGAAGCACAAGGGGGAGGCCATGGAGGAGGAAGCACAAGGGGCAGAACCTCTCCTCCTCTCTCTCGGGGGCACCGGAGTGCCATCGGGAGGGGAATCATCGCCACGGTGATCGTCTTCATCAACATCACCATCATCATCACTATCCTCATCTCTTTTATGCGGTCCACTCTCCCGCACCCCGCTGTAACCCCTACTTGAACATGGTGCTTTATGCCACATATTATGATCCAATGATGTGTTGCCATCCTATGATGTTTTGAGTAGATATCCTTTGTCATTGGGTTGATTGATGATCTAGATTGGTATGAGTTGTATGTTTTATTTTGGTGATGTCCTATTGTGCCCTCTGTGTTGCGCAAGCGTGAGGGATTCCCGCTATAGGGTGTTGCAATATGTTCATGATTCACTTATAGTGGGTTGCTTGAGTGACAAAAGCATAAACCTGAGTAAGGGGGTTGTTGCGTATGGGATAAAGGGGACTTGATGCTTTAATGCTATGGTTGGGTTTTACCTTAATGATCTTTAATAGTTGCGGATGCTTGCTAGAGTTCCCATCATAAGTGCATATGATCCAAGAAGAGAAAGTATGTTAGCTTATGCCTCTCCCTCATGAAATTGCAATGACGGCCACCGGTCTTGTTAACAATTGCCTAGGATAATTCCGCACACTGAACCATCATTATTCCACACTCGCTATTTATAATATTTAGTAAAATAGTCTAACTTTATGATAACAACACCTACTTTTATATTTTAGCTCTCCGATATCATGCAAAGTTATCCTCTTCATACCCACAACGTAGTTTTATTTCTTGTTTCTAGTTGGAAGCAAATGCTCGGTGTACGTAGAGTCGTATCAGTGGCAGATAGGACTTGAGAGAATATTGATCTTACCTTTAGCACCTTGTGGGTTCGACACTCCATACTTATCACTTCCACCTTTGGGAATTGCTATGATGATTCCCTGCACTTGGGGATTATCAGCGACCGAGGTCGAGAACCTGAAGAGTGCCCTTGCCCAAGCCAAGGAGGAGGCGCGGCTAATCCAAGCAGCCGCTGACAAAGCAGCTGCCGATTTAGAGGACAAGAAGGTCGCCCGCCACAAGTATGAGGAGTGAGTGAAAGAAGTGGAGCATGAGCTCCAAGATACCGCCAACAAGTGTGAGACCTTGGAGGAGAAGAACAAGGCCCAAGCGGATGATCTTACCAAGGCTCTTCAGGAGGCCAAGGAGGCACGGACCGAGTCCCGGGCGGCTCGCTCGGAGATCAAGCAAGCCGGACAGATAGCGGCTGGTAAGCCCTTTCTTTTACAGAGTATATTCGGCGGTCGGAGATATGCCTTGCTTAATCGACTATGGAGTTCTCCAGACACCTTTGCGGATCTCCCAAGGAGTGTAGCAGACGCCGCGCAATTCTTCCGGTCCAAGGAGGGAGACACCATGGAGAAGCTCTTCTGCTCCCAGTACTTGGCGCCACAAAGCCAGCATTGCTAAACAACCAAATGATGCAGTTGGCGGAGCTGCATGGGATATCCGGTTTGGCCGTGAAGGACATCTTAGTCCGGCTATGGCCAGCCAGACCCATTCCGAGCAATTACTTCCGCTTGATCAACTGACTGGTGATGCCCTACACCGAGTTGAAGTTGTGAAGCGCTCGGTGTGCATAGAGGGTGCGCGGATGGCCTTTGCTCACGTCAAGATGCACTGGGCGAAAATGAAGGCCGCCGTCATGGCCGTTGAAGGTCCACCTGAGGGCAAGGACTACCGCAAGCCGGAGCGATACTTCACGGACATCCTGGAGGGTGCCCGTTTAATAAAGGGTCAATGCCCGAAGGATATTATGTTTGAATGAGTGTTTCCGAGCAGCCCAGACTTTGTATTTATAAAGCAAGGCTTTTTTAATATAATTGTGCTTTTTTATCTGCAATTATTTTCCTCCTGTGCGGCCATTTTTTGTATCTGAGAGTTACCAGTCATCGGCTTCAGCCCCCACGTAGATAATATGGGGGTGTTCGGAATAGCAATTGACCACTCTTGACCCAACGTCTTGGTCCGTAAAGGAGGTGATCATGGGGCGAACTAGGCAATCGAACTATGCGTCTTTATCACTCTCACTTAGCCATAGGAGTTTGACAAAGGGACTATGAGTTCGCCCTTGGTGTTTGTTCGGCTATCCGAACTAGGATGCTTTCAGGCGCGTGACCACGTAGAGGCCAGTCCTTCATATAATACGAGAAAAAATATCAAAAGATTTAGGAAGTCACCGAACCGCTGACCAGCTCTTGCTATATCATGACAGTCAGTTTTCGGCTTTCTCTACTGAGGTGTTTGACCGGATGAGCCAGAAACACCATCGTAGTAGTTCTTCCTTTACTACCTTAACCGAACAAGTAGAACATGAGGTGGTAACCATAGGAGCCGGGCAACCCAACTATTGACCAAAGACCTGATTCGGAGTCGATGCATATAATGCGGTATTCGGGATGCCGAAGTGTACTATAAAAGTGTTCGAACTTTCTTTTTGTTTTTGAAAGATATATGTGGCCGAATAGAGCCCCCGGTAACTTACGCTACGGTGTATGTGTCAATCTGTCATGAAGGCGAAATACAGATTATGAAATAAGCCAATACCGAATAAGGTTGGACAAAACTGTTTCCGCTATATTTTGATTGATACGTCAAACGTGCTCTTACAGAAAATGACATAATCATCAAGCTATTTTAAATGCCGAGAATTTGTGAACAAGGGAAAGTTGTATAGAGGTCCTACAAAGAAAAGGGTGGTCTTGAAGATCCTTTGGGAGGAAATTACCCTGCCGCACATCTGGGCCGCTTTTCACCTTGGTGTACGATCCTTTGGGAGGATCAACGATCGAGTATACATAAGGGTCCTAGAAAAGGACCCTTGGTACCATTGAAAAGTGATTTGGGCTTTGAAGAACCTGAAAAAAAGGAAAAAGGAAAAAAAAGGGGAGAACATGAAGGTCCGAATAGGGTCAAGCCATATTGTGGACTTTGTCTTTAGTGTGTCTCCGTCCTTGCCCATGGTATTTTTAGTGCATAGTTATGTACGCGCGGTGCGTATGCCACGATTAAGTGGGGATGATGACGGAGGCCAAATTGCTAATCTAGTTTTGGATGAACCGGACTGTCATTCTGCAGGGTAGACCGGACTCTTTTGATAGTGTCCGGGGGCTTGATGGCCGATGAAGTATTCGGCTTGATAAGGCCACCTTGCACCTCAGCTGCGAGGGCCGCAGTATGCTCCTCAGTATGGAGGGAGCGCTCCATGTTTCCATTGGCTGTTATAACACCGCGTGGTCCAGACATCTTGAGCTTTAGATAGGCATAAAGTGGAACTGCATTGAAACGGGCAAAAGTGGTTCGTCTAAGCAGTGCATGATAACCACTACAGAAGGGGACAATGTCGAAAATTAGATCTTCGCTCTAGAAGTTATCCGATGAGCCCAAGACTACCTCCAGCGGTATTGACCCTGTGCAACAGGCCTCTACGACAGGTATTACTCCTTTAAAGGTGGTTTTAGTGGGCTTGATTCTTGACAGATCAATGCCCATTTTGCGGATAGTGTCCTGATAAAGCAGGTTAAGACTACTGCTGCCATCCATGAGAACTCATGTGAGATGGAACCGTCAATGATTGTATCGAGGGCCAATGCTGCCAAACCTCCATGACGGATACTAGTTGGATGGTCTCTGCGGTCAAAAGTGATCGGACAGGCCGACCATGGGTTGAATTTTGGGGAGACTGGCTCTATGGCATAAACGTCCCTTAGTGCGTGTTTGCGCTCCTGCTTGGGGATATGAGTGATGTAGATCATATTCACTATTTTTACCTCTGGGCGAAATTTCTTTTGCCCCCCTGTATTTGTTGGGCGAGGCTCATCATCATCCTCACTAGGCGGCCCTTTCCCCTTTTGTTCGACGTCTAGCTTACCGGCCTTTTTAAAGACCCAACAATTTCTGTTTGTATGATTGGCAGGCTTGTCAGGGGTGCCATGGATCTGGCAAGGCCGATCTAGTATTATTTCCAAACTGGATGGACTATCTTTGTTTCCTTCGAATGGCTTCTTCCACTAACCGGGTTTAGAGCCACTGAATCCGGCATTGACCACCTTGTCTTCGATATCTTCATCGCTGCCTTGACGCTTGTGTTTGTTGCGTCGCGGCCTGCCATTGCCATCTCTGGCTTCAGATGTGCTAGGGTCGCTGGTGTTGTTCCTTCTACGAGCTAGCCAACTATCTTCTCCTGCGCAAAAGCGGGTTGTGAGTGTGGTGAAAGCTGCCATGGACTTCGGCTTTTCTTCGCCGAGGTGTCAGGTAACCCACTCGTCACGGGCATTGTGCTTAAAGGCCGCGAGGACTTCAGCGTCCGTGCAATCGACGATTTGGTTCTTTTTAATTAAGAACCTACTCCAGAGTTTGCGGGCTGACTCTCTGGGCTACTGGATTATGTGACTGAGGTCATCGGCGTCCGGAGGCTGGACATAGGTGCCTTGGAAGTAGCCTCTAAAGGCATCCTCCAAATCTTCCTAGCTGCTAATAGAGTTCTCTGGGATGCTATTTAGCTAGTGCCGTGCTGGTCCTTTCAGTTTCAAGGGAAGGTATTTGATGGCGTGGAGATCATCACCACGGGCCATGTGGATATGGAGAAGGAAATCTTCAATCCATACCACGGGATCTGTCGTGCCGTCGTATGATTCAATGTTTACGGGTTTAAACCCTTCTGGGAACTGGTGCTGCATTACCTCGTCGGTAAAGCATAAGGGGTGTGTGGCGTCTCTGTATCGGGTAATGTCACAACGGAGTTCGGATGACATCCGTATGTGGGTTTCGGCCCTGGTGAGGATATGTCAATCGCGCCAAGCCTGACGGTCATCTTCTTGTGTTGGGGCGCGCGCCCTTGATCCATAGATTTATCTTGTTTGGCCTGCTCTATTACTCAGGTCTTGTCGTAAGTCGTAGGTGTATCCTAGAGCCGCTATCTCTCTGCCCTTACGGCGAGGTGGTGCAGGTTGGTGTTCGGTGTTAGTGGCTGTTTTATCACCCCCACGTGGAGGCCGGTCTGGTTCATTAGCGCGGTCATGTTTCAACGGGATTGGCTCAAAGGCCTCGTCGTTGAATTGTGGCAGTAGCCGATGCTTTGGATAACTCTTGGTTGGGCATTATACACCATATTCTTGGGGCAGCTAGGACCTGGTTCAATATGTCGTTGAGTGTATCCTATTCGGCTTGGAGCCGTTGCTGCTGCTTTTTAAGGCTTCTTGCGGTGGCGATTAGTTGGTGCTTAAAGCGCTCCTGCTCGAGGGGTTCCTCTGGCAAGATAAAATCTTTGTTGCCGAGGCTGACATCATCCTCGGAGTGCGGTAGATAATTACTATCTTACGAATCCTCATTCCCGACCGGGTCGTTGGGGTTAACTTGCCCCTCCTCCACATCGTCAAGTTCGGATGTGGGCTTGACGGGGGCTGGAGTGTTATCTTCTACAGTGTCGGTGTTACTATCTTTGCCATGACGTGATTTTGAGCAGCGTCGCTGGCGTTGATGCTTCGGCGGTGCCTCAACAGGTTTGTCCTCCACCGGATCCATCCTGTCTGCACCATCATCCTCTTTTGGTGTATCCACCATATACACATTGTATGTGGAGGTGGCTGTCCAATGTCCGATAAACGGTGGGTCTTGGCCTTGTGCGTCTCCGGCATCGTCGTCCATGCCGTTAATGTCTTCGGAGGTGTAATCCAGCATGTCAGTTAAGTCCTCGAAGGTGGCTATGAAGTGGGACATAAAATTCCCTGCTCTCAGCCCCTAGTCCGGGCTGGGCATAGTTCGGAGGCGATTCCTCTATAATGGTGAGGGACCGCATCAAGTCTAGAGCCTCATTTAAGAGCGAGGGCTGGACGGGGAAATAAGAGTCCACGGGGCTGGCCAGGGTAAAGGCCTTTTGACCATGCTTGCTGGGCGTGGGCTTCGAGAGTTCGGAGCTAGAGTCCGGGGGCGAGTCCGGCCTTTCCATGATAGGGGGGAATCCAGCCTGACTCCGGGCTGGCCGAAGACAAAATTGCCTCCGGATCCCTGATTATGTGTTTTGCAGATGAGAGTCTGGCGGGCTTCAGACTCCCATCTTTGGACCCAGCAGTTTGCTCCGGATCTAAGGCCAGAGCGGTGGTTGGGGCAGCGAACCCTTCGAAGATCAAATCTCCTCGGATATCAGCGACATAATTTAGGTTCCCGTAACTGATATGATGACCAGGGGCGTAGCTATCGATCTGTTTGAGGTGCCCAATCGAGTTGGCACACAGAACGAAGCCGCCGAACACAGACATCTGGCTGGGGAGGAAAGTTTCCCTAGAAACGACATCATTGTTAATGATCGAACGGGCCACCGAACCTTCTGTCGACGACAAAGTGGAAGTCTCAATGAAAGCAATAATGTCGGTGTCAAGACCGGCCGATCTCGGGTAAGGGGTCCCGAACTGTGCGTCTGAGGATCAAAGGTAACAGGAGACAAGGGAGGCACGATGTTTACCCAGGTTCGGGTCCTCTTAATGGAGGTAAAACCCTATGTCCTGCTTGATTGCATTTCATAAGTATTGGGGTTGCAAGAGTTGATCTACCTCAAGATCGTAATAGCTAAACCCTAGATATCTAGCCTCTACGGACTATACCCTCCGGTTTATATAGACATCGAAGGGGCCTAGGGTTGTATAGAGTCGGTTTACAGAGAAAGGAAAATACACATCCGGATATTTAAACTTACTATCCACGCAAAGGAGAGTCACATATGGACACGGGGGGGAGGTCTTCTGCCTTGTATCTTCATGGCCCATCAGTCTGGCCCGTATCAAAGAGCCTAGACACCCGAGGACCCCTTAGCCCAGGACTCGCTCAGTTGGATTGGAATGTCTTGGTCTCAACACATGAGTAGGTGGTTCTCTCTCAGAAAATGAGTAGTGGAAGTGTAGGCACGTTCTGATGGCTCTCTCATGAATGGAGAGGAGGGTGGAGGGGTATATAGCCTCCACACAAAATCTAACCGTTACACACATTTGAGCCAACTCGGTTAGACCGAATATATGAACTCGATGAGACCAATTCAGTTAAAAATGTGAATGTTAGGCTTTTCGATGTGCCGATGTGCTAGGGTTAGGGTAAAACCTCATCTTGGTTTGACCGATTACACAAACTTGGTGAGACCGATTTTAGTAATAAGCAATCTGAGAGTTGGTCAAGCAAACTTGGTGGGGCCGACTTCATATCTTGGTGAGACCGAAATAGTTGCAACAAGCAACAAAGAGTTTGCAAGCCCATCTCGGTGAGACCGAGATCCCATCGGTGATACCAAACTGATTAGGGATTCTGGCAGTGGCTATGTCAAGTGAACTCGGTGGCGCCCGATGAATCAAATTGGTGGGGCCGAGTTTGACTTTAGGTTTTGGACATATTTGGAATTGAGCAAGCGGTTGAGGGTTTTGGAGCATATCACTAAGCACTTTGAGCAAGTAGACCGTTAAGCAACACCTCATCCCCTTTTAATAGTATTGGTTTTTCCTATGGACTCAATGTGTCGATGGGAACGACACCTATGGGATCACAAGAATCCCTACTGTGGTTAGCGGGGCGCGGGGTCGTGAGAAGAGCGGATCAAACAGATACCACACGGTTCTTTTAACCAGGTTCAGGCCGTGAGGATGTGTAAAACCCTACTCCTGCTTTGGTGGATTGTATATATGTGTTCTTGACCTAGCTATGGGGCGTGAGGAGCTCCAAAAAGCCGAATCCTTCCTCTGGTCGCCTCGGGCCTCCTTTTATAGAAAAAAGGGGTTGCCACAGTGGCACATAGGAGGTGCAAAGGGTACAGTGCTGCGAGGTTATCCTTCGCATCACATGACAAGGCGCATTTAATGTGTCTTGCTTAGGTGTCCTTGCTTTATCGGGGACGGGGGAGAAACCTGTCTCGTCCGTCGCCGCTCCTTCTTGTGTCGACACGCACCCTGGCCAGCGACGCCTGCGATGCCATGTAGGTAGGCAGGCAGCTGAGGTGGCGCAGTGGTGGGTCTTCATGAAGATCTGCATGCCGCCACGCGGGTGCCTGCCTAGCTGGTTGGGTCGGCAGCTGCATGCATGCGGTGGTCGAGGTTTAGTCGGCGTGGGTCTGATGGTGGCCCTGCGGGTGTCCTCGGCAAGGGCCTTGCCAGGGCCCCGGCAAGGGTCTTGCCGAGGCGCCTGCTGTCATCCCCGGCAAGGCGCTTGCCGGGGGCCTTGTGGTCTTCCTTGGTTGGGATCCCGCCAAGGGTTATCGTCTCCTTAGTGCGTATCTGATCTTGAATGTCTTCACAAAGATCTTCATGCCGCCACGGGGATGTCTCCCAAATCCTTGCCCTTTGGGGGAAGTGGACTCAATGGTGATTTGCTCCGTAGGCACGGGACGAGTCGCCGCGGCAAGGGTCTTGTCGGGGCTGCTAGAACTGTCTCCCGGCAAGGATCTAGCCGGGGGAGTCCGCTTCGTCCCCTTTGCTCTTTGTGGTCTTGGCCTTGGCGTCGTTCTAGTTCTCTTGAGCTTCGGTCTTACCCTGGCTCACCTCCCTTGCCTTGCTTGGTGTGGTGGTATCCGCGGCTCAGACTACCCGAGCACAGTTATAGGCGTACAAAAAGTGTACCTCTCTTTTTGTACACCGGCAGGAGCCCCCGGGCCTGGGCCACACATAAGCGCAACGCGTTGTTGGGCTAGGCCCAAAAACGGTGCGCGGGCAGGCGGGGCGGTTTTTACCGCGGTAAGATTCTTCGTGTGCTGCGCTTCCCATGATTCCCACGCGTGGCGTGGCGTGGGGAGGCGCGTGTGATGTGGGCAGCATGCGTGGGGTTGGTTCCCGCAGGCATCCGTCACATCGTAGTAAAGGGGCGGTTCACGCCTTCCCCATATACGGAGGGAGGCGTGGAGGCGCGGTCCATTTACTGAATGGGATTGAGGCGCGGTCTTCAAGGCATCCACTCCCCACGATCACGGGGTGGGGAGTGGTCGTCTCACCCGTCCCCTTGGTTCTGCACGTCCGCCACGTGTCTCCCATGCGCCTGGGGTGGCAAACGGTGGAGGCGGGAAATCGGGCTGTCGCTGGTTGGGGCGGGGGGTCGGTCCTGGCTCCCTGCGCCTTCTGTATCTTGATTGGCCGAGCGGGGCGGCCGAGCCCCAACCCCAGTCCTTTGTAAAGAGTGGGAGGGGGATGGCATCCCACATTCTTTCATCTTCTTATTCCTTCAGCTTCTGCTCCTCCCTTCCATCCGTCATGGAGAGAGGGAATCCCGGTCCTTCAACAGTGGCGGCGAGGGTCGCCACTCGACAACGCGTCCCTCCTTCTCCTATGCCTGCGGTGGCAGAGCCAGCCACGAGGGGAAGGGGGAGGGGGCGAGGCCGTGGCCGAGGCCGGGGCGCTCGGGGAAGGGGAGGACGGGGCGGCGCGCCGGCCTCGCCTCCGCCAGCAGCTCCTCCTCCAATGGAGGGCCATGTTGGGGATGACCCTTGTGAGTTCTTCGTCAGGCTGCGTCGGCTGCCGCGCCGTCGCCTTCGTCTCCCGACTCCATTTGCGCGGGAGATGGAGCTGGATCCGCCGGAGTCATTGCGGCTGCACATGAGGGGCTGCGGGATCAGTGGCACGCGGGTCCGTGTCGACTTCCCCGCCCCTCACATGATGTATCTTCATCGAGTATGGAAGACATTTGCTCATATCCACTGCTTGACGGAGGGGCTCACTCTCCATTATAAGCTGATGGAGGGTGGCCTTCTCTCCGTCAAGGTCTTCGGGCTCTTTGGGACCCGTGCAAGGTGCTGCGTGGAGAGCTTTTCTGATAGTGAAGACTCCTCCTCGGGCGGGAGTGACGAGGAGGACAGCAGCAACGACGACGAGGATAGTCGGCGGCAGGATAACGGGTCCAACTAGGTGTCGGGTGCCGCTCCGTGCGGCACCGGCGACCCCATCATCCGTGTCGTCGGCTCCCTGAACTTCTCGGGGTCGTCTCCTTGGGCGGCTGGCGCTGGGAGGCTACGAAAGAGGAAGAGGGCGGGCGGCAAGGCCGTCAAGTCAGAGTATGCGGGCACCGATGCCTTCGACGCATGCTGATGTCCTACCGCCTCGTCTTCGAGCTCTGCTTCCGGCTCCGCCATCACCATCCAGCCTTTGGACGGCCACCAAGATGTTCTCTTGGTGTCTTCTGCTACCCGTAGCTCGCCTAGGTGCTCCTTTTGTCCTTTTCGCCTCCTTGACCTGCCTCCTGAGGAGAGGGACAAGAAAGCGATTACGGGCACCTTATCTCTTTTTAGTTTGTAAGCCTTTGGGCCTTTGCTGAATTTAAAATTTGTAATCCCATCATTCATGTTTTTCATTCCCTATGGACTGTACCTGAGTGGAATGTTTTTTTAATGAAAAAAGGGATGCTTGCCGGGTCATTTGTTTGCGGGTGGAACCCACGACAAGGAGTAAATCCTAGATATCTTCAAGATAAACATTTCCTTGCCCGGCAACAGGCCTTGCCGTCTCCCCACTTCGCTCGACCTTCCTCACGCCTTTGGCGGAGGCAGGGATGAGGCAGGTTCAGGCTCCTTGTTTCATCCTTTCGCTGCCGCGACTACGACCAAACTTGGCCCCAGGAACGAGCCCTAGGGCCTAGAGTTAGGGGAGCACGGTAGCTTAGGGGAAAACGAGGTTTCACATACCTCAGTCCATAATGGAATGCATGATAAGGGATGAAAAACTTATCTGAAGCTGCAGTCCCCGGCAACCCTGGTTCACCGTGGGTGAATTTTTGCTCTTGCAGCCCCCAGCAATACTGGCTTGCCGGGGGCTAGATGCTGGTCTGTTACTCTCTTTTTTCTCCCCAAGTGGTTCGGCACGGATATCTGTGTGTCCTCTGAACCAAAGAAGACAAAAGAAAGACAAAGAGACGCACACTCGACCTCTAAGCTAGGGGTTAGTCGCCGCTAAGCACTATCAACCCTAACCAAGGACGAGACTCGACCTAGCATGCATGCTATAACTTAGGGCACCAGCGCTTCATTTATTTATGCTCAGGGTCTGCGCCTGGCTTTGTACAAAGGGTTACATGCATCATCGGCAAGGCTCGTACAAAAGGTTTCTTGCCGGGGGGCCCGGCAAGCCGCGCCTCATGGGTAAAACTTGCGAAGATGCTCAATGTCCCAGGAGTTACTCACCGGAACGGCATCTTCGGTCTCCAGGCGGACTGTGCTGGGCCTGGTGACTCGTATTACCTGATAAGGGCCTTCCCACTTTGGCGTCAACTTGTTGGAATTCTTGGCCGATTGAACACGCCGAAGAACAAGGTCGCCTTCCTCAAAGCTTCGGGCATGAACCTTGCGGCTATGGTAGCGGCGCAAGGCTTGCTGGTAGCGCGCTGCTCTCACAGCCGCCCGAAGATGATCTTCCTCAAGGAGCATTGCGTCATCTTGCCACAATTGCTCTTGCTCAAGCTCATCATAAGCGAGTACTCGAGGTGACCCGTATAACCAGTGCAAAGGGTGTCTGGCCGGTGGCTCGATTTGGTGTCATTCTGATTGACCAAAGAACCGCCGACAATTCATCAATCCAGCGCCTTCTACTCTTGTGGAGTCTGTCAAAGGTCTTTGTCCCCAGGCCTCGCAGTACTTCAGCATTTGCCCTCTCAGCTTGACCATTGCTTCGTGGGTGAGCAACGGAAGCGAAACAGACCTTGCTGCTGAGGTCTTGAATATATTGCATGAAGGTGTGGCTTGTGAACTGTGTGCCGTTGTCGGTGATAACCCTATTGGGTACACCAAAACGGCACACCAGTCCTTTGAAGAACTTGACGGCAGACTGTGCTGTGACCTTCCTCACTGCTTCCACTTCTGGACACTTTTTGAACTTGTCGATTGCAACGTACAAGTACTCAAAGCCCTCGACAGCGCAGGGGAAAGGGCCCAGTATGCTCTGTCGGAGCCAGCCGTCCCGTGGCGAGCTCAGTGTCTCCGGCAACATCCTTGACGGCGGCTTCGGGGAGCTCGGCAGGAAAGTACTTGCCGGGCCTTGATTTTCTCCTCTTGTTCTGCTCTGTTGATGGATCAACGGATGGCTGAGTTAGCCGAAGCACAAAGGTACCTGGTTCCACAGGTAGCTTGAGGGCAGCGCGTTTTGAAAGGTAATCGGCGATATCATTCTCCACTCGGGGAACGTATTCTGCCTGTATACCGTCAAAAAGATCTTCCAGCTTTCTCACTTCATCGACGTAGGCCTTCATCAACGGGCTCTGGTAATCCTTGTTGACTTGCTTGACGACAAGTTGCGAGTCGCCTCTGACGACGAGTTTCTTGATTCCGAGGTCTGCCGCGATCCTAAGACCGGCAAGCAGCCCTTCGTACTCAGCCTATTGTTTGTTGACACCTCCCTGGGGAAGTGCATCTGGATCACATACTTGAGGTGCTCTCCGGTGGGCGCGACAAGTAGTACGCCAGCCCCGGTGCCCTGTAAGGAGAAAGCTCCATCAAAGTACATGATCCAGTCGCAACTTGCCTCCTTGCCGGGGAGAGCAGTCTCTTGGGTTTCTTCGTCAGGCGTCGCGGTCCATTCTGCAACAAACTCCGCCAGGACTCGGCTTTGAATCGCCGACGTACTCTCAAACTTGAGGCCAAAGCTGGACAGTTCCAATGCCCACTCTACGATCCTTCCCGTTGCGTCTAGATTGTGCAATATCCGTTGTAGAGGGAGGCGAGTGGCGACAGTGATTTCGTGCGCCTGGAAGTAGTGACACAGCTTCCTCGAGGCCATAAGAAGGCCGAAGAGCAGTTTCGGCACACCGGAGTACCTCGATCTAGCCCCTCTAGGAGGGAACTAACAAAGTAGACCGGGTGCTGCATCATTTTCTTCTTTGGCGACACTTCAATTGCCTGCGTCGTCTCGGCATCGGTGGCATCGGGCTCCGTCGCTGCTATTACCTCATCATCAATTTCTCTCTGCGCCACTAGTGTGGCGCTGATCACCTGGTTCGTTGCCGCCAGGTACAGCAGCAACGGTTCATGTGCCCTAGGCGCAACTAGTATTGGCGCGTAGGAGAGGTACCTCTTCAAATCTTGCAATGCTGCTTTGGCTTCTAGCGTCCACTCCATCAGGCCCGCCTTTTTCAAAATTTTGAAAAAGGGAAGGGCGCGCTCGGCGGACTTGGAAATGAACCTGCTCATGGCGGCAACGCAACCAGCAAGCTGACGCACATCCTTGACACGCTCGGGCGCTTCAATCTACTCTATAGCTTTGATCTTGTCCGGATTGGCCTCTATCCCTCGCTGTGACACAAAGAATCCGAGAATCTTGCCAGACGGGACGCCGAAGACGCACTTCTCAGGGTTCAGCTTGAGATTGATCTTGCGTAGGTTTGCAAATGTTTCTTGTAAATCTGATATGAGGGTTGCCCTGTTCTTGGTTTTGACCACTATATCATCCATATTTCTATGGAGCTGGGGTTCAAAACCAATCTGGACCACCCTTGCAAACGTTGAACCAACACTCTTCAACCCTAAAGGCATCCGTATAAAGCAATACGTACCACATGAGGTGATGAATGCCATTTTCTCTTCATCTTCCCTTGTCATGAAGATCTGGTGGTAGCCGGAGTAGGCATCGAGGAATGACAACAGATCACACCCAGCTGTGGAGTCAACAATCTAGTCAATGCGCGGCAACGGGAAGGGGTCTTTGGGACAAGCCTTATTAATATCTGTGTAATCAATACACAGCCTCCACTTCCCATTTGCCTTGTGCACTACCATCGGATTGGCCAACCACGTTGGATGGAGCACTCCTCTTACCAAACCCGCTGCTTCCAGTTTTCGGATCTCCTCTGTGATGAACTCTTGTCGTTCCAAAGCTTGCTTTCTGACCTTCCGCTTGACGGGCCGCGCATGAGGACAGACAGCAAGGTGGTGCTCAATCACCTCCCTGGGAACGCTGAGGATGTCGGATGCTTGCCATGCAAACACATCGACATTTGCCCGCAGGAAGGTGACGAGCGCGTCTTCCTATTTGTCGTCAAGGGTGGAGCTTATGGTAAAAGCTCCTCATGTGCTGTCCTCCTTGACAGAAACCTTCTTGGTTCCCGGCGGTGTAGCCCTGGACTTCTTGTTTCTGTCGGCGGAGCTCTTTGGCACGTCCTCGACGGGAGCGCTACACTCCGAAGAGGTGCGCTTGCCGGAGTGGGTGCCTGAGGTCTCACCGGTCTTCTTCTTTTGCCATCCCGGGGCTCCAGCGGCAGGAGCAAGCGCCTTAGCAGTGGCGGCGGCTGCAACTGCTTGTTGGTAGAGTTGGTCGGCGCAAATTAGCGCATCCTTCTTGTCTGATGGGATGGTGATGATCGTCATAGGCCCCGGCATCTTTAGGGTGTTGTAGGCGTAATGTGACACCGCCATGAACTTGGCCAGCGCTGGGCGGCCAAGGATCCCATTGTAAGGCAAGGGGATCTTGGCAACGTCGAACACAATCATTTCTATCCTGTAGTTCAGATCACTCCCAAAAGTCACGGGCAACGTGACCTTTCCCTTTGGTTGACTTCTTCCCAGGTTGACCCCCTGAAACGTGCCCGTCTCTTTGAGGTCTTCATCAGGAATCTGCAATTTCTCGATCACGGCAGGCGAGATTAAGTTCAGACCGGCCCCGCCATCGACTAGCATCTTTGTCACCTTGAGGTTGCGTATTTTTGGTGAAACCAACAATGGCAAGCACCCGATTGCAGTAGTGCGATCAGGGTGATCCTCAGTGTCAAAAATGATAGGTGTGCTGGACCACTTCAGCGGCCTTTGGGCATAAAACGACGGTTTCACCATTGTAATCTCACACACCCACTGTTTAAGCTGGCGGTGAGAGGTATGCAGCGAGGCGCCGCCATCGACGCACATGGCCTCTGTAGCTTTCTGAAATTCTTGGTCACCAGACTCATCGTCCTCTTCGTGATCAGCGTCTTCTGGCTTTTTGTCACGGCCCCGGGCGGGCCTCTCCCGCTGTTTATCTTTGCCGCGACGGCCCGCCTGGCCGTTACGCTTCTTGTCGGACCCCTTAGCACCATCCTGGCCTTTCTCCTTGTCCCGCCTCTCATATTCAGCCCTCTGCTTCTCAGCAAGGAGCTCAACCTGTCGACAGTTCTGGAGATCATGGCCTTTGGTGCGATGGATCTTGTAGTATTGCTTGTCGGAGTTTCCTGGCTTCTCGGCAGCCGCCAAGGCCCGGCAGGCGACACATCCGGCAATTTCCTTGCCGGGGTCATCTGCCTTGGTTTTCTTGGCGGAGCCGGCGTCGTCAGATCCCTCGACGGCAAGCACAGCTTTACCTTTGCACTTCCTGTTGCGGCGCCGGCCTTTCTTCGTCGGGGCGGCAGTATCCTCATCTGAGGAGTCGGTTTCCAAGCCGGCATCTTCGCCAGGGTACTTCCTTCCCTCTTCAGCTCGGGCACATCTGTCAGCAAGAACATAGAGTTCTGCCACATCTTTCACCTTGTTCATTGCCAGTTCTTCGCGCATCTTGCGGTTACGCACGTTCTGATGGAGTGCGCTGATGATGGCGGCAGGGTGAACATCAGGGATATTGTACTGTACCCGGCTGAACCTCTGTATATACTTGCGCAGACTCTCGCCTCCCTTCTGGGGAATGACATGCAGCTCGCTTGCTTGGCCATGGGCTTGGTGACCTCCAGTAAAGGCGCCCACAAACTCATGGCACAATTCCAACTAGGAGGAAATAGAGTCTACCGGCAAGTGCATCAACCACGACATGGCGTTGGGTTTAAGAGCCAATGGAAAGTAATTCGCAAGCACCTTATCGTCGCAGGCTCCGGTGGCTTGCATCGCGATGGTGTAGATGCTGAGGAACTCAGAAAGGTGAGTCTTGCTGTTGTACTTTTCGCCAACGTCAGGTTTGAAGGCACGGTGAGTGGGCCACTGGAACTGCCACAGCTCACGGGTAAAAGCCGGACAGCCTACCTCATAAGGTAGGCCTCCAGGGCTCTCCGGGGCCGGGTGGTTCACAGCAGGCCCTGCTCGCCTGTCTGACTGGTGGCGCACTCCGCGCCGGCGCTCGATAGTGGTTCGAGCGTCTTCATGGGCTCGTTCCCGAAGAACTTGGCACTGGTCACAGCGGGTCCGCGGGTCAGACGATGCTATGGAGATGTCGTCGCCCGCGACGTCGCGACGAGCCGGCGTCCGCGGTACCGGATGGGGAAGAGGTGAATGCACCGTGGTCGCAGCGCCGCCGGCTTTTCCGCCACTGGTCCGTGGGACTCCATCGGAGCATCGACCCGGGGGCCCCACCGGACTTGGTTCGTCTTTGTTAGCCACCGCAACAAGGCTTCGGATAGTGTCTCTCCATTCATCGAGTTTCCCCGTAGTGGGAGGAAAGTTGAGGAGCAACTGCGCGCGCGCCAGGGCCTCTGCTGGCATCAGTGGCAGCGAAACCTGCATGGATCGCAACGCGCTTCGACTTCTGACCATGTCAGAAGGAGCTCTATCACGACCCCGCGGTCGCATGCCATTTTCACCAGCGCCTCGGCGAGTGGGCAGGTCTTCTACGTCCCGGGAGTGGCGCTCGGGGCTCTTCCCGCGGCAACGCCCGGGATCTTCGGCGTGATTACGCCATTCGTCGCGCGCTGCCTGGGAGGAGCGCGCTGTTGGCACCGGCGTGGGAGTCTTGGAGGCCCTTGCGTCGCCTTCGGGCAGGGCGGCGATGACCCTGGAAGGCCCCGCTCCACCCGCGAAGGGCTTGGCTCCGCCTTTGCATTTGGCGACGTGTGGCCCGTTATCAGGCGCACAAACATCGCCGCCTCCCAAACTCCGGCTGCTGGGATGGTGTTGGTGTTCGCGAGTAGCGCCCCGGGTCCTTTCTGCGACCGGTCCGCTGCTCGCCCGCGTCGGGACGGGCTGTCCGGCTTCCGACTGGCCAACCGCCACCGTCGTCTTCTTCTTGGGCGCCGAACTAACTGCTAAAGCCGATTCTCACAACTTCACCCCCTACCTGGCGCGCCAAAGATGTCGGTGGGAACGACACCTATGGGATCACAAGAATCCCTACTGTGGTTAGCGGGGCACGGGGTCGTGAGAAGAGCGGATCAAACAGATAACACACGGTTCGTTTATCCAGGTTCGGGCCGCGAGGATGCGTAAAACCCTACTCCTGCTTTGGTGGATTGTATATCTGTGTTCTTGAGCTAGCTATGGGGCGTGAGGAGCTCCAAAAAGCCGAATCCTTCCTCTGGTCGCCTCGGGCCTCCTTTTATAGAAAAAAGGGGTTGCCATAGTGGCACATAGGAGGTGGAAAGGGTACAGTGCTGCGAGGTTATCCTTCGCATCACATGACAAGGCACATTTAATGCGTCTTGCTTAGGTGTCCTTTCTTTATCGGGGACGGGGGAGAAACCTGTCTCGTCCGCCGCCGCTCCTTCTTGTGTCGACATGCGCCCTGGTCAGCGACGCCTGTGATGCCATGTAGGTAGGCAGGCAGCTGAGGTGGCGCAGTGGTGGGTCTTCACGAAGATCTGCATGCCGCCACGCGGGTGCCTGCCCAGCTGGTTGGGTCAGCACCTGCATGCATGCGGTGGTGGAGGTTTAGTCGGCGTGGGTCTGATGGTGGCCATGCGGGTGTCCTCGGCAAGGGCCTTGCCAGGGCCCCGGCAAGGGTCTTGCCGAGGCGCCTGCTGTCATCCCCGGCAAGGCGCTTGCCGGGGGCCTTGTGGTCTTCCTCGGCTGGGATCCCGCCAAGGGTTGTCGTCTCCTTAGTGCATATCTGATCTTGAATGTCTTCACAAAGATCTGCATGCCGCCACGGGGATGTCTCCCGAATCCTTGCCCTTGGGGGCAGTGGACTCAAGGGTGATTTTCTCCGTAGGCGCGGGACGAGTCACCGCGGCAAGGGTCTTGCCGGGGCTGCTAGAACTGTCTCCCGGCAAGGATCTTGCCGGGGGAGTCCGCTTTGTCCCCTTTGCTCTTCGTGGTCTTGGCCTTGGCATCGTTCTAGTTCTCTTGACCTTCGGTCTTACCCTGGCTCACCTCCCTTGCCTTGCTTGGTGTGGTGGTATCCATGGCTCAGACTGCCCGTGCACAGTTATAGGGGTACAAAAAGTGTACCCCTCTTTTTGTGCACCGACACAATGTGATCTTGGATCACTAAAAATATAAATGAAGAATCTTGAGCTTTTGCCAATATTCTTTCCTTAGCATCTTGAAGGGGTTCCACATCCTCTTGTCCATGCCACACATTAATTGAACTTTCTGAAATATACTAGATGAAAGAATTAGTCCAACAAGAGATATGTTGACATTAATTACCAAAATCACCCAGGGAGCACTTGTGCTTTCACCATCCTGCCGGTACCCTCTATTTTGTTGCCGGATAGTTAGGCCTACTGGGTACAAAGTACAAAGAGGGTCCAGCCCCCCGCCAATCTTTTTTCACCACAGGCTACTACGACCATCCTGACCGAAGCAACGTTCGAGTCAAGGGATGGGAGCACCTAAGTTTCAAAAAGCGGCAAGGTTTTCCTATGCACAAGTATTTACTTATCGAACATGTATGGATAAGAGAAAGAACTTATCTGTTTTGCTTGCGGGGACTGCAGCGTAGGCTTCATCTTTCCATCTCATCTTGGAGGACAAGTCTTCGGCAGGAGCCTGCAGTTTATGCAGATAGAAATGATGCCAGATGCGATCTTAGCTACATGAACATGAGATGCTCATGAAATGCTTATGCATGCATGCGATTTGTCGCCCCCCAGCGCTTCAGTTATTTCTCTGTTGCTCAGGGTCTGCGCCTGGCTTTGTACAAGGGGTTACATGCAACTGAGCCAAGGCCTATACAAAAGGGTAGCTGACGGGCATGGCCCGATAGCGGCGCCTTAGGAGTAGAACTTGCAGAGATGCTCAATATTCCATGAGTTTTGCAATTGAATTCCATCTCCAGTCTCTAGACGTACTGCGCCAGGTTTGGTGACTCGTACTACCCGGTAAGGGCCTTCCCACTTTGGCGACAATTTGTTTGCACCCTTGGCAGACTGGACGCTCCTAAGGACAAGGTCGCCTTCCTCAAAACATCAGGCATGAACCATGCGGCTATGATGGCAACGCGGGGCTTGCTGGTAGCGTGCAGCACGTGTAGCAGCCCGGAGATGGTTCTCCTCGAGAAGCACAACATTTTCACACCGGTGCTGATCCTGCGCTACTTCATCATAGGCAAGCACTCGAGGGGACCCGTAATGAGTTCCGTGGGGATAATTGCTTTTGCCGCATAGACTAGGGAGAAGGGAGTCTGCCCGGTAGCTCGATCTGGTGTCGTTCTGAGGGACCAGAGAACTACCGGCAACTCGTTGATCCATCTCCTGCTGAAGTCTACTATGCAACTTTATCCTGGTAGATGTTGTTGGGCCTCCAAGTGTAGATTTTTGTAGGACATTAGCAAATTTCCCTCAAGTGGATGACCAAAGGGTTGTCAATCCGTGGGAGGCATAGGATGAAGATGGTCTCTCTCAAACAACCCTGCAACCAAATAACAAAGAGTCTCTTGTGTCCCCAACACACCCAATACAATGGTAAATTGTATAGGTGCACTAGTTTGGCGAAGATATGGTGATACAAGTGCAATATCGATGGTAGATATAGGTTTTTGTAATCGGAAAACATAAAAATAGCAAGGTAGCAACTAATAAAAGTGAGCGAAAACGGTATTGCAATGCTTCGATACAAGGCCTAGGATTCATACTTTCACTAGTGCAAGTTCTATCAACAATGATAACATAATTATATCATATGACAATCCGTCAACGTGCGACAGAAGTCAATCCAAAGTTCCTACCGCGGAGAACATGTCACAGCCCCAGAATTGTTTGTAATTAGATGCATCTGCATCCATGAATCATGTTTAAATTCAAAGGAAATTTGAATTGGGGATGACCAAGCCCTAGCACTAAATCAAGTCAAATAGGTTCAACTAAAAATATTTTTCAATGAACCCAAAGTGCCCTAAAAATGTTCATAATTTATGGAACAAGGTGAAAAACTAAACCAAAAATGGTGGACATTTTTTAGGACATAAATGGGCTTTGAATTAATCCAATATGTATTTGAATTGGAGCTTTAAAATTCTATAAATATTTTTATAGCTCCAAATAGTTTGAAACTTGCTGAGGGTCTCTGAAATAATTCAGTTAGTGCCCATAAAAAGTTTCAAAAGTTTACAAAATGGTTTAGTGCCAAAACTAAATAAGAAAACAATTACAGAAATAGAAAATAGAAATGGAAAGAGAGAGAGAGAGAGAGAGAGGAAACCTTACCTACGCAGCCCACCTGGAGCCCAAGTGGCCGGCCCAGCCCACCTGGCGACTTGCCAGTCATCTTCAACCTCTGCCAATAGGTAGAGGGAGAGACTTCGCACGCGGCTGAGCGCGCCACCTCGTGCTTCGTGTTGGCTAGCCTCCCCCGAGTCCATCTGCACGCCCAGGAGATGAGGACGACCCCCTCTCACTTTCCCCTCCTTCCTCTGCCTCGCCCCCTTCCTCTGGCCTCTCTTCCTCGCACCGCAGAGCAAACCCGAGACCGCTGCTCGCCGTAGCCGCAGCCACCGTCCACCCCATGCCTCCCCGATGTGCCCAGAAGACCCGCCTCATCGCCCTCTTAGCCTACGCTGAGCTACGCAAGACGGGAAGTCCCACACAGTCTCCATCTCGATGTCTTCAACCTCGGGACCAGCCGAACGCCATCGTCCGATTCGCCACCAACAGGGCCTCCTCGACCTCATCGACGACGCCTTTGAGTTTGTTGGGAGCTCCCGCTTGTTTCCCCCTTAGCTCCATGCTCGTTTTCATCCGCTAGCACAATTTTCCACCATGGCCGTGAGCTCAGCGCCACCGCATTCATCTCCGTCGTCACTACAGGGAGCAATACCCATGACCGAGCATGTAGTCGTGCTCCTGCTGCCCCGGGGTTTGCACCTAGTGTGTTGGTTTGCTCGGTTGCCAGCTGCAACCTCACGCATGACCGAGCCAGTACTCCAGCCACCGCTAAAGCTCGATGTTGGCCACTTTCCGGCCACCCCGGCACCACCCGCCACCACCACTAGAAGAGCTGCAACGCCAGGAACCCGTAGAGCCCTCCCGCGCATCAAACCATCGCTGGAGTAGCGATTACGGAGTTTCTCCACTGTTTTTTGAGG
This sequence comes from Triticum dicoccoides, assembly GCF_002162155.2. Taxonomy (NCBI): domain Eukaryota; kingdom Viridiplantae; phylum Streptophyta; class Magnoliopsida; order Poales; family Poaceae; genus Triticum; species Triticum dicoccoides. The sequence goes on along the minus strand of NC_041386.1, from coordinate 210,932,923 downwards.
TTGCCAGCGGCTAATCCCTGGCCGTGCCCACGTGGCATGCTTAAGTTAACCACTAATCCCCCTGTGCCACTGACATTGGGCCCCACGTGCAAATTAAGCCCCTACTTAGTTTAATTTAGGATTAACTAACCATTGTAAGCACTGAGTCAATGACAGCTGGGTCACACCTGTCAGGTTTGACCTGGACGGTCCTGTTGACCAGCTGACATCAGCATGACTTAATGTTGATGCAGTTAATCATTTTCTGGATTGAAGATAATCTAGGAAATTCCAAAAAATAGTTAAAACTTCTAAAAATCATAGAAAACCAACCATAGCTCAAAATGAAATATATTATATATGAAAAAATATCAGAAAAATCCAAAGAATCTGTTTATGACATTTTCATGCATATTGGAACAACTTAAGGCTGCTGTATACGAAAATTTGAATAAATGGCATTTGAAATGTCTTTTATGGAGTTTGAATTTGAACCTTTGGTTCAAACCAACTTCATTTAATCTGGTTGCTAGTTGCATTAGCTCAATCAACATCATATTGCCATGTCATGATCATGCATCATATTGCTGCATTCATTGATTGTGTTCCCTCTTGTTTGCTGGTGTTTGTTCCCTTTCAGTAGACGTTGTTCCGGTGATGTGATCGATGACACTAATGAAGAATCAATGCTATCTTCATAAGTGCCAGGCAAGCAGAACCCCCTTGTTCATTCCGATACAATCCCACTCTCTCGCTCCTGCTCTCTTTTACTGCATTAGGACAACAATGGTTCAAATGTTACATGTTGCGGTAGTTGAACCCCTTTCCTTTGCATGACCTGTCATTGCCAAAGTAAATAGATGAAACCCACTAGCATGAGTAGGAGTTGTTTGAGCCCTTATGTGCCTACTCATTCATGCTTGTAGTCATGCCTGCTACTGCTTAGAGTTGAGTCAGGTCTTATTCATTGGGGATGAATTGGAATGTGGTGAACAAGTCTTACTGTTGAGAGCTAAGTGTGTGAACACGATTTGGTAAAGGTAGCGGTGAGAGGCCATGTAGGAGTACATGGTGGGTTGTCTCATTGAAACCGTCCTCGGGAACTGAGTTCTGTGTTTGTGATCCATGAACAGCTACTACCACATATTGGGCTCCGGGCACTCCAAGCTCTCTCGAATTATTAATCAACCTGATCTCCATCCAGGAGTTGCAACTAGTTTCTAGTGTTTGTAGGTAGCGATAGTAGTCTACCAAGTGGCACCCGGTACAGGTGGGCTTGGGACAGACAAGGTGCAGTGGCACGGTGTACCAAGCGTCGCCCGTTTGGTGGGCTTGGGAACCCTGCTCACATCGTTTTGGGCCGTGAGCGACACCCCGGCCGGATCTCCTTGCGGATGGAACCCGAATAGGCGATAAACCTAGACTAGAGAGTTGTGTGGCTAGTGAGGTCGTGCCCGACTCCCTCGCCAGGCTTCCGCTTGAAGGTTGCCAAGATACACGACGTGTACATGGTGGTAAGTGGTGAGAGCATGTGTGAATAAGTACACCCCTGTAGGGTTAACATCATCTATTCAAATAGCCGCATCCGCGGTAAAGGACTTCTGGGTTGCCTGTATAGTTCATAGACAAGTCAAAGTGGATACTCTAAAATGCGCAAGATAAGCGTGAGTGCTATGGATGGCCTTCCCGTAGGGAGACGGGAGTGGATCCATAGTGGTGTATTGATATGGTGAATATGTGGACTCGTGTGTGCCACCTCAAAGAGTTACCAGCAGCCATAGTACAGGATAGCCACTGAGTCAAAGCTGGCTTGCTGCAGTCAAACTCCACAACCCCTTTGTTGATATTGATGCATATGTAGTTAGTTCTGATATAAGTCTTGTTGGGTACATTTGTACTCACGTTTTCTTAATTTATGTTTTGTAGAGAGACTTCAGTCTGACTAGTGGTACCGCGTGGACTTCGACATTTAGCTTGTTACCTCAGCTACGATCTTGTACCCTTGGAAGGGTCTTGTAGATAGTCAGGCTTCTTAGCCTTTTTCATTTGTAGTTGTCTGTACACAGACATGTTTATGATTCCACTTGTTGCTTGTATGCTCTGTATGTTGGGTCATGAGACCCATGTTTGTAATACTTGGATCCTCGAAGCTTAATGAATAAATACTTGAGTCATAGAGTTATGTTGTGTTGCCATGTTGTATTTCCACATATCGAGCATATTGTGTATATGTTATTGAAATGCTTGGTATGTGTGAGATCTGACAACCTAGTTGTTTATTCTTGGTAGCCTCTCTTATGGGGAAATGTCTCCTAGTGCTTCCACTGAGCCATGGTAGCTTGCTACTGCTCCGGAACACTTAGGCTGGCCGGCATGTGTCCTTCTTCATTCCTGTGTCTGTCCCTTTGGGGAAATGTCATGCAGTGTCTACCGAAGTCATGTTAGCCTGCTATAGACTGGATTCTCCGGAGTCCTATTAGCCCAGCTGCTACAGCCCGGATTCACTCGCTGATGACTGACATGTTCGTTGCTGGGTCATGTATGCATGTCCTTGTAAGTTAGTGCCACTTTGGGTTTACGACTAGTCATGTTGGCCCGGGTTCTATGTCTTATGGATGCTAGCGACACTATCATATATGTGAGCCAAAAGGCGCAAATGGTCCTGGGCCAGGTAAGGTGGCACCCGTGGGAATACCGTGCGTGAGGCTGCAAAGTGATATGATGTGTTACATGCTAGATCGGTGTGACTTAGGATGGGGGTCCTGACAGCTTTGGTATGAGAGCCTGACTGGCTATAGGATTACCAAGCCAAACTGGTCGAAGTCGTGTCTAGAAATGCTTTAGTTATATAAGGGAATTGATTGTGGAAGGGAATGTAAGGCTCTTTTTACTCCTTTACCTTATGTCCTTCTGATCTGAGTCACCCTCATCTTTCCTATGGGGATTAAGAACTAGGCTTCTCATATTTCTATTAGGATCACGTGTTACTCATCCGTAGACTCATAGGATTGATGGATTCAAGCCTCTGTTTAGTTACTACTACTTCTGTGTGTTGACAGTTGTCCTCAGAACCTTGATATTGTGATGTTAAGTGGTTATGCCACCAAGTTACAGGATGTCTCAAATCTTTTTGAGCATTTACAGCCGTTATGCTGTCTGAGTCATCCCAGGTTTCCAAATAGTCTGATGCATTTGCAACTCTCTTCTTTTCGTTGCCGATGTTCCTTTGGGCTAGATTAACCACACTAACCAGTGTGTTGAAGTACTTCATTGCCTCGACATATATGTTGGAGCTATTATTATGACCCTAGGTGTCTTAGAGAACCACCTAGTAATCTAGCTTTGATTTGTATTCCCAGTGTGATGATTCTGGCCACCATTCTCGAGAGCATCCCATGATGCTATTTAGTAGTAGGTATTCTTTTTCTGGGTTCGTGAACCCAAGATTCACTCTACTCACTCATGTTGATAGTGGTTGGTACTTCCTTTAGGATATTAGTAACCTTTGCGATAGTCCTCGAGGTCCGTGGTATTTCCTTCTTCCAAATGCCATGAACTACTTATGGCAGAAGTTCCTCGTTGAACCGAAACATCACAACCAGAGTGCTCTTGATGAGGTCTTGATTCTATGTTGTGACTTTGACAGTTCTACCTTTCTGCATGGGTTATCCAGAAGAAATATGTTGAACTCGTTCGACATGCTAATCTATGCATCACAACTCAGAAAATCGTAAGTTTTGTTGAGTTGCCCCTCTTTAGTTGTATTCCAGCCTTCATCTATCAGTTCATAGTCAAGAGCATGTGTTCATTCATGTTCATCGATGCCTTTTACTCTTGTGGTCCGTCAAGCCGTTCTAGTTCAGAATGACTAGGAGAAACAAACTCCAGTACCTCATCCATTTCTTGGATTGGGAAAAAGCAGTTGTATTCCACAGATCAAAATGTTAAACCAGCTTTTGTTCTATTCTACATTGGAGTATGACCTCCTTTATGTCAGGATTTTCATGAGAATTACACCACCTCTTATGAATTTTTGACGCAGTGATACTTTTTGCCATCATTGTTCATTCCTCGGTTCTCATGTTATTGTAACCGGAATGCCGACAAGTGAATCGTGATGTGTGAAATCAATACTCCTAGCAACTCTGTTGCTTGGTAGTTAATGGACAATATTCTTATTCTTAGCGTGTTGGTTATGGAATCATCATCCTAAGATTGATCGTGCTACCTAGTCCTTATTTCTGGTGCACTCTTCGATCAATGAGTTAGGATTGTGTCAATCCCTCGCTCTTCTGATCATATCGGCTTGCCCTGAAAAGCAAGACTGTTCTCAAGCCTAATAACATATCGATGGTTCGTGATTTTCTGAATATCTTCTCGGAACTATTACCAGGTTGAGCCCTGACCATTATGTTGAGCACGTGATCAAGTTGGTTTTCCTCTAAACCACCCCCTCTCCAAGAATCTGTGTTGGATACCCATGAGCTAGTTGGCTAAGATAGACAACAACTTGGAGAGTTGGAAGATAAAAGCTTGTCTGACTTAGTTCATTTCAAGGGATATCTTGTGTGTATGTGTTGTAGAAAGATAATATCCTCATCAATTATTTCCCGTGATCAATAGTTGGAGCTATTGCCTTATCCAGTGTTTGATTTGAGTACGGGCTATCATCAAATCAAATCATAACCAATGATGTTCGTAATGTTGTCTTACTCGTGGTTGTTTCCTTGAGCATACACCATTATATCTTTTGGGTCTGAGTAATGCTATCATCTTGTTCCCATTATTGTGGAATTCCATCTATATGGAACCTCGATAAATGTTGTTGAGCCCATCGACGACATCCTTATCTTCTCCATGATTTTGTTGAACATTAAGCTAGTGTTGGAAACTTTTGAAAGCATTTCTTCATGCTAGCTCATGAAGCATATGCTTGGATGAAAGAAGTGACTTCCTCTAATTCATGTGCATTTGATGCAAGTTGCCTCCCTGAATTTGAGAAAGCTTGTTTTTGCTTCCTCTGGAATCGTCCCAAGTTAGTCATGCATATGTGAAGTACTTTATGGTTTGATAGGTTGGCTGCCTCCATTCTATATGTGTTTCCTAGCACACCAAGCCACTGATTAACTTGTTCAAGGAGAAGAAGTTCCTCCTTAAGAGCTAATCTGGACTTATGTAAGGACTTCATTATCCTCGATGATGGTTCCCCACCTGAACTCGGTAGTGTTTCGTTGTAAGACTACTATGTGGTCATGCTTGTCTAGGACAGCGTGTTCACATGTGTGTAGCAGAACCAGCTCATGTTTTGGACCTTACTACCGTAGTTCATTTCCTGAGAATCCCGCAACATTATCTCGTCGATTTGTGTTGTAACTTTTCTTTTCAGACATGTTGAGTCTGAAGTATCATGTTACTGACCACATCTAAATATCAGGCAGATATGATGGTTGGAACATTCCAACATTTGCATTTTTTCTCCCAGCTTGCACTGCCATTGTGCCAATTTCCCATGGGCTGCCCTTCCCAATAATTTCTATTCAGGATCATCTTCAAAGTGGTCCTACCATGGGTCCCATCCATTTCCAATGATAAGCAAAAATCATCCATTGTGTTGTCTTCAACAAGGTAGTCCACATCATCCATTCTAGTCCGAGTATGTCATTCTTTTGAACTCCTTCAAAGATCAATTGTGAATTTCCTTAGCCTGGTATGAAGAGTTCCAATGATCATCGAATCGAAAGTAATTCTTTTTGCCACTTCAAAGAATAATTCTACGAGCCACCTTCCCTAAGGTGCGCCATTATGGAATCATGGGAATTATTTCCTCGCTCTCTTGAAACCATGCACCATCATCTTAAGCATGGTATTTTTGCCTACCTAGTCGAACCATTGTCATATATCTCTTGCCATTGCTCTCGATGTGTGTTTTGTGTCTCAGCTCAAGAGATGTTTCAACGTCTCACTCCATGAGTTGATCCTGAGTGCTCGATCTTCGAGGAGATCGATTCCTATAGAGTTTCTTTCTATCATCATCATGTTGGATGGAGATCTCGAACGTGAAGACGTCAAGATCAATTTGAAGCAATGAATCAACATCTTCGAGAAGGATAGGTTGATCGTGAATATCGTGTTAGCCTTGTGTCCCCTCTGTCTTCTTACCTCACATCTTGAATCTCGGGATGAGATTCTTGTTTAGTTGGGGCGAGTTGTCATAGCCCCAGAATTGTTTGTAATTAGTTGCATCTGCATCCATGCATCATGTTTAAATTCAAAGCAAATTTGAATTGGGGATGACCAAGCCCTAGCACTAAATCAAGTCAAATAGCTCCAATATGTATTTGAATTGGGGACATTTTTCCAGGACATAAATGGGCTTTGAATTAATCCAATATGTATTTGAATTGGAGCTTTAAAATTCTATAAATATTTTTATAGCTCCAAATATGTTGAAACTTGCTGAGGGTCTCTGAAATAATTCAGTTAGTGCCCATAAAAAGTTTCAAAAGTTTACAAAATGGTTTAGTGCCAAAACTAAATAAAAAAACAATTACAGGAATAGAAAATAGAAATGGAAAGAGAGAGAGAGAGATAGAGAGAGAGAGAGAGAGAGCAAACCTTACCTGTGCAACCCACCTGGAGCCCAAGTGGCCAGCCCAGCCCACCTGGCGACTTGCCATTCATCTTCAACCTCTGCCAGTAGGCAGAGGGAGAGACTTCGCACGTGGCCGAGCGCGCCACCTCCTGCTTCGCGCTGGCTAGCCTCCCCCGAGTCCACCTGCACGGCCAGGAGATGAGGACAGCCCCCTCTCACTATCCCCTCCTTCCTCTGCCTCACCCCCTTCATCTGGCATCTCTTCCTCGCGCCGCCGAGCACACCCGAGACCGCCGCTCGCCGCAGCCACAACCACTATCCACCCCATGTGCCCAGAAGACCCACCTCATTGCCCTCTTAGCCTATGCTGAGCTACGCAAGATGGGAAGCGCCACACGGTCTCCATCTCACCATCTTCAACCTCGGGACCCGCCGAACGCCGTCGTTCGATTTGCCACCAACAAGGCCTCCCCGACCTCATCGACGACGCCTTTGAGTTTCCTTTGAGATCCCGCTTGTTTCCCCCTTAGCTCCATGCTCGTTTTCATCCGCTAGCACCGTTTTCCACCACGGCCGTGAGCTCAGCGTCACCGCATTCGTCGTCTCCGTTGCTACAGGGAGCAATAGCCGTGACCGAGCATGTAGTCGTGCTCCTACTGCCCCGGGGTTTCCACCTAGCGTGTTGTTTGCTCGGTTGCGAGATGCAACCTCACGCATGACCGGGCCAGTGCTCTGGCGTCCGCTAAAGCTCGTTGTCGGCCACTTTCCAGCCACCCCAGCACCACCCGCCACCACCACTAGGAGAGTTGCAACGCCAAGAATCCGTAGAGCCCTCCCGCGCATCAAACCGTCGCCAGAGTAGTGATTCTGGCGTTTCTCCGCCGTTTGTTGAGGTCATCAGCGGCTAATCCCCGACCGCGCCGACGTGGCATGCTTAAGTTAACCACTAACCCCCCTGTGCCACTGACAGTGGGCCCCACGTGCTAATTAAGCCCCTACTTAGTTTAATTTAGGATTAACTAACCACTGTTTAGCACTGAGTCAATGACAGCTGGGTCACACCTGTCAGGTTTGACCTGGACGATCATGTTGACCAGCTGACATCAGCATGAATTAATGTTGATGCAGTTAATCATTTTCTGGATTAAAGATAATCCAGAAAATTCCAGAAAATAGTTAAAACTTCTAAAAATCATAGAAAATCAACCATAGCTCAGTATGAAATAAATTATATATGAAAAATTATCAGAAAAATCCAAAGAATCTGTTTATGCAATTTTCATGCTTGTTGGAACAACCTAAGGCTGCTTTATATGAAAATTTGAATAAATGGCATTTGAAATGTCTTTTATGGAGTTTGAATTTGAACCTTTGGTTCAAACCAACTTCATTTAATCTAGTTGCTAGTTGTATTAGCTCAATCAACATCACATTGCCATGTCATGATCATGCATCATATTGCTGCATTGCATTGATTGTGTTCCCTCTTGTTTGCCGGTGTTTGTTCCCTTTCAGTAGACGTTGTTTCGGTGATGTGATCGATGACACTGATGAAGAACCAATGCTATCTTCAGGAGTGCTAGGCAAGCAAAACCTCCTTGTTCATTCTGATACAATCCCACTCTCTCGCTCCTGCTCTCTTTTACTGCATTAGGACAACAACGATTCAACTATTACATGCTGCAGTAGTTGAACCCCTTTCCTTTGCATGACCTATCATTGCCACAGTAAATAGATGAAACCCACTAGCATGAGTAGGAGTTGTTTGAGCCCTGATGTGCCTACTCATTCAATCTTGTTGTCATGCCTGCTACTGTTTAAGTTGAGTCGGGTCTTATTCATCGGGGATGAATTGGAATGTGGTGAACATTTCTTATGGTTGAGAGCTAAGTGTGTGAACACGATTTGGTAAAGGTAGCGGTGAGAGGCCATGTAGGAGTACATGGTAGGTTGTCTCATTGAAACCGTCCTCAGGAACTGAGTTCTATGTTTGTGATCCATGAACAGATACTACCACACATTGGGCTCCGGGCACTCCAAGCTCTCTCGACTTATTAATCAACCTGATCTCTGTCCCGGAGTTGCAACTAGTTTCTGGTGTTTGTGGGTAGTGCTAGTAGTCTACCAAGTGGCACCCAGTACAAGTGGGCTTGGGACAGACTAGGTGCAGTGGCACGGTGTACCAAGCGTCGCCCATTTGGTGGGCTTGGGAACCCTGCTCACATCGTTGGGGCCATGAGCGACACCCCGGCCGGATCTCCTTGCGGATGGAACCCGAATAGGCGATAAACCTGGACTAGAGAGTTGTGTGGATAGTCAGGTTGTGGCCGACTCCCTCACCTGGCTTTCGCTTGAAGGTTGCCGAGATACACGACGTGTACATGGTGGTAAGTAGCGATAGCATGTGTGAAGAAGTACACCCCTGCAGGTTTAACATCATCTATTCGAATAGCCGCATGCGCGGTAAAGGACTTCTGGGTTGCCTGTACAGTTTATAGACAAGTGAAAGTGGATACTCTAAAATGCGCAAGATAAGCATGAGTGCTATGGATGGCCTTCCCATAGGGAGACGGGAGCGGATCCATAGTGGTATATTGATATGGTGAATATGTGGACTCGTCTGCGCCACCTCAAAGAGTTACCAACAGTCATAGTACAGGATAGCCACTGAGTCAAAGCTGGCTTGCTGTAGTCAAACTCCACAACCCCTTTGTTGATACTGATGCATATGTAGATAGTTCTGATGTAAGACTTGCTGGGTACATTTGTACTCATGTTTGCTTAATTTGTGTTTTGTAGAGAGACTTCAGTCTCACTAGTAGTACTGCATGGACTTCGACATTTAGCTTGTTACCTCAGCTACGATCTTGTACCCTTGGGAGGGTCTTGTAGATAGTCAGGCTTCTTAGCCTTTTTCATTTGTAGTTGTCTGTACACAGACATGTTTATGCTTCCGCTTGTTGCTTGTATGCTCTGTATGTTGGGTTATGAGACACTTGTTTGTAATACTTGGCTCCTCGGAGCCTAATGAATAAATTCTTGAGTCATAGAGTTACGTTGTGATGCCATGTTGTATTTCCACATATCGAGCATATTGTGTGTATGTTATTGAAATGCTTGGTATGTGTGGGATCCGACAACCTAGTTTTTCATTCTTGGTATCCTCTCTTATGGGGAAATGTATCCTAGTGCTTCCACTGAGCCATGGTAGCTTGCTACTACTCCGAAACACTTAGGTTGGCCGACATGTGCCCTTCTTCATTCATGTGTCTATCCCTTCAGGGAAATGTCACGTGGTGTCTACCGGGGTCATGTTAGCCTGCTATAGCCCGTATTCTTTGGAGTCCTGTTAGCCCAGGTGCTACAGCCCAGATTCAATCGCTGATGACCGGCACGTTCGTTGCTGGGTCATGTATGCCTATCCCTGTAAGTTAGTGTCACTTTGGGTTTACGACTAGTCATGTCGGTTTGGGTTCTTTGTCATATGGATGCTAGTGATACTATCATATACGTGATCCAAAAGGCGCAAACAGTCCCGGGCCAGGTAAGGTGGCACCCGTGGGAATACCGTGCATGAGGCCGGAAAGTGATATGATGTGTTACATGCTAGATCGTTGTGACTTAGGATCGGGGTCCTGACAGAACATAAGTTGAAATTGCTTGTAGGGTATGAAACCACCTCAAAGTTATTCTTTCCGATCAATCCATTGAGCTATTCCTATAAGTTTCACAAACAGCCCTAGAGTTCATAGTAAAATAACACCATATGATACACATCAATCAAACCTAATGTCACCTAGATACTCCAATATCATCACAAGTATCTGTGGGTCAATTATATGATATGCATCAAACAACTTCAAATTCATAATATTCAATCCAACACAAAGAACCTCAAAGAGTGCCCCAAGATTTATACCGGAGAAACAAGGAGGAAAATGTGCATCAACCCCTATGCATAGATTAACCCAATGTCACCTCGGGAATCTGCGAGTTGAGTTCCAAAACATACATCAAGTGAATCAATAGAACACCCCGTTGTCACCACGGGTATCCCACGCAAGACATACATCAAGTGTTCTCAAATCCATAATAGTATTCAATCCAATAATAGTGAAACCTCAAAGGTAAAACTCAATTCATCACAGGAATATAGAGGGGGAGAAACACCATATGATTCAACTATAATAACAAAGCTCGTGGTAAATCAAGATCGTGCCAAATCAAGAACACGAGAGAGAGAGAGAGAGAGAGATCAAACACCTAGCTACTGGTACATACCCTCAGCCCCGAGGGTGAACTACTCCCTCCTCGTCATGGAGACCACCAGGATGATGAAGATAGCCACTAGTGATGGTTTCCCCCTCCAGCAGGGTGCCGGAACGGGCTCCTGATTGGTTGTTCATGGCTACAGAGCCTTGCATTGGCGGAACTCCCGATCTAGGTTTATTTCTGGGGGTTTCTATATTTATAGGAATTTTTGGCGTCGAGAACAAGTCAGGGGTGGTCCACGAGGCGACGACCAGACCGAAGGGCGCGCCTTAGGGGGGTTGGGGCGCCCTCCACCCTTGTGGATGACTCATGGCTCTTCTGGCCCAACTCTTTTGCTTCGGGGGCTTCTTCTGGTCAATAAAAAATCACTGTAAATTTTCAGCTCGTTTGGACTCTGTTTGGTATTCCTTTTCTGCGAAACTCAAAAACAAGGAAAAAAATAGAAATTGGCACTAGGCTCTAGGTTAATAGGTTGGTCACAAAAATAATATTAAATAGCATATAAAACATCCAAGATGGATAATATAATAGCATGGAACTATCAAAAATTATAGATACATTGGAGACGTATCAAGCATCCCCAAGCTTAATTCCTGCTCGTCCTCGAGTAGGTAAATGATAAAAACAAAAAATTTGATGTGGAATGCTACCTAACATATTTATAAATGTAATCTTCTCTTTATTGTGGCATGAATGTTCAGATCCATAAGATTCAAAAAAAGTTTAATATTGACATGAAAACAATAATACTTCAAGCATACTAATAAAGCAATCATATCTTCTCAAAATAACATGGCCAAAGAAAGTTATCCCTACAAAATCATATAGTCTGGCTATGCTCCATCTTCAGCACACAATATACTCAAATCATGCACAACCCCAATGACGAGCCAACCAATTGTTTCATACTTTTGATGTTCTCAAACCTTTTCAACTTGCACACAATACATGAGCGTGAGGCATGGACATAGCACTATAGGTGGAATAGAATATGGTGGTTGTGGAGAAGACAAAAATAAGGAGATAGTCTCACATCAACTAGGCATATCAATGGGCTATGGAGATGCCCATCAATAGATATCAATGTGAGTGAGTAGGGATTGCCATGCAACGGATGAACTAGAGCTGTAAGTGTATGAAAGCTGAGAAAGAAAACTAAGTGGGTGTGCATCCAACTTGCTTTCTCATGAAGACCAAGGGAATTTTGAGGAAGCCCATCGTTGGAGTAAACAAGCCAAGTTCTATAATGAAAAATTCCCACTAGTATATGAAAGTGATAACATAGGAGACTCTCTATCATGAAGATCATGGTGCTACTTTGAAGCACAAGTGTGGAAAAAGGATAGTAACATTGCCCCTACTTTCTTTTCTCTCTTTTTTTATTTTTTTATTCTCCTTTCTCTCCTTTTTTTGGAGACTCTTTTCTCTCTTTTTTGGAGACTCTTTTGGCCTCTTTTTTTATTTCCTCACATGGGATAATGTTCAAATAATGATGATCATCACTCTTTTATTTACTTACAACTCAAGAATTACAACTCGATACTTAGTACAAAATATGACTCTATATGAATGCCACTGGCGGTGTACCGAGATGTGCAATGAATCAAGAGTGACATGTATGAAATAATTATGAACGGTGGTTTTGCCACAAATACGATGTCAACTACATGATGAAGCAAAGCAATATGACAATGATGGAACATGTCATAATAAACGGGGCGGTGGAAGTTGCATGGCAATATATCTCGGAAAATTCCATAATAGGTAGGTATGGTGGCTGTTTTGCGGAAGGTATATGGTGGGGGTATACTACCAGCGAAAGTTGTGCGGTACTAGAGATGCTAGCAATGGTGGAAGGGTGAGAGTGCGTATAATCCATGGACTCAACATTAGTCATAATGAACTGACATACTTATTGCAAAAATCTATTAGTCATCGAATGGAAGTACTATCCGCATACTCCTAGGGGGATATATTGGTAGGAAAAGACCATCGCTCGTCCCCGACCGCCACTCATAAGGAAGACAATCTAAAAATATCACATGCACCAACTTCATTACATAACGGTTCACCATACGTGCATGCTACGGGACTCACAAACCTTAACACAAGTATTTCTCAAATTCACAATTACTCACTAGGATGACTCTAATATCATTATCCTCATATCTCAAAACAATCATAAGGAATCAAACTTCTCATAATATTCAATGCACTTTATATGAAAGTTTTTATTATATCCCTCTTGGATGCCCATCATATTAGGACTAAATTCGTAACCTAAGGAAATTACCATGTTGTTTAGAGACTCTCAAAATAATATAAGTGCAACATGAGAGTTCATCAATTTCTTCAAAATAAAACCATCACTGTGCTCTAAAAAGATATAAGTGAAGCACTAGAGCAAATGACAAACTACTCCAAAAGATATAAGTGAGGATCAATGAGTAGTCGAAGAATTATGTAACTACGTGAAGACTCTCTAACATTTAAGAATTTCAGATCTTGGGATATTATTCAAACAGCAAGCAAATTCTAATAAAATAAAATGACGCTCCAAGCAAAACACATATCATGTGGTGAATAAAAATATAGCTCCACGCAATACTGCAAGATGTTGCTAATGCGACACTACGATCAGAGACCCTTCGACGAAACAGTGTGCGATGCAATAATCGCAAGCGGTGGTGTAAAAGAACCGACAAAAAGGTGCAAAACGTTTGCGATGGTGGAGCCATCAAACACGGTTCATATTTTAGTTGCGTGTGCGATGCAGGGCATACGGTTCAGTTCAATGAACTGTTTGCGATGAGGCGGAACAAAAGAAACGAGCAGCTAGAGGAAGGCGTGTGCAATATACAGCATACGGTTCACTTGGATGATCTGTTTGTGATGAGGAGGAACAATAGAAACGAGCAGCTAGATAAAGGTGTGTGTGATTGAGGGCATACGCTTCAGAAGGATTAACTGTTGGCGATTAGGCAACAGAACAGAAACGGGTCAGCCAGATCAAAGTGTCTGCGATTGATGTCATACACTTCACACGGATGAACTATTTGCAATTAGCCACAACAAACTGGAGGAGTTAGATAGATCAATGTGTGTGCTCTACACGGGCATACACATTCTAATTAAAAGAAGTGTGCACGATGGTAATAACGAGCGCGCACGGTTGTTGGAACAAGACGTGTGCTGACATTGCCTATTGCGGTGCACCCTATGGTGCAACCGCCACGTATGCGGCCGAGAAGGCGTACGTGCCCACGTTACGCCTTCCAGGAATAGTGCCGCACTTATAACCGTCAGTAAATTTTGATCCTGCGTCCCGTCACATTCCAAATTGCAAACCTGTTCACACTGATCATAACCTAAATGGTTTCCTACTTAGGAGCGTATTAGTACTCAGTTATAAATACTACTACTCCAAGATGACTACACATTCATCCTCAACTCCTCATCCACAAAAACAAACAAGTCATTCATCATCGTTCCCTTGTGTTTGCCATGGCTAGCATGAGTTCTGGGTCGAGAGATTGCCACCAAGGAGATGCGACCATGGAAGCGGAAGCATGAGAGATGTCCCGCCTTGACGCGAACGCAGCCGGCATGTCCCGCTGCGTGGCCGTAGCAACATAGAGCTCCCGCCACACCGTCGAAGTAGCACGGAGGTCCCGCGGCGCCGTCGGTGCAGCAGACTGGTTCGGTCGCACCGCGGAAGCAGAAGAGATGTCCCGCCGCGCCGCGAATGCAGGACAAATGTCCTCCCGTGCCGCAGCGGCCTGGGAAAATGTCTCGCGGGCAGTCCAGGACTCTTATAGGCGCATGCATGTGATCGTCCATAGGAAGATGGATCAGATCTCCAGCTGGGTGAGGTTGCAGCACGACATGAGAGCCTCTTTTGAACAGGCTACCAGCGTCATCCGGCAACGAAATGAGAGCAATGTGAAGCTCCTGGCTGAGCGCGACCTGCTGAGGGCGAAGATTGTCAGAAGTGCGGAGTAGCAGGAGGAGACCACTGCCTTGTTGAAAAGGACCGGCGTCATTGTCGAGAAACTTATGGAAGAGAATGCCATGCTGCGCATCGAGCGCAGAAGGCTGGTGGAGGAATCTGTGGATGCTCTCAAGCAGCATCTTGAGGACAAGAAAGAGCTCATCGCCGCTCGTCGCGGAGACTAGTTCCAGCGGCTTGCAGCAACGCATCAAGAAAGTAGAGATCAGTGAGCCAAATCGTTGTCTTCCTTCTTCTTTTGCCCTTGTGTATTTCGAGCGTGGCCACGTATGTTTTTTTAATTATGTTCATAAATATGTAAGACAATTATTATCCATTGTCATCATCCTTAAATTCATCATGCTTGCTATAAGTCGCAGTCGATGCTATATAGCTCTGTTGGATCTTACATCAAGATCCATGCAAAACTTTCTTTTCAGACATTCATTTTTTCTCTCTTAAATCTTGGTCAAGTGAGACATATAGTCGCGTCGTAGAACAGGGGCTCGGGAGCCATTAATGGAGACGTTGGGAGGGAGGTGCGTGGCGGATAGAGGTCAAAGGGCTCTCCTCCCGATGAGCACACGCAGGGGTCTGATCGCACGCCTCCCATACTCAAATAGCTACCCCGCAATAAAAAAAAAGGGGACGCGTGGCGGCACATAATTGGTAAGTACAACGCCCATGGTTTCAATAATACTTGTGTTTCTGATTTGTAACGTGACAACACTTGTTCCAAAATGACTTTGTTGATTGTTAATGTGTGCGCCTTCGCAAATCGGATAGAAAAATTACCACAGCATGTTAGTGCCATGTCATGACACCATGCCAAGTTTCATGATTTTCAGGCGTGTTTTGGATTTACAGGAATTCAAAAACCAAGTTTCTCAATCTTTCCGGCTGAGCCACGACGCCCGGTTGTTTGAATTTCATTCCCATTTCTTGCATGGGACCTAGAAATTCACCCAAGGAAAAACATGTGATTTTTCAACCAACTTTGGTGCACTGGAGCATGTGCTTGTAGTTCAAATTTGAATTATGCATGTAAAATATCCAAAAACTCAATTAATGTATAAAAAGGCCAAATGAACCCAGAATAGTTCAAAATTTTAGCACGATACTTCTATTTGGTCTAATCTTCCTGTGTAAAAAAATTAAGGCGGGAGAAGGCAGTGTACGTATGTCGTTTCGCACATGGAGGTGACACATTCCCTCTCGGAACCACGAGCCTTCTTGAGGGAAGCTCTGGTTTTCAAGAAGCTTACACCAAAGCTTGTCCCAATTCGGTCAAAAAAATTACCGCAACATGTTGGTGCCATGTCATGACACCGTGCCAAGTTTCATGATTTTCAGGCATGTTTTGGATTTACAGAAATTAAAAAAACCAAGTTTCTCAATCTTTATGGCCGAGGCACAATGCCCAAATGTTCGAATTGCATTCCCATTTATTGCATGGGACCTAGAAATTCACCCCAAGGACACACATGTGATTTTTCAACCAACTTTGGTGCACTGGAGCATGTGCTTGTAGTTCAAATTTGAATTATGCACATTAAATGCATAGAAAATCAATTAATGTATAAAAAGCCAAACAAACCCGAAATAATTCCAAAATTTAGCATGATACTTCTATTTGGTCTAATCTGCCTGTGTAAAAACATTAAGGCGGGAGAAGACAGTGTACGTATGTCGTTTCGCACATGGAGGTGACATGTTCCCTTTCGGAACCACGAGCCTTCTTGAGGGAAGCTCCGGTTTGCAACAAGCTTGCACCAAAGCTTGCCCCAATTCGGCCTAAAAAATTACCACAGCATGTTGGTGCCATGTCACGACACCAAGCCAAGTTTCATCATTTTCAGGCGTGTTTTGGATTTACAGGAATTAAAAAACCAAGTTTCTCAATCTTTCCGGCCAAGCCACGACGCCCAGATGTTTGAATTTCATTCCCCTTTCTTGCATGGGACCTATAAATTCACCCAATGACACACATGTGATTTTTCAACAAACTTTGGTGCACTGGAGCATGTGCTTGTAGTTCAAATTTGAATTGTGCACATTAAATGCCCTGTAACTCAATTAATGCATAAAAATGCCAAACGAACCCGGAATAATTCCAAATTTAAACACGACACGCATGTACTAGTTGTATGTTCATTGTATGTAATTTTTATAGCAATTCAAACACCATCCTTTCCCTCCATAACACCATTTTGTCTTGCAAAACATAATGAAAAAATCAGGTATACCACAAACAGTTTACTAGAAAGAATCGCATGGGATGCGTTATAAAATATCTTGGCGCACCGTCTTGTCTAGCTTACGTAGGAAGCTTCATCTTCTACAGTCCACCGCCCCCGCTTGAACCATACTTGCGCGCAAGTTTCCCGCGGCACCGAGCAAAATGTTTTTGCCACCGCGGAAATATCCATCTCCCCGCCCCCTCCCTCCCACCAAAAGCCACATTTCCACTGTTCCACCATGCTTTCCAAGTTCAAACCTTCACTGGTGCTTACTGGCAGCTCAACCTCCTCGCTAGCGACCCTTCTTCTTGTAGCGCCGCCTCCTCGTCGGCTACCCTTCTTCTTGCAGCGCCGCCTCCTCACTGGCGACCCTTCTTCTTGTAGCGCCGCCTCCTCACCGGCGACACTTTTTCTTCCTGCGCGGCCTCCTCACCGCCAACCCTTCTTCTTGCTGCACGACCACGTCGATTTGGTCAGGTAATCCACACCCCACCCACACCATCATCCTCCTTTCCTGTCCCACATGCCCCGACCGATGGCGCTAGACCTTTTGCCGGAATCACTATCCCCCCTCCTCCAATTAAGCGCCGCCCACATCCATTTTGCATGCAGTATAACATGGAGCTCAGTAGCATGCAGCCGCACGCACACACGAGGTCACTATGGCTGCCATGCGTGCCGCCCGCCAGATCTTGGAGGAGCACCTCATCTTCGAGGCCACCGTTGACACCGCCACGCGGTTGTCTACTTTAAAATACAGTTCGTGTTGTTTTCTTGAGGCCACCACCAGTGCCTTCTAGTGATTTGTCCTCTGTAATGTTAATATGCAATCTGATGTTCAGTTAACAGTTTGGTCCTCTGAAATGCTAGGATTGTTAAAGAAAATATAGTAACATGCAAATATGGGCCCAAATTGAAAGAACTGTATGGTAGTTATAATCGAAGGACAAAAATCTATAATTAAACAGATAGGGTAAACATGATGTCATGGAAATATGAGAGTAATTGAAAGAACAATACATCATTAATTTTCCTAATATAGAAAGAAGAGGGGGAAATCCCCTTTGACGTATATGGTGCATGTGGCACCTTTTATCCAAATGTAGCAATATTTAGAATATGTTCAGGAAAGTAGGTCATGCCAACTGATTTAGGGTGAGATTGAACATACCGTGCGCATCCTCAAGTTATCTAGTACAGTGAGATGGAATCTCTGGCGGAGGTCGCAAAGTCCTGAAGTGTCGGCGCACTATAGATTCTATAAATGAAAGAAAACCCTCAAATCAGCTCGAATAAAAATGAATCCACGGTGATTTCCGCCGGGTGATTAAAGGAGGCAGATGAACTGGGATAAGAGATGAGATAATATCTCATTAAATTAGTTACTTTTTCATCCATGATAAAGAACCCTCAGTACGGCAGATTCCTCAACTGAGCGGAGCTGGGTCGACCGCGAGCAGCGTCGAGAAAGTCGATGGCGATAGGCGGCGGCAAGCGGAACTGGCGAAATGTGGTGGTCTTTGTCGGCAGCCTAGCGGCAGCGGCAGACGTCGAGCTAAGTGTTTACCGCCGTGATAGGCGGTGCCATGGCATAGACGCGGAGGAGCTTGTGCAGGTGTGAATGGGGAACGTACCGGAGGGGGTGGTGGGCGGGGTGAGGGTTTTTGTGATGTGGGATGGTGAGGATTTTTTTCTTTTTTGAATTGGGTGGTGAGGTTTTTCTGTCCCACAAAGAATTTTGGGGGCGACGGTTTGCTAGAGCGAACCGTGTGTGATTAACGCAATAGGCAAAATGAAAATCATTTCACACGGTTCCAATTTTGGGAACTGTGTGTGCTTGACGTACTACCTTCGTCCTGGTTTATCGGTCCCCCTTTGTAATTTTTACCAAATTTTGACCAAATGTTTAACATACTCAGACATAGATAATAAGCGTACACGTACATAAGCATAGTTCAACCATAAGTACATAGTTCAACCGTCATTAACCATACTCAAGCGTACATATTTTGATCCATCCCACATCTCATCTCACAGGCCGGCACGATCTTGAAGGTTCTCTAGGTACTCGGCGTACGCGTCGTGCGCCACCCTGCGAGAATTCTTCTGTTTGAAGGAGCCAACAGCCCGTCCTCTTGCATGCGCCAGAACACTTAGATATGTGTCATGAAGCTTCTGGTTGCAAAATGGGCATTGATAGCCTCCGTTCCAGGTCCTAATATGCCTGTTATGCATTCCCTCATAAAGCTCCCTCAGTATTTGCCTATTGTACCTCCTCTGGACATCTTCATCCTCGATGTCCACATCGTCAGAGAGCACTTATACAAATAGTAAAACAAATTTGGCATCAAATCAATGATTACATGCCGTGAAATAGGATTAGGAATTTATGGCTATTTATTTATACATATCCAGAGTTATGGTTCAATTTTAAGCATAGTCGTCTATGTACAGACCAATCTTGAAGAAAATAATGTCACAAACATATGCAGGTCATTCAAAATCAATTGTCAAGTCCTGGCTAGGAATTAAGCACGGACACTAACCCTAGTCGGATTACTAGCAGAAATCATTTGCATAGATGAAACAACTAATCACTTATCACTTGTACCATTCAAACAATCAATACACTACACGGATCTAACGAAGCTTACTCAGCTTTCATGGATTGGGAGAACATAACCATAGGATTTCTATTCCAAAAAGGGCGAGGCAGGAGTAAGCAGAGAAACCCTATGATCTATTTGACACATAAATGGATATAGATGCCTAAATAGATGTCCGTCGTCGTCGGAGTCGTCACCGGCGTCGTCACCAGAGTCGGTGTGGAACTCAGCCTACGGCTTTGGAAGCTCAACGTCGTCGACGATGTCAGGGTGCAGCGATAACTCACTGACGGTGACGGCAACCTCTGTCTCCATCTCCACGCCGTGCTCCGGTGCTCTAGCAGCCCCGACGTCGCCACTCCCTTCGCTGGGGCGCTTCGGTGGCATCCTCATACCCTGACGGCTTTGAGGACTGAGAGCGGCGTCGAGGATGCAAGCAAAGAGGGGGGATTGTGTGTGTGTGGCGAGGATGGGGGTGCGGCCACTCGGGTGCACCATTAATATGGAGTAGTGGGAGTTGTGGGAGAGAGGCGGGCGGCAGTCAAACTGATGGCTCGCCTCCCGGTCAGCCTGCGCATCGGACTGCTGGCATGCCTGCCAAAGTTTCACATAGCTACTCGCACGCCTCCTGATGACACTGCGCAGTGAGCATGCCTCCGTCAATTCACACACCTGCATGCACGCCTCTCCGTTTGCCTGCACGGTGGACTGCTCGCATTCGTCCCGTCAACTCATGCCTGCTCGCACAGCACACGGGTCGCGCGGGGGCACGTATATTGTTTTTCTATTTGGATGATTAATTTTGCCGCTTTATTGCTTAACCGAAGCATGGCACGTATCAATTGTTGGTCTAACACTCACGGTTCGAATAAATAATCCGTTTGGGATATTGGTTCCCAATTATTAATAATCTCCCGTTTTTAATTAGATAAAGATTACATCAAAACTGGTCTCCAATTTGACAAAAAAAAGTTCAATGCCACTTTGTATTGGTGTCCATATGAAAACACGATAAGTTTCATGAACTTTAAATAAGTTTTGGATGTACCAGAATTTAAAAATCAAGAATCTCAATGTTTGAAATTTGTTGCACGGGGAGTAAACATGCACCCAGTGAGACACATGTGTTTTTGCAATCCATTTAGGTGCACTGTCATGTGTGCATGTAGCTCAAATTTGATTTTTGCAAATTGTACCCGTAGAAAATCAATCAATTAATGTACTAAAATGTCTTAATGATCTTTGTGATTTTTTTGAAATTAAAACGTCCCTACTTTGGTAACATATGTTCACCGCGGGATAATTAATTTGACATGCATCGTAGTTGTGGTGGATTCACGGAGTGTGTGTGGGTGTGCGCGTCTAGGGGTGGCGGGTGGCTCACAGTACACTGCAAGTTGTGAGCGACCGTGTGGGTTGGTCGTTTTGTTAGGCAGGCCAGTGCCACATCAGAGTCGTGAAATCGTTATTTAAAACATTACACAACCCTTCCATACATACATGTTTTGGCCACATGCAGTCAATGGTTGTCCTACACGACACTCGATATTCACATGTGACGCTTTCTGTGGGCCCGCGAGGTCATCGTCCATCACTTTGATGAACAGTCGGTAGTGAGGTTAATTTGACCAGCAAGGTAGAATCTTCTTTGTTTGTGTTATGGTGGTATATAGTACGCGTCGAACAGGTGGGAGGGGACTAGCATATATACTATACATACGCGTCCGTGAACAAGTACACCTCACTTAGTGTCGGGGCTTTTTGGTTTCCGAGGCACGTGCCACATCAAAATTGTGAAATTGGCTTTTCAAACATCACACAACACCTTTTTGGGCCACATGCATGCATGCGATGGTTATCCTAGCTAAGACACTCACGTGTGACGCTTCCATCTATGGGCCCACGAGGCCATCATCGATGCATGCATGCATCACTTTGACCTACATCAGGAGATGTTAATTAATTTCACCATCGATGAGGATTCTTTTGGGTTGTACATATATTACGACAGGAGCATATAGTATGCGGTGAAGAGAGGGGAAGGGGACCATCATATGTAGTACGATTCATGAACCTCGCTCTGTGTGGGTGCATGGTTTATGGTTTTTGAGGCATGTGGTACATCAAAGTTGTGCATTTTGGGTATTCAACATATATATGTTTGCCCCACATGCAAAGCGGTGGTGCTTGTCCTCTTGCACCCACTTAGGCAGTTATCAGCGATATCGATGCTTTTCATCTGTGGGCCCGCTTGGTCCATCACTACTTTTTGCCTCACAACAAGAGAGGTTAATTTGACTTAGGATGGGATTATTATTTTTGCTCTAGGATGACATGCACTGGTGCATGTCACTCCTAAACAAACATTTTTAACCCCTTTCCGCGACGGCATATGGAACCGTCTCCAAGTGAGTGTGGGCGATAGGGGGGTCCTTCCCACACGACCCAGAAACCGTCGGGGATAGCGAGCCTTGATGCATACAGTTGTCCCTATATAACCGTTTCTGATATCTCGAATATCCCAAACGCTTCATCCTAGCCACTCGTTTGTGCTCGCATTGCCATCGCAGTCGGAGTTTTCTGGTTCTGCCTAAAACCAGGCAGACTCCAGGCACTGGAGTTTTCTAGGCAGATTCTAGGCACGGGAGATTTACGATGCCTGGCACATCACAAACAGTTCATGATTATAAACCTTGTATGATAGGTAGGTAATCACACACATTTAGTTTTCCCGCACCATATGTGATAGTGTCTGACATCACACACGCTTTGCAAATGGCAACTGTGTGCATGCTTGCACACGTTTCCTCTCTATGAACTGTCTCGGATTATGGTGTATATCACAAACATTTGTGTTTTACCAACCTGTGTGCTGTAATGACCTGCACAACGTAATTTCACCCTAATTTAATTGCTACTATTTATATTTAAACTGGAAAGTAGGCTATAGCTCTATTCATATCCATCAGGTTCAAACAATCAATGCATTATTCGATTCACGGGCACATATGTTTAAGAATTACAGAAGCACCAAATAAAGAATGATGTACCCGGGTTCTATACTTGTACTATTACAGATGGTAAATAAAGAGGCGACAGACATTCCAGTTGCTGAACAAGGTGAAGCGGAATGGCCCTATTGTTCTCTCATGGATGCAGAAAGCATGCAGGACTTTAGTCCAACACCTTGTGATGGCCGCCTGCCAATCATGTAGTTTGAGAGGTAATCTTGAGTAAACTACTTTAGGATCCACTTCAAAAGAAAAAAGATTCACATATTGTCATCTAACACAACTCATTACGGGCAGTAAAAAGAAGGCTACATGGTTCTTACTTACCATCTGGCAGTTCACTGTTGTCTTGCATAAAGTGTAAACAAATAGTTCGATTCACATCTTTTGACCCATTTTAGTAACAATCTTTATCAGTTTCCTCACTTGATGCTGGTTCATGAATATCTCATTGCCCCATACGCAGAAAGGGTCGAAGTGTGGATCTTTGGCAATGATATATGTACCTAAAAGCACCAAGTTAATATTAGAAGCTAAACAACAATTGAAAAATGATGTAGTACAACACTCCATCCATCCCATTATATAAGATTTTATTACATGTATATCTAGACATCATCAGAACATTAAGGTAACACTCTTCCTTGTTGCTATGTAGCCTGGGATTGCATATTTAGTCATTCAGTACAATGCATGTTGCTAAACAACAATTGAAAA